>NC_050530.1:23777094-23819423 GCF_002922805.2 Oryzias melastigma | reverse complement strand
AAACCATCATTTATTCAAATTGTTTTTTTCTTCAAACCCAAACAGCCACAATGGAGGAGGGAAAGAGCTGCATGTGGCTCCAGAACTCGCAGAAAAAATCCAATGAGGGCTGATTTGACCACAGAAAAACGAACAGCGGCTCACTTGACCGCAGTGCCTCAGGTTGGAGATCTCTGATCTAGTCTCATAATCCATTCCTGTTCTGCTGAACAAGACCGCTCCGCACCTGCACGTGCCCAGTTTAAAGCTGGCTCCTGATTTGCCCGTTTAAACCTGGCTCCTGATCGGTCGATTTAAAGCTGGCTTCTGATTGGTCGGTTTAAATCTGTCCTTGTTTTCTCAGGACGTTTGAAAATGAGTTTACATTTAGATGACATTAGTTGTCTTCATATCATTTATGAAAACTTTTATACAATTTCTTTTTTGTAAAAAGGGAATAAAAATATTGAAATAATCTCCATTTGGTGGGGAAGCAGATGGTGCGGCTTAACACACTTGTGAAAACAGAAACAACTTTTTTGTGCTCTGAAAAAAACCCTTCATTGACGGCGTTCCAAGTAAATTTAATTTACATACAATGGTCCTTCAGGGGCTCCTCCTCAAAAGTTTTGGAAGTTGTGCGGTAGATGAGAAGTCACTGGAAAACAGGTTAGGATCATACCCTCAACAGGGATTGAGTAAAATTTAAGAACTAAATCTCCCTCAGACATCTGCTAGAGCAGAGTAGAACTGCAGGACGCCTGAAGTGTTTCATATCTGAAATTTCAACTTTATTTTCCTTCAACCATCAGGGAGGCACAGAGCAACAAGACTCTGAAGCTCAGAGTCAACATGAGCACCAGGACTCATAGTCACATCATATAAAGACATATTTACAAATATAAATAACACACATTTAAGGTGAAGAAGACACTGTCATGAAAACATGTTTAAACAGTACAAACATGGCATGTACAAGAGATCAATAGATACCTAGGCCAGCTTACCTTTGCTTAGTGCAAAAAATACAAACATTTATGAAGGTATGAGCTGAACAGTACACCTTTGGTCACAAAACCAGAGCGCATTAAAAAGTAAACCTGACAAGCACTCAGCTCCTCACAGGAGTTCAAGTACGAGTGTGATCTGAAACCAACCTGAGGATCAGGAGACGGGAAGGTTTGAAACTCTAGGTCCACATGCAGAGACACGCTGGAAGAGGATCTGCTTTTGGAAAACGCCATAGAAACCAGAACAAAGTCAGCTGAGATCCTTTGAAACGGTCAGCAGAAGACGCTAGCATGATGCTGCATGAAGTTCACTTCTGTTTTAGCTTCCCGACTGGGATCACACTGAAGGCTCTTGATTCTGAATTTGAACACATACTAGGCGGAATTTACATCCTTATTTAAAATACAGTGTAATTCCTTCACCAAGCACCAGATGGCAGTAGAGGATCATTAGCCATTATTTAGGTTGTGTCAAAGTCAAGGCCTGGGGGCCGGATCCGGCCCTCCAGATAATTATATTTTATTGTTATTAATTAATGGCCCGATGTTATCCTACGCTTATTTCTAACTTGTAAAATTGTGACAAAATATATTTTTATGGAGAGTAAAATTTTTAAAGTTATTTAAGATTTAAGTTGATTTATTTGGTAATAATATTCCTGCCTGTTTTCATTTACTATAATGTTAAAAAGTTACAATTTTAAAGTTTTAAAAATGTAGTTTTAGAGTGTTCAATAAATGTTTATCATGTTCGGCCCGTGACCTAAGGTGTGTTTTGGATTTTTGGTCCCCTGTGCGATTGACTTTGAAACTCCTGATTTAGCTGGTTATTTAGGTTTTCCAAATGTCAAATAAATGCTTGGCCCTAAAAAAATAAATAAAAACACCAGCTGGGGGTGGCAGCTATTACCACTCTCAGAGGTCAATAAGCTGCAGTTAATACATTCAAAGACCTTGTAGAGTCCAGAACAGACCGGACAGTAAAGACACTACTTTGGTCCTCGATATCAACAGCTTGTTCTCCAGCTAACTCCACTTTTGGTGATGTTGATACCTGGATCAGGTGTGTCCAGTCAGCTGACCAGTTATCAGGAAGGCCAGCAGGGCATTTGCTGTCAAGTCTTGGGCGTAAGGGCCTTAGATAAACTCTGGAACACATTCCATTATGTAGAACCCAACACAGAAAAATAAAGCAAAAACATACATTTTCATTCCAGAAGTATTAAAAGGCAGTTTCTGCATAAACTGGAGTTTGTGTAAAAGCGGTTAGATGACAGACACCAGCTGTAACGCCTGTTAAGCCTTTAACACCAGAGCTGTTGCCGATGACAGCAAAATAACACGCGCTCTCTGAACTACAGTGAACTCTTCAACCATTGTGCCACTGGATTTTGACACGGAGCAAAGCGATGTTGTAAATTGTGTTAACACTTCACAACAGGGAAGTGTTGAATATTAACACAAAGCTGCTGTTGTAAGCTTCAGAACTCTTAAAATACGTAATCAGATAAAGGGTTACAGTAATTAAAGAACATTGTAGCTGAAGCTCTGCTGTTAAAGGGTTAAGTAGACCTTGTACTCTACAGAAGGGGCTAACACATAACCTGTGTCTGAAATTCCCACCCTAATCCGTAAATACTAGAAAACTATTTAGTGCCCAAGATTTTAAAAGCAATTCGGACACCATGCTACTTTTTTTTTTTTAACAGCAAATATGACGTCACCGATTTCACAAAATGAGTTTTATGATGCCTATTTATGCCACTGTGTTCTGATAATAAAAATGTGGATAGTTTATTAAAAATATACATTTACCCCTTCAAAAATTGTTCAAACACAATGCATTGTGGTCTATATTTGCTAATGTAGTGAGCATTGAGGCAGACTAGTTTTTGTGCAAAGACTTCTGGGAAATTTCTAGGGCACTGGATTTTAGATTTGTAGATTCGGATAGCACTAGAAAATGGCGGAGTGAGTAGTGAAGGAATTCAGACATAGCCGTACTCTCCTCTGGCAGAAGAATGTTGCCCCTCATGATGGGTAAAGGTATTACAAATGTAGCAGATGTTAGCAGACTGACAAATGTCATGAATTTCCTGTGAAATAGCAGATCAGAGTGACACAGCTTTCACTGGTGGACCTGTCGAATGAGTTTTTATTGCAGAAACTGGAGTTCATGCCTTTGTGGCCATCAGCACTGCAAGGCTCCGCCTCCTGCCTGTTCAGTGTGGTGGATTGTAGAGCGGCCCTCTGAAACGGGGCAGTGGGTGGCTTTCATCCACACAGTTCCTTCATGACTGTTTCAGTGGAACCGCCACAAACCACAAGAACGCGTGGATGTGGTTCGGCTCGACTGGTGCCGCTCAATGATTGCGTGAATTAAAGAAGCCCACGCTGGTGGGTGACTCCTTCACCGTCACCGTGATGAAGTTGGCCGTGACGTCGGTGACGGAGACGTGTTCCAGGAGGTACCTCTCGGGTCGCCAGTCCGTTTCTGTGTCCGAGTCAGTGGCGCTGACGCCGAGGCTGGGCCGGGTTTTGTCGGGGAACAGGGCGGGACCGCGTTCGGACTCACTGCTGCTGATCTCATCAGAGTCTCCGGTGCTGAGCTCATTCAGGCCGCGGTCCTGAGAGTCACTCCGCTGGTTACGTTTGTCCCTCAGGGCGCTGTCGCCCCGCATCACTTGCTCTCTGTCCCGTCCCCGCTCTGCGCCACCGCCAGCTGACAGGCTGCTCCGTGACCCCCCTTTAACAGTCCCACTCTTGAAGTCTGAGCTCCCGTGCGGGCCCCCAGTGGGGGTCTTGCTGACACTCTGCAGGTTAACCGCTCTGAGGTTGAGCGCCTGGCTGGCTCGGTCTCGTAGGAAGGGAGACGATGATGATGAAGGTTTGGAGAGCCCAGGATTCTGCTGCTTGTGTTGAACCACTCCCGTCTTCACTCCCTGACCTTCTGGCCTCTTTTGACTTGGGGCGGGGCTCTGAATTACCACCTGGCTCCCACTGAAGCTACCATGTGCCCCGGGGGAGCTCGAGGTTCCACCTGATTTGACAGGAGACATTTTAAAGCTCCCCCCTCCACTTTCTGAGAAGGAGCGCTTCAGGTAAGAGTTTTTCTGGGATGGGCCGGTCTTGGAGGACGGAGAGGAGGCGGACAGGGAGCGGCCCACCCACATGCTGATGGACCCAACTTTGGAAGCTGCACTCTGAGAGAAAGCGTGGGAAGAAGCGGCGGCCTCATCTCTGGACGTCCTGCTCAAGTAAGTGAAGCTGGCCGGCTGTAGCGGCTTCTTTATGCCGGGCCGCGTATCCTCCCTGGGTAACCTGATTGGCTGGTGGTGGCGTGGAGGAAGAGGAGAAGGTCGGTTCTTTACCTGACGCAGCACCTTCAGGTCGGGGGGCAGGGGCTTCCTCCCACGTTTCTTCTTACGAGGGGGGTCTGCTTTGGCCAGCATGATATGAGGCCTCTTCTGCGGGACAGGGTGGACGTTCGATGGCTTGGCCTTTTTTGTGTGCTCCTCATCTTCTGATGAAGAGGAGATATGTGGCGACGAGAGGCCAGAGGAAGAGCACGATGAAGATCGGCTGTCCTTGTCTGCCGTAAGCGGTGGCTGAAGACACAAGGAGTGAGAATGAGGAGGAGAAGTTAACAGGGAGAAGGAGGAGGTTGGGTCTTACCAAAATCTTTCGAGGTCTTCCACGTGGGCGCTTCCCTTTCTTCTGGAACAGAAGCTCTCGCTCTTGTTCTCTGAAAATATGAAGCGATAGCTCAGACTCAAACACCCACACTCCCACTTCAGCAACAAGATTAAGGTTAACCCTTTAACACCGGTGTTGACATTCCTCCAGTCATCGTAACTTTGAAGTACTGTGGCTACTGATCAGTCCCACCCCTAAGATATAGAATCAGTGACGCCCCCAAAGACTGTAGAAGAGAACTGGACTGAGCGAGTGTCACATCAACCATAGAAAATGATTTTTCTCTGACTCCAACCAAATTAAGTCAGTAAAGTCTCCATTTTTCGTCACATTGAAACCAGACGATATTAGTAAGCAGTGATTGGTCCAAGTCGGTCTGAGCCAACATCGCTATGGCAACCACTCTCACCAATCAGGAGTGAGCTTGTTGGAAGTCCACACCCCTATCACTCGACAGTGGGCTCTGGATAATCTGTCAATCAAACGTTTCAAGCGTTCAACATGGGGGCCGGCGGGCTCCACCCACTTTTATTGAGGCGTCTGATTGGTTAGTTTATGACAAGAAGAACTTGCACTACACAAAATATCATGGAAAAAACTGGACGTGTTAAAAATGCATCAAAATAGAATGACTGTTATAGCTGTTCGTTTCTCTACAGAACTCTATGGGGCTTTGACTTATTGAAGCCAACAGGTATTTCCTGTTTGGAACATGAGGGGGAGGAGTCACTCAGTCCAGTTCTCATATACAGCCACCAATAATGTTGATGGTGTGGTGGGATGGATGGATTGGATAAAGTGAGACTAGACAGGAAATCAGACCAGTTGAGATCTATGACAGCTTGATCTCTGCCCATAGTTTTCATTATAAAAAATATCACAAGAACCATAGGATTATGATGTTATTTACAATCACTCTGAATGCTGACACATTCAAATCTTTAAGTCCTTAATTAAAATGCTCTATAAAAAGTTAAAAGTCCCATTAGTTGTCACACACTTAGCTGTGTTTGACTCTTTCCCTGGAGGAGTGGTGAGCTGCAGACACAGCTGCGGCCGGGAACCATTTGCTGATCCAACACCTAATGCTGAGTGTCAAGCAGGGTCTTATTTTTAAAAATATTTGGTATGTCTCAGCCTGGATTTGAACTACAATATGATGTAATGATTCAGTCAAGCCACGATTCGATTCACAGTTTTAAAGTCACAATTTCGATTTTTTTTCCCGATTTGTTTTGTCAACACAATGAATTAAAGGTATTTTAAGGTCAAGTGTGTTTTCTTTTTGCCCCTTACATCAAAGTGTCTGTTTTCCTACTAACAGAAAGGATTCAATATAAATTAACAATCATACATAATATTGAAATGATCACAAATCCTTTCATAGTCGGTTCATTTTGTGCTCCACGTGTGACGGATCGCTTTGACCTGCTCAGCGCAACCCTCCACCCAGCTGCTGCGGGCGCCCTAGCCCGCACTCGCACTTAGCGCAAATGACCATTCACGCGCTGCTTGTAAAGAAAAAAAAACAAAGCTTAATAGAATTTTAAAAAAGCACGGCTCCCAAGAAGAAGTCAGAAGGGAAACAGTCATGAAGCTGCGTCATCACCCATTAATGTTGTCACGGTAGATTGGTCAAAGTTGCAGGAAAGCTGCGATGAAAATGTAAAGCTGCAGAGTGAGGAACAAATCTCGGGCTTGCTTGAATTTGCGTTAATAGTTGCAATCGCAACATCGCAAAATCCTGGAGGGACTGACTCATGTGAAACTTTTAAATCCAAAGGAGCTGCAGGAATTTCCTGGTAGGGAAGCGCAGATGAAGAACACGTAGCCAGTCCGCTACTCACACTCACAGTGACCCTGCATAGAGAAGTGTCATCTGCTCTGCATTTCTAAATGTAAGCACAGGCCGAGACAAACCGATTTTAACATTTTCTGCAATGGTGAACAGGTTGACAAGTTTGAATCATTTTTTACCAATTCACGAAGAATGGTTACATCCTTAAGTCACAACCTCCCAGTCTCAGGGCAGACACTCAACCACAAGGCCACTAAGATAGTATGGGCCACTGAGGCATTAGATTTACAAATATCTCGCCTACCCGTCCAACAACAATTCAGTTTAAAGGTGCATTATTCATCGCCAAGAAGAAAAAGAAATAAAAGAGGACCTGAGCTTGTGCTCTGACTTCTCACCTCTTGTGAAACGCAGCCAGAAGCCTGGGGTCCAGAATGTTCTCCTCCGGCTCCCAGCTGTTGTGCCTGCAGATGTTAGGTCCACATTTAAAAGTTGATTCGTTTCATAACAAACTGTACACTGGCATGTGAGATTAGGGCTCTTCAAATTGTGAAGAAGTCAGCACTGAATTTGAATATTTGAACTGAGTTTGTTAGCTGAGACTCTACAAAATATTTATTGTTTAGCTCTAAACGAAACGCAGAAAACTGAAGCCAATTCTCTGAAATCTCTGGTGCTTGCAAGGTATGCACACGTTTATTTATTACACTTCTCTCTGTGGTAGAAGAGCTGTCACTGGTGCAGGAGAACACCGCCTCATTCTCCATCACATTTACTGAGAGTCTGTCTGCAGCCGGTAGCCTCCACCCAACCACAAAGTGACAAGCAGCCATGCTTTCTGCTCACATTTGTGCTAAATAAAAGTGAGTGCAGACTTGGTAAAAGTCTATTTACTGATCAAGTAGAATTACTTTTCAAAACAGAACAATTAAGCAATCATCGCTCATACACACCTGCAACCGGAGAACTGTAATTGACATTAACATCTAAATCTGGGCCAATATTATTTGAAACCCAAATAAAACAAATTGAAAAAAAAATATTGGTGTTTGGCCAAATAAAAAGTAAAATCTGTCGTCTAGATGAAGATGATGGAGCATCCCTGACAGTGAAGGTAAACTGGAGTCATGCAGCTGGACTGAAGCTTCCGGAACATCCGGGTCTTTACTACCAACTCTGAGCCTCCAGCACCTAAACAGTCTGGTTCTTCTGGTACCGCCCACACTTGAGAATGTAAACACATTTAAATAAAGGTTTGAAATCTTCTTAAAATCAATTACAGAAATAAACTCAAGCCGTATTTGTCTCTAAAAACAGACTATGATGTGTTTAAGTGCTTTTACATATTCTGGCCCGTTTCGTCCAAATCCAGCATCTCGAGCTAGTAAAAGCGGACAAACGAGGAGCCTAAAGCGGACGTTTTACTGAATATAAACTGCTCTGCGTGTCGAAACAAAATTGAGAGGCATTCCGGTTCGGTTCGGGTGACAAACACCCGGCAGCGGACCCAGCACCGATCCGCCACAGGCTTTGTTCGGTGCCATTTTCGGTGTTATTTGTTAGCCACGGCGGCTAGCTGCTACTCACTTGGACGACCAGCCCCTCCACTTCACCAGATACTCGAACTTTCCCTGCGGAGACACACAGCGTCAGAACCGGCGGAACCGGTTCGCGGGGGAACACAGTTCGGCGCTGGCCGTTTACCTTTCTGGACCGCTTGCTTAGAATGCACTCCGCGTCGAATACCTGGCCCACCGTGACCCCCTCCATGACTGCTGCTGCAGTGGAAGGTTTGACCGCGCACGGCCACCGTACACCCTTCTGCAACAACTGTAACAGGGTGTCAGGCATAATCATAATAATAATAAATGTTATATAATACTGCTTAAAAACCCCAGGACACCATAAACTAAAGACAAAATGGATTTTAATTTAATTGATCTAAATCAAATAAAATTATTAAATACAATTAAAAATAAAGATGTAAAAACAAATGAAAGAATTAAAGCTTTACTGAAAAAGTTGTTCTAAACACTTGTTTTTTACCTAAAGACTGGAGCTCTGATTAATGAATGAAAAATAAAAGCATTTTTTGAAGTAAGGATTACTTAATTAGCATTTATTAAATTTAGATTAGTTAAATGTATAAATTGATGTCTGAGGTTCACATAGATGATAAACTATGTAGGTTTTTACATCCTGTTGACCTGAAGACGTCTTGTTTGTTCAACTCTACCTCCAGAATGAACAGATTTTATATGCAAATCAAGACTGGTAAAATGTTTGATCTTTCATGAGTTAAAAGCTCATATTATCTTATGCTTGATAACCATAAGACTAATTTAGATTAATGTTATACGTATTTTGGTAAATATAGTTTAACTGTTGTTTTTTCTGCATAAATAAAACATAATAAAAAAGTGTTTTCTAAACATTAAAAACAGTACAGTTGTTTATAGCTTCTGATAGAGGTTCACATAGCTTTCTTTCAAAAATAAAATACATGCTGTACCACAAAGGATAATCTCATTCGGCATATGTAGTGTATTGTGAGCTGTGATTAAATATATATGCACAGTTTGTTTATTTTCTTGTTGTTAGTGGATGATAGTCAAAATTATTTTAATCTAACAAACTGTAATTAAATCAGAGCTAATTAAGTTAACCTCACCTTATTTCATTAACCATATGGTACACTTAAATCTTTAAATTTTGATCAATAATAGACAGTCCGCCTGATGATCTGGTGCACCTTAAATATGAATTATGGTTGTGCTTACTGAACACAAATTGATCTTATTTGTGTTAAAAAATCTGTCTAGCTAAACTCAAAAATATTCTAAAAAAAAATGAGCCCAAATTAGCTAAAACAGCCAGCATGTGGTATAGTAGCTACACTCCAAAATAGCCTTACAGATCTTAGTAAATGCCAAAATAGTCCAAATAGCTAGCAGAATGCCAATTTCTAATACTTTGAAACCATAACTTTTTAACATAATTATGGATATTAAAAAGGCAGGAATATTATTCCAGAATAAATCAACTTAAACCTTAAATAACTTCCAATATTTTACTCTCTATAAAAATATATTTAGTCAAAATTATACAAGTTAGATATAAGCGCAAGATAACATCGGGTCATTATTAACCATAAAATAAACAAGCCTTGACTTTGACATGTGTATTAGACTACATTTCCAATCAAAAAATAATTATTTTTTATTTTTTAATTATTTTATTGTATTTTAATTGTTTTTATTTAATGTATGAATGTTGTTACAAGCAGACGGCTTCTTTCTATTCAGTTTTCTTCTGGATTAATAAAGATTCCATTTGTCTGATAGCAGGTGCGGATGGAAATACTGAAAAGGTCAGACCATTATGGACCTGAGAAAAGCAAATTCCTCTGAAAGTGTAAAAAAGGATTTTGAAAGAAATTCTGAAATAATCAGAGTCAATTGAGTTATTTCTGAATAGGGGTGACGTGATGAAAAAAATGAGTCTGGATAAGATTATAAAAAAGTTTATGTGGAAGATTATACAAAAAATATTGCACTAATTGATCATGGAAGTAACAAGACAATGGAGACCCAGATTCTTAACTTGAGGGGAGAAGAAGTTTGTCAGAGTTTTGTCCAAACCTAACTCTCTGCCCCATGCAAATTCTTTGGAAGCAAATGCCAATGTATTGTGGTAGGACTTTGTAAATTAGAATAGAAGGTAAATAAGCTGATGTGCTTTTCTTCATTGGAAATAAAAACATATGTACAAATGTCAACAAAAAGTCTGTTAGAAGAATTCATGGATTTTTGTTTTAATTGTTCTCCCTGAAAACTTGAAAATGTTTGACAATCTGCAGTTTTTACATATAATTAAGAGCTCTTGTGCAGTTAACTGTTTCAAGTTATTCATGTTATTTTTGTTTTTTTTAACTTTAAAAAAAGATTGTATTACAAGTGAATAAAGGACACATACATTACATTTTATTTTTGTTTGTTTGTTCTCAAACTTTGTAGTTTAGTGAAAAATCAAAACGTGAATTTTACTTTAATAAGAAGGTTAAAATAGGTCAAGAAAGTTTTTCCCTTATTTTTTCTGTTATCTAATATGTTATGAGTCTAAATATAGATGGGAAAACCCAACGAACTAAAACAAATTCACCAAAAACAACAAACTCATCATTTATTCAAATAATTAGCATTTTTCTTTAAAGTAAATAGCAGTAAATGTTGCTCTAGAGCCTCATGTTTGCACTGAAAGCTCATTTTTTGATGTTTAAAATAAATAGAAATTAGAAATGTGGCTTTTGAAAAAAAAACACTTTTTTAACACTCCACATTACAAAAATTGGCTACTAATCGTCATTTTGAAGGGCGGAAAAAGAAAACTACAAAGCGGAACTTTCCTTGAGCACTTGTATCCGCACGGACGAGTTTGCGTGCTGGACCAAGTTTCATAACAATTCTACTGTGAAGTTTGTTGCATCTCTTCATCAGGTTAGAATTCCAATTTTTAGACGTGTTGTTTCATTCCAGGATTTGACTTGTTTTTACTGGATTCCTACCGAATTTTCTACTTTTTCCTGAAAGCTTTAAACAAAACGACATCAAAGGCGGAACGTTTTGAAACCGTCCTCTGTCTGAGTCAGGGTTCATCTGGTAATAAAGAAAAGGTCAATTCAGTCTCCAGGAGATGCTGGTAGACTTTGGTAACTACAGATGAATTATGAATCAAAATATTTATTTCAAGCAATAAAAACATAATTATATACGTATTGATGCATTTAAAGGTGCTGCTTTCAGTGGGATGTTTAGGTTTCTCTGGATGGGAGCAGTTTCTACAACTATGGTGACTTTAAAGTTCCAGATGTTTGTCCTGGCTTCATGTATTCATTCCCCACATCTGTCTCTTCTCCCCCCATGGTGATGATGTCCCTCTGCATCTCTGTGGGAATCAGCATCCTCTACAGCTTCAGTTTGAAGGCTTTCCTTTTCCTTCTTCACTCATCGTTCTACGACAACACAAAACTTTTGGATAAATAACTAAGAGTTGAAAATCACTAAATTGGAACATTTGCAACATAACTTAAAAAATGATTTATTTTATATAGGGCTGTGAATATTGATGCGTTAATGCACGATTAATAGAACATAATGAATTTGTTATTGTTTATTAAGGACCTCAGGCGTCCTGCCGTGTAGCTGTGAGATCAGATTTTTTAAAAATATTCTGTGATTGAGATTTTATTAAATTAAAGAGATAATATGGCATTTATTTGTAGTTTTTTGACAAAATAGATATTTTAGTTCAATAAATAAGGCGGAGAACCAAAGTCAATCTGAGGGTTGTACTACAGCAGCAGTAGAGCACCTGCCATGAGGGGCGGAGCCAAACGGAGCTGTCTGCCAAGAGAAATCCAACCAGGAAATTGACCATTATTTTATTTTGGAATGGGCAATGACAGGAATTTTCCACCATTAAAAGTACCGGTGTTGTCTAAAAATTGCAGAAACTCCGCGGTTCCCTCTCCCAAAGTCCCGCCCACTGACGTTGCAGAAGGCGAGCAGTTTAGGATGAACAGACACGCCTCCACCTGTGTAGATTCCAGTCGAGTCGACCTGAAATCCAGCTGGATCAAGCTTCTCAAAAAAATGGTTTTATTATTTTTCACAAACACAATTAAGAAAATTTATGAGAGAAAAGAAAAAGCTGAAAAAAAACAGAATTCTAGGAAAAATATCAAATAGACAGCAGTAAGAAATTCTTATTTTTTGAGCTGCCTGGTGTGAATTAAGCCTGGCTTTTTTGTATTTTCATTCAAAAACATGTTTATTTGTTTGTAGGCGAATGTTATTCTTGTTTTTTTTAATTCCACCTAAAACTTTCATTCTATGTTGTAAAAACGGTTTGTTAAACTCTTTTTTTGGTTTCCAAGGCAAATGAATCACATTTTCCCAAAAGGAATTTTCTGTTTTTACATGATTTTATGTCTAGTGTGAGAATAGAACATGGAAAAAATGACTAAATAAAGGTAGTGTCACATAGAAGAGGTTGTGCTGATTAAAATGATACCAAATAAGCAAACAGGTAGTCTTTCAAATTGAAAATACAGAAAATTCAAATACAGGCAAAAACTGAGTTTTAGACCCTTAAACGGTTAACAATAAATGTTCTAAATGTAATATTTTGTGTGAGATTTCATATTATGATTATTGGCAGATAATAATTGGCTGGCAAATACTGTAACCAAAAAAAAGGGCGATCAATTGCAATTAATTTTTTTTTTCAGATTTACGATTAATCAGTTAATTATTTTATTTTTTAATTCCCAGCCCTAATTTTAAACTGTTGCTCCTCCCACCTGTTTGTAGGATCAGGAAGATACCAAATTAGGAGTATTTTTATCAGAAACGTTTGACATGAGCCGATGCGGTGCTGATGTTACAGCTGTTATATTTTCTCTGTGGGATCACTTGAACTGAAGCACCTGTCCCCAGTATTCTCGACCTCGTGGGGTCAGAGAATCGCTTGTGTGTAATCAGCAGCTGTCCACGTGTCGTTGCTCCTCAGGTGTGACCGCCGCCATCCATGCTGCTGCCTCCGACGCTCCACTGCCGCCGCGCCTCTCCCCTGCTGGCAGGATGCGTGCGAACGCTGCACTCCGGCCATCCCAGAGCACTGCGCCCCCTGGCGGAATCGCTGCTGCGGAGGCGGCCTCCCTCTCGCCTTGAGGCTCGCTTTAGGAGCAGGAGGAGTCAGGAGGAGGAGTGGAGGAACAGGAACAAGACGGTGCTGACGTACATCGCTGCGGCCGGCGTGGGGATGATTGGCCTGTCGTACGCCGCAGTGCCGCTCTACCGTCTCTACTGTCAGGTAGGCGTGTGCCAAAATATCGATACTGCGATATTTAGTCCTGCGATTGATTCTCGATGGTTCTCTCCAAGTATTGATCTTTTATTTTGGTTTGGACAGGCTGTAAAACGTTATACTCTTCATCCTTTAGTGAGGCGTTCCTTTGCAGGTAGATGGGGGCGCACGCTGACGACTTATTTAATTTTTTTCTGCTGTTTATAACAATTTTGCACTAAGTAGTGGCACTGCTTCCATGTTTACTATTGTTAGCATTGAATCTGACAGATAATTCAAATTAATTTGGTGTCAATGCTCGTCAAAAACATCGTTTTACTGATTTCAGGGATGTTGCACTAAAGTTTCAGTTATTTGTTGCAAAAAAATAAGACTCAAGTTGTTTATTATAAATATGTTTAAACTAAAAAATAAATGGTGATATATTTTCCTCAAAAGATATGTGTTCTTCTTAATGAGGGGTCCTCAGCCTTTCAAACTAAAAGAGCCATTTATTGTAGTTTCTTACAGAGCCACAAATCCCATTCAGAAATGCACATTTTTTTTTGGCAACTAAGCATTTATTTCTAAATGTAGTTTTTATTTATTACAATGAATTACAACCATGTCTTTATACTTCTATATATAACAGTTATAACTTATTTTACTTTTGACAGCATCACACAGTAGTTCCTTTCAAAATAAAACCCACTCCGTGTCAAAAGGTCGTCCTGCTGCAGCAGCTTTACTTCAATTAGAAATGCAAGACGGTCAAACATGTTTTATTTTCTTTTTTTCCTTTTGATCTGAAAAAAAAAACCATTTTAGTAGAATCTATTTATAAAAAAAACTTGAAACATTTAAATTGACCAGAGTTTTATATTGAAAACAGTGAAATTTTTAATAATTTTAAACCACATTTGTTCAAAACTTTAACCACTTTAGTGTAATCAAATAAAAAAACTTTTGGATAATTCTATTTAACTAACTATAAGTTAAAAAGACAAATTTAAAGAAGATTTCTACAGATATTTCTGTCAGTAAATTAAACTTTTTTGGCTTAGATGTTTGACATGTTAAAAATCTAAACAGAAATGACAGAACTTGCATAACTAATCTTTTATTTATTTCATCAATAGTATTTTCCATTAAAGCTAAAGGGCCACAATAAAGGGATAAAAGAGCCACATGTTGTAGACCTGTGATCTATATAATGTGAGTTATTAGAGATTATTTTTACCAATTATTGCGACATCATCGATATTGTGAGACACATATCTCATCGTATCGTGATTCCCAGCCCTACTGCCACGTTTTTCTGTGAGTATTTCCACCGACATCTTGATTCTGACAGGCGACAGGGCTCGGCGGCACGGCGGTGGCTGGCCACGATGCAGACCAGGTGGAGACGATGAAGCCGGTGAGGGAGAGGGTCATCAAAGTGACCTTCAACGCAGACACCCACGCCAGCATCCAGTGGAACTTCAGGCCGCAGCAGACGGAGATCTATGTACGCTCCTGCTCTCCGTTGAACTTCTTGTTTCCCAAACCGTCACTCAACCGATCCGTTCCTGTAGGTGGTTCCAGGCGAGACGGCACTCGCCTTCTACAGAGCCAAGAACCCCACAGACAAACCCATCATCGGCATCTCCACCTACAACGTGGTGCCATTCGATGCCGGGCAGTACTTCAACAAGATCCAGGTGAGCCTGAGCTGAGAACTACACGTTCCAGGACGTTCTCCGCTAACTCCTGTGTCTCCTCAGTGTTTCTGCTTCGAGGAGCAGCGGCTGAACCCCCACGAGGAGGTTGACATGCCCGTCTTTTTCTACATTGACCCGGAGTTTGATGACGACCCCAGGATGGCACGGGTGGACACCATCACCCTCTCCTACACCTTCTTCGAGGCTAAGGAAGGGCAACAGTTGCCCCTGCCGGGATACAGTTATAACTGATCATTGTCCAGCAGAACTTCAGGCGGCCGACATCCATCAGCTGATCTCTGAGAGGCGGGTGTTCAGCAGTGGTTGGCTCACAACTGGAAAAAACAAACAAAAGGAAGACCGCAGGATTCCCAAACTGTCTTAAGACTCTTCTTGGATGAGCTTTTAAACATCGTCACATACAGGAAAAACAAAGGTTCAGCAGAAATGAACTGTGTCTAAGCATGGAAACACAGCAGACCTTCAGATAAACAACTGACGGTGAAGAAAACCCACCAGTAAATGTTTATTAAAGAAAAGGATAAAAGAGGCAGTGATTATGGATGTGTGGGTTTTTTTCTTTTACCTTTTGTAAATGTAAATATTTCAGAAATGCAACAAAAAAAATGTAAAAAAAATATTTAAAAAAGGCGAGAATAAACTTGACCTTAAATTAAAAAAAGTTTTTCTTTTCGATTCTGTTCTAAAAGAAGCAGTATTTAAGGATAGAGTTGAAACTATAATCTGGGGATTCAACAGTTTGATGTATTTAAAGGTTATTAAAAAATAGTTCAATATAAAAGACCCAAATATTCAGGTTGTTGAATAAATCTGCATGTTTATAATCTCAAATTTGGAATTAGGCAGGTTATAGAAATAGATATTGAAATAAGACATTTTGAACATTTGAATTTTATATCAAACCAGTTTTCACTGCTCAATTCTAATTCAGCTTCGGGAGATTTTTAATCGCATTTCCTACAGCAGAAAAACAGCGCCTGCAGTTCCTTTCCGCGCCAGCAGGGGGCGAAAGAACTATGTGGCTGAAGACGTAGAAGAAGAAAGGAGAAGAAGAAGAAGAAGAAGAGTTTGTTTTTGCTCTGTGGTTCATTGCTATCCATTTTTGGGTTCTGGTTCCGAGGTTCGGTTGAAAAAATAAATGGTACTATTCAGCTGACCGTGGTTCTGTAAACCCCAGAAGAGGCTCGTGGACTCACCGCTGCTCGATTCCGCTTCACATCGGCGCGTTCGGGTTTGTGCTCAAAAAGACAGAAATTCCGACTAGTATAAAAAACAAAATGAACTAAAAAGTCCAAAGTTGTTGTTAATAATCATAATAACGTGATTAAATGATCCAGATATTCATGCCATAAATGATGACGATTTTGTTTTCTTTGACATTCAAACATTCAAGTACAACAAGGATTAATCACAAGGTGTGTGACAGAAACCCATACATGGTTATGCCCCATTAATAAAAAAAAAAGTAAAACAAAAAGGCATTGTTTTATTAAATTTAGTAATGAAATAACATGGTATTTTACCACGAGTTGGCACAATAGAAACATTTAAAAATGCTCAGATCATAGATAATTCAAAATTTTTAATTTAGAGAAAAGTGAGGCACTCAGTGCATCCTAAGCAGAGTAAATATTCAATTTAGGCCTTTGCTTCAGCAAATTCTGTTTGTTTTTTGTGAAGATCCACATTTGCCTTTGTGCACAAAATGTCTCGTCTTTTGTTTCCCTCAAATCTGTCCAGTGGGAAGAGGACGACTCCTTAGGATGCTTCTCTGCTGGTTCATCCAACTTCTCCTCTTTTCCTCCCCTGCTCAGAGCGACCTCTTCACCTCCATTGGTGAGTCCGCCCTCTCTTTGCTTCGTCAGAAGCTGTTGAAGTCAATCAGTAAAATCTGTTTTACTAACTTGTCCCGAGAGTCTCCTGACTGGGACGGAGAACAGGCTTATTGGAAGTGAAAATCCCAATTTTATGGAGAACTTTAACCAAATATCACAGAGAGTGGCTGGATTTTTTAAGCGGCTGACAGGCATCAGCAGTCAGCAGCGTGGAGTGTGGCCAACTCTATCACGCCATTTTTTCCCCGTCATTGTTAAAAACAAGAACCAACCGTCTTGGTTGCAATGAATTCTGTGGCCATACTAGTAAAATCCAGGGATTTGACTCCCTGAAATGCAGCATCTGTTATTCCTGTGTGTGCTACAATAATCAAGTGTCTGGTACAATTAAGAAAAAAAACCTTAAACACACTGACACAACAGCAAATTCACTGTTACTTGTTTTTTTAATCTTTACTATTAGTGTATAATTTGTTCTTAATTTATAACCCCTCCATTTTGGCACATTGGATTTGAAAAAATAGTAATGATTAGACAAAATTTCTTAAAGTTTATTCAGTTTTGTGGTAGTTTACAAAAGACTTTTAAAAAAGTCCTTGTTCATAATAGTTAGAATTCCGCCATGCATTGCCTCCTCAGGTCAGATGATGGACCTGCTGATGGTGGAGAAGGACCTGGTTTCCTCCCTGAAGGACTATATCTCTGCAGAGGAGGAAAAACTGCAGCGCTTAAAACAGTGAGACGCCTTCATGCTGCTGTCTGCAGGAGTCCGTAAACACCACCTACCTGCAGGAAGAGCGGTTTACCTGTGTGTGTTCACATCCAGGTGGGCGGAGCGACTCGACGTCCTCTCAGCTGCTTCCTCTGAAGACCCTGAGGGTTTCCTCGGTCACCCTGTAAACGCCTTCAAACTGGTGAAAAGACTCAACACGGAGTGGGCGGAGCTCGAGAGTCTGGTGCTGACGGACATGTCTGATGGTGTGTGTTTGAGCCCCGAAGCCTTTTGGTTTAGTAAACCAGCAGAAGTTCCCATGTGCAGCTTTAGGTTTTTTTTTTTTTACAAATATGCTCTGTGGTGTTTCAGCGTTTATCTCCAACCTCACCATCCAGAGGCAGTTCTTCCCCAACGATGAGGACCAAGCAGGGGCGGCCAAAGCTCTGATGAGGCTGCAGGACACCTACCAGCTGGAAACCAGCATCATCTCCAGTGGACAGCTGCCAGGTCTGTGGAATCTGACAGAAACTGTGCCACGATGCCCCCAAAATCCTGGTTTTTCACTCAGTTTTCTTTAAAAACAAATGTAGTTCATCTACACCACACGTGTCAAAGTCAAGGCCCGGGGGCCGGATTTGGCCCTCTGGGTAATTCTATTCGGCCCTCCAGATCATTCTATTTTATTATTATTAATGACTCGATGTTATCTTGCGCTTATATCTAACTTGTATAATTTTGATAAAATATATTTTTATGGAGAGTAAAATATTGAAAGTTATTTAAGGTTTAAGTTGATTTATTCTGGAATAATATTCCTGTCTGTGTATTATTCATAATTATGATAAAAAGTTACTGTTTTAAAGTTTTTAGAAATCAGCTTTTTGAACTATTTTGGTATTTACTAAGATTTTTTAGACTATTTTGAAGTCTAGCTAATATTTCAGCTACATGCTAGCTGTTTTGGCTAACCTAAGTATTTTTTTTTTGTTTTTTAGGCTAGTTTGGTATTTAGCTAATATTTTAACTGGCTATCAGCTTCAGCATTTTCAGCTATCAATTTCAGCATCTTCAGTTATCAGCACTAGCATCTTCAACGGCCAAATTCAGCTTACAGCATTCACACTAGCATTATCACAGGTAATATCTAGTTCATAATTATGTTAAAAAGTTAGTTTTAAAGTTTTAAAAATGTAGTTTTAGAGTGTTCAATGAGTGTTTATCCTGTTTGACCTGCGACCTGAGGTGTGTTTTGGATTTTGCCCCTTTGGATTTTATCGATTGAGTTCGACACCCCTGATCTATGATTTGTCCCCTCAGGCTCAGAGGATTTACCGCGCAGTGTCTTGACGGTAGATGACTGCTACGACCTTGGAAAGGTGGCGTACTCGGAGGCTGATTACTTCCATACCAAGCTGTGGATGACTCAGGCCCTGAGGCAGTTGGAGCAGGGGGAGGCGTCCAGCACCGTGGACACCGCCACCGTCCTAGACTACCTGAGTTACTCTGTTTACCAGCAGGGGGAGCTGCTGGCAGCGCTTGACTTCACCAAGCGGCTTCTGGAACTCGGTGGGTTTAGCAAAACACATTTTCTTTGTTTCTTCCTGTGTGAGAAGGAATCTGACATTAAAAATTACCTAAAAAAGCACTTTCTGAATAATTCTACTGTAAGGGGGTCATGACTAGGGCTGGGTATCAACTATAATTTCCAGAAACGATTTGATTCACCAGGGCCTGAATCAATTTGATTCAGATTTTTTTCGATTCTTTCGATTCTTCAATTCAGTTAAATTTTGAGTTTACACATTTATACACATTTGTTTATAAATACATTAATAATCTACTATATGATTTGAATATATTTATATTATTCTGATCCAGTTCACATACTGTAAATGTATCAGTGAAATAATGAGATTGTTAATATCATCCAGTGTTACATGGATTCTCTAAAGGAGAAGTTCTAACTAAAATGTTCAGATCATTAACATTGGAAACATTGCTCTGCTTCTCCTGGAGGACATTTCAGTTTGGACACTAGGTGGTGATCACGGTATAGAAGTGCACTTTATTCAAGAAGAAGACGATAGTATGAGGGAAAAAAATGAAGATTTAGACCATAAATAGTTACTTTAAAATATTTCCTTAAAAGAGTTTGGAAAATTCTTAACTGTGAGTTTATAAAGATGTTCACGTAGTCAGCAATATGTTTAAGTCGACCAAGCGTTAGCATTAGCCGTCCTATGAGAAATTCCATTAAACATTAGCATCAAGCTAGTGGACTTTAGCTTTATGTGCTAAAAGATTTATATTTTTATGAATTGATTATTGATCTATTGAGGATAAATTGATTCAAATCGGTTAATCAATTTTATTAACCCAGCCCTAGTCGTGACAACATATAAAACAGCTCAAACCACAGATTTGGTTCTTTTTTCTTCAGTAAGACTGAGTGGTGTCTCAATGGTTCAGTGTTGCTTACAGCTTTCCTTGCTTGTTAAGTTTGTAAGCTTTGATTTGGACACAATCTTACAGATCAAAACATGCACAAAAACTCCATCACAGTCAATGTGTGGTAACTGCTATAAATCATCATTATTGCAGGTTGTTTTAATATTCAAATCCATATGCATGAAGCCCTGGACAGTCATTAAAAAAACGTTAAATTGTTCCCTGTTACGGCAAGAGGTCCCAGTTTCAAATCCCGGACAAGCCCCCAATTAATGTAATCCCCAGACCGCCTAGAGCAGGGAGGGGTGTCATCACACAGGGGACAAAATCCAAAACACACCTTAGGTCGTGGGGCGAACAGGATAAACATTTATTGAGCATTCTAAAACTACATTTTAAAACTTTAAAAACGTAAAATTTTAACATTACTAGGAATAAAAACAGGCAAGAATATTATTCCAGAATAAATCAACTTAAGCCTTAAATTACTTTCAATATTTTACTCTCCATAAAAATATATTTTATCAAAATTATATAAGTTAGAAATAAGTGCAAGATAACATCGGGTCATTAATAACAATAAAATAAAATGATCTTTGATTTTGATTCATGTGCGTTAGACCAATAAGGGGATAACATTCCCTGACATTAATCATTTATGGTCATAAATTAGTATTTTTTGTGCCCAAATTAGCATTTGGGGCCAAAATGTAGTACTTCATGACCAAGAAGTAGCATTTCACTAGCATTTTCTGGCCACAAATTAGTGTTTTATGCACTTAAAAATAATACCTTCCTCAAATATGTAATAGGGATTAATGATACTAAAAAATACTAATTTATGCCCACAAAATACTAATTTGTGGCTTCATACATATGAACCTTATATTGGAGGAAAGTCATGACTTGTGTGTATTTTTGAAGTATATTTCAGACCTGATGGAGGAATCTCCTGTTGTTGAAAGTGTCTCAAGTAACCTGAAGTTTCGGTTTGGCTCACTTAGACCCGACTCACCAGCGAGCTAATGGCAACCTGAAATATTTTGAGTACCAGCTGTCCAAGAAAAAGAAGGCGGAGCAGATTGATGAGGAGGATCAGAATCAGAAGGGGGACCAAGCCAACGAGTATTTGCCAGAGAGGAGGAAGTACGAGCAGCTCTGTCGAGGCCAAGGTGCCCTGATGGTGAGCTGATGAAAACATGGTAGAAGTCACTCTTGATGTCAGAAATGCTTCACTCTTGTCTGCCCGTCAGACTCCGCGCAGACGGAGTCGCCTCTTCTGCCGTTACTTCAACAACCAGCGACATCCAAACTACCTGATCGGCCCGGTCAAGCAGGAGGATGAGTGGGACAGTCCGTACATCGTTCGATTCCATGACATTGCGTCAGAAAAAGAGATGGAGATGGTGAAGGAGCTCGCCAAACCTAGAGTGAGTCCGACTGCTGATCACTCCTGAGATTTTACTGTTTGTGTTCTCACCCAGTCTAGGAATTCAATCAATCCTTTTAGGGTTTTCAAAAAACAGACGTATTTAGGTGTCAATGTTTGACACTCCGTTAGGTTGGCAGTTGGTATACAACGTCTATGTGGTACTACACAGGTACACATGGTATTACACAGCACCACACACTTTGACATAACACTACACACATTTACACTCTGCTCATTTTTACACACAACACATGATAACATAACACTTTATACATTGACATAGCACTACAATCCCTTACATTACCATATACAATGACCAGATCTACAGATGATGTTTACAGGGATCTAAACCGATCATATTTTCTGCACTATAGGTCTCACCGGACTGTAAAGCACACGGTCAACGTGTAACAACCCTTTACAGATATGAGGGTTTTCCTAATCTACCTTTTAAATCAAACTAAAATCAAACATATAAACTAGGGCTGTTAATGCTGACATGTTAACACGCACGATTAATAGAGCATAATTAATTTATTAATATTTATTCATGACCTCAGGCGTCCTGCTGTGCAGCTGTGAGATCAGCATAATAAAAGTCCCTCTAAAATGAACTTAAACTTGTTTTATTATCTGTAATTGAGATTTTACTAGCGGGCTGCACGGTGGCGCAGTGGTTAGCGCTCTTGCCTCACAGCGAGAAGGCCCCGGTTCAAATCCCGGCTGGGACCTTTCTGTGTGGAGTTTGCATGTTCTCCCCGTACATGCGTGGGTTTTCACCGGGGACTCCGGCTTCCTCCCACCGTCCAAAAACATGCTTCATAGGTTCATTGGTGACTCTAAATTGCCCCTAGGTGTGAATGTGAGAGTGGATGTGTGTGTGATTGAGGCCCTGAGACAGACTGGAGACCTGTCCAGGGTGTACCCCGCCTTCACCCATTAGTAGCCGGGATAGGCTCCGGCACCCCCGTGACCCCGAAAGGGAAGAAGCGGTCAGGAAGATGGATGGATGGATGGAGATTTTACTAAACTGAAGAGATAATATAACATATATTTGTAGTTTCTGGACAAAAGAGATCTTTTATTTTAATAAATAATGCGATGACTGAAAGTCAATCCTAAGCACATCCGCTATGAGGGGCGGAGCAAAACGGAGCTGTCTGCTATGAGAAATCCATCGAGGAAACCGACCATTGTTTAATTTTGGGATGGGGAATGACAGGAATTGCCCACTATAACAAGCATCGGTATTGTCTAAAAATTGCGTAAACTTGCGGTTCTCCATGAAAGTCCCGCCCACGGTTGTCCCAGAAGGCTAGCAATTCAGAATAGACAGAAACGCCCCCACCTGTGGTCAGCCGAGCCGACCTGAAATCCAGCTGGATCAAAATTCTCCCAAAAAATCTTTTATTATTTTTCACAAACACAAAGAAAATGTATGAGAAAAAAGAAAAAGCTGGAAAAAAAAATTCCAGGAAAAATGTCAAATTGACAGCAGTGAGAAATTCTTATTTTTGGGCTGCCTGGTGTGACTTAAGCCTGGATTTTATTGTATTTTTATTCAAAAACATGTTGATTTGTTGTTGACAAATTTTATTCTTGTTGTTTCATTCTATGGTCTAAACCACCTTTTCAACTTACCCCTTTAGGGGTCGACGGATCGAATTAGCTTTCCCTGACTGTTTTATGCACCAGAATGAATCCATATATAAGGCGCTCTGGATTATAAGGCACACTTTCATTTTAGGAAAGAAAAAGGTTTCTAAGTGCACCTTATAGTGCATCAAATACGGTCATTTACATGTTACATACTTTTACATACCAATACAATTCACCGCATGAATTTATGGAAAGCTTTGCAAAGTTTACACAGCACTCCCAATGTTCACACCACACACGTTTGAACGGCTCTACATTCATTTACACTGCAGTACGCACATTTAAAGAATATAATACATGCGGTACGACATAAGTTTACCTGGGTCTACAAACGTTTATCACACACTTTTACATAATGACATACAGTGTTTATTACAGGTGTTTGCAGAGAACCATGCATGTTGTTAACGATACATTTGCATGACTTAAGCCATCTTTAAACAGTTTGACACATGTTTATGCGAAAAAACACTCGGTTACATGTCAGTGTGTGTGTTTACACAGCTGCTAGACATTCAGAGAGGACTATGTGTTGTTCAAAGCGCATGACACAGGTTAACAATATTTAAATGACAGTTCACACTTGTCAACACAGCACTACGGATATTTATAGTGTGTAGACTCGTTACACAGCCCCACTCGCATACACACTTTCACACCACTGTTTGCTGAAGCGGTTTTGAAGGAGATCACCGTATACAGCAGGGGGAAAAAGAAGTCTTTGACGGTCATTGATTTTCCGAGTGATCCAACTAAAAAAGATGAGAGGTCTGTAATGTTCTTTCAAATTAAACATCAACTGTGAGAAACAGATTGTAAAAACAAATAATACTTGTTCAAAATGTTTGATCAGGACAAATTTATTTGTGAAATGGTGCAGTAAACATGCATTTGGTCAACAGTTTACCTCAATACTTGGTGCTTCCTGTCCATTTTCAGCACACTATGGTCCATTCTTCCATAGAGATCTTCTCAAGAGCTAGGATTTTTTAGGAAGTTGTCTCTGGGCAGCATGGACTTTCAACACCCTCCGCCCACAAGATTCTCTATTGAATTTAAGGTCTGGTTAAGCCTCTCCAGAACCTTGAAATGCTTTTACATAGATGTAATGGGGATTAGGGCTGAGAATCACTGGGTACGTCATGATACGATACACGATACATGTCTCATGATATTGCGATACTGTGATAATTGGTAAAAGTAATCTCTAATAACTCGCATCATATAGAACAGGGGTGTCAAACTCAATCACACAGGGGGCCAAAATCCAAAACACATCTTAGGCTGTGGGCCGAACAAAATAAACATTTATTGAACACTCTGAAAATACATTTTTAAAACTTTAAAACCGTAACTTTAACACAATTATGAACTAGATATATAACATTACCTGTGATAATGCTAGTGTGAATGTTGTAAACTGAATTTGTCCACTGAAGATGCTAGTGCTGATAGCTGAAGATGCTGAAATTAATAGTTAAAAATTATGAAGTTGATAGCTGAAATCATTGAAGGTAATAGCTGAAAACACTGAAGTTGATAGCTGAAAAATGCTGAAGCCAATAGCCGGCTAAAATATTATTTAAATGCCAAATTAGCATAAAAAGCTAAAAAAATAAAAAAATCTGGTCAGCTAAAACAACTAGCATGTAGCTGAAAAAATAGCTAAACTCCAAAATATCCCAAAAAACAAACAAAAAAAAGCCTAAATTTGCTAAAACAGCTTGCGTGGAAATATTAGGTAAACTCCAAAACATCTTAAAAAATTTAAAAAGAAAAGCCAAAATTAGCCCAAACAGCTAGTATGCAGCTGAAATATTAGCTAAACTGTAAAATAGCCTAAATAATCTTAGTAAATGCCAAAATAGTCCAAAAAGCTAGCAGAATGGGAATTTTTAAAACTATAACTTTTTAACAGAATTATGAATAATAAAAATTCAGGAATATTTTTCCAGAATAAATCAACTTAAAAAACTTTTAATATTTTGCTCTCCATAAAAATGTATTTGGTCCGAGCCTCCAACATTATTCAAACAAATCCTTTAAAAATCCTTTTTTTCATTCTGTCCCTCGTAGTTAAAGTTGAGCATTACAGACCAAACTCATCTTTTTAAGTAGAACCACTAGAACAATTTTTTTTTTCTGCTCTGCTGTAAGTCAGAACGTCTGCCAGTCCGACTGAGCTGTAGGTAAGGTAAGGGGATATCGGGTGGTGGGGTCTGGAGGTGGTGCTCCCCTTTAACCCAATCCTCTTGATCTTCTGGCAAGAAGAAAAACTAAGCTGGTTTTCTGCTCGTGTTTTCCAAAACTAAGAGAAGTTAGAAAAACTACAATCAAGTGTCTAATCATAAAATCAGCTGAAGAGATCCCAGGAACAAAAGTAGACATTTTCTGGTTTTGCAAGGAATGAAGGTTTCATCAGATATTTCTGTTTCATGGAGGCAGCAGATCAACCAGCCTGATAAACCCGTTCATGATGCTTCTTCACACGGTCTGAACTTCTGCCTATCTTGACCTTTTTCATTAACTGAAAATAAAAGAAGCACCGGTTTGATTTCTTCCTACTGCCTTCCTGACTGCAGCAGCATCACTGCAGCTTCAGTGACTTTCCTCTTCCTCTTTCCTTGTCTCTGGTTAACCTAATGTTGACTTAGCTCAGACGAGCCACGGTGCACGACCCTCAGACAGGAAAACTCACCACGGCACAGTACAGAGTCTCCAAGAGGTAAGGGGCGCTGAGTCTGTTTGTGCTGGACTAACTGCAGGAGCTCAGTGGCAAAAATGCAGAAGCAGTTTGTGTAGAATCCCGCAGAGATCTGATCTGATCTGTGCGGCTCTGCAGCTTCCAGCTCTGTTCACCTAAGATTTAGTCTGTAGTTCTGATATGAGAAGTTAAAGTCCCGGCTAAAGCTGGTCTCAGGGGTAGGAGAGTCATTACCCAGGTGAACGGTTGTAAGTTTGATTCCTGGCTAGTATACGTGACAAAGTCAAGGCCCGGGGGCCGGATCCGGCCCTCCAGGTAATTCTATCTGGACCTCCAGATCATTTTATTTTATCGTTCCTAATGACCCGATGTTATCTTGTGCTCATTTCTAACTTGTATAATTTGACAAAATATATTTTTACAGAGAGTAAAATATTGAAAGTTATTTAAGGTTAAAGTTGATTTATTCTGGAATAATATTGCTGCCTTTTTATTATTCATAATTATGTTAAAAAGTTACAGTTTTAAAAATTAGCACTCTGCAAGCATTTTGGACTATTTTGGTGTTTACCAAGATGGTTTAGGCTATTACCTAAGTTTTTTAGGCTAATGTGGGATTTAGCTAATATTTAGCTGGCTATCAGCTTCAGCGTTTTCATCTATCCTCACTAGCATCTTCAGCAGCCAAATTCAGCTTACAGCATTCACACTAGCATTATCACAGGTAATGCTTTACATCTAGTTCATAATTATGTTAAAAAGTTAGTTTTAAAATTTTAAAAATGTAGTTTTAGTGTTCAATAAATGTTGATCCTGTTTGGTCCTCAACCTAAGTCGTGTTTTGGATTTTGCCCCCTTGTGTGATTGAGTTTACCCTCCTGCCTCAGATTAAGTCAAACTTCAAAATTCATCCTGAATACTCACTTCTATGAAAATGGCATCATTAACTTTGTGGCATTATCTGACGATAGAGGACATATGTAGAGAATATTAAAAATGCCTAAAATGGCATTTTTGAGTATTTCTTTATTGAAATTGTTGTGAATCTGGACCAGCCACAAAACGTAGTTTGAAAAGGCTTGTTGACTTTGGACCTAAATCAAAGCTCCCTGCTTTGCTTCATTCCACAAACGTCTTCATTTTCCTCGTCTGACCTGGAATCTGGATCTAAACCGTATGACTGGATAGCTCTGATATTGGTCGCCGTTTTTGTTGACTGCTAATGTTAAGTTGAGGGTGTGAGGAGCTGTAAGCTAACGAGAAGGAGTGTAAACAGATGGATGATGGGAAGTTGGGGCGGACTAACTCCACTCTAACAGTCCTGCCCACTAAAAAGGATATCATTATAATTCAAAGATGACTGAGAATGCTTTGAAAATAGATCCAACGACATGTTAGCACACCAGTCTTAGTGCGGTAAAGCCATGAGTGAAATCTACTGTTTGGATTTCTTTGAGGTTTCCTTTGGTTCTCATCTGTCTCTCCTGCTCCTTTGCCCTCCTTCCCTTTGTTCCACTTGTCCTCCGTGTCATGTGTTACTTACCTTTAAGCACGTGTCAGAGTCAAGGCCCGGGGGCCGGATCTGACCCTCCGGGTAATTCTATCCGGCCCTCCAGATCATTTTATTTTATTGTTATTAATGACCCGATGTTATCTTGTGCTCATTTCTAACTTCTATAATTTTGACAAAATATATTTTTATGGAGAGTAAAATATTGAAGGTTTTATTTTGATTTATTCTGGAATAATATTCCTGCCTTTTATTATTCATAAGTATGTTAAGAAGTTACAGTTTTAAAATTTAAGAAATTTAATTTGAGAGTGTTCAATAAATGTTTATCCTGTTCGTCCCCCAATTTAAGGTGTGTTTTGGATTGAGCTTGACACCCTGCCTTATATATGTATATGCCTTATACATGGGGCGGTCTGCGGGTGAAAAATTGTCAAACTTCTAGTGTTTACACACAAAATATCAGGGTCATAGACCGCTCTTTAAGATACAGAAAAAAATGTTCATGCACATTTACGTAAATGCAACAATATGAAATATTAAAATAAATTATGCTTAATATGAGTTCAAAGCCAAGTTAAAAAGTGAGGTGTTGAGCTTTTTCTTTGAAATTTCCTCGCTCTCTGCAGCCCGCTGATCCTCTGACAGACTTTCATAAACGGACCAAATCACTGAAAAGACGAAGGAAGACTTTTCCCACATTGCTTCTGCATCTTTCCCTGACTTTTATCACTACAGGAGGATTTTAGAGCTAGCATAGCTGTATGGTTCCATAAAATCCCCCTCATAAAAGAGCGAACATCAACAGCATGCCATGTACATTTTCATTTTCTCGTCTCTAAACAGCAGCAGTGACTCTGTCCTTCTCTCCCAGCGCCTGGCTCGGATCGCATGAACATCCCGTAGTGGACAAGATCAACCAGAGGGTTGAGGATATCACAGGGCTGGACGTCAGTACGGCTGAAGACCTGCAGGTAAGACCTGTCAAATGAAGCCCTGCAGGACAAACGCTTCCTTCTGAATGTGGTAGAGGTTCATTAACATTTATGAACAAATGTAATGCTTGAATTTACATAAATGCCCATTTCATGGAGGATTCAAGGAAAATCCAAGTTAAAGTGAAAGAGACATCGAGTAAATAAATTCCTGCATGTTTTCATATAGATATCAAAACCTGTTTTCGAGTTGCAGCCTTAAAACATTGTACAATCCAACTAAAAACTGAGTTTATATTCTGGTATTTGACTTCACAGCCTGAACTCATCTTTGAAGCTGTGTGATGTTGTTGATCAAGTTCATTGAAGTCGAGTTTTATCCCATTTTTAGATGTTTCTTCTTTCATTTTTCAGCTAAAGAGAGACTATACATTGTGAACATTTTTGTGTTTTTTATATAGGTGGCAAACTACGGAGTCGGCGGTCAGTACGAGCCTCATTTCGACTTTGGACGGGTAAGTGATGTGGTCCTCTGAACGAGAGCAGACAGAGGCAGGACGAAAATGAAATTGCTCTTAAGCTTCCTGTTGCTTTGCAGAAAGATGAGCCGGATGCATTTGAGGAGCTGGGCACCGGGAACCGAATCGCCACCTGGCTGCTCTACGTCGGTGACCTCCTCTGTTTGTGTTGTCGCTTGCGTCTTGACCGTCAGCTGACGTTGTCCTCCTTCCTGATGTAGATGAGCGACGTGCAAGCAGGAGGTAACACCGTCTTCACCGACATCGGAGCTGTTGTTCGGCCCAAAAAGGTATGTGACTCAGCAAGCGGGTCCGTCTAAAGTCCCACTCCGATCATCCGTTGATCTATTTGAAAGCGTTCCCAGTGGTCTTTCAATTAAGACGATTGTAGCCTAAATAAAAATAAAACTGGCATTTTCTAAGACATAGCTTCTGCAGAGTGGCAGGACTTCATTAGAAATTCACCTCTGAGTTGTGGGCGGGACTGCTGGTGTGGAGTAACCCCGCCCCCCTTCTCTCCCTGTAGCTGAGTTATGTGAGGCCCACCCAGTGTAGTTTCTACATCACAAATAAGCTCTTTTTCAAACTGCTTTTTTCTGTCTGCTCCTGATTCACGATTTGAACAAAGAAAAACTGCATTTAATGCAATTTAGAGCTTCTTCATACATGCCCTCCATTGCTGAAAAATACCACAAAAACATGTTAAAAACACAGTTTTCATCTAAGTCAGGGAGTCAAACTCAAACTGCACTAGATAGTTTGAATTCAGAGACGGTTCAGAAGACCTCTGCTCTACTGCAGAGAATGAATGAAGTTTTCTTCATGAAAGTTATTCATCTGTTCGGGCTTTTCAGTGTAAAGCTGGTAAATGAGTCCTTCCATCTGCAGGCTCTCGGATGTGTTGAACCAGCACTCAAAAAGCTTGAACTCCTCTTAACCTCACAACTACAGGCCAGTCTCCCGTCTCTGATTGGTCTCAAACTTTCTAGAAAGGTTGTGGCCGTGTACCGCATGTGTGGAGAATCTTTTTGATACATTTTAATCTGGTTTTGGCAGAAATCGTTCTACTGAAACAGATTTAAGGCTGTATTCAGACCGAACACATTTGGTCCTCTTAAAGTGGACCAGAGTTTGTTTCCCCCGATAATGCGGAACAAAGTTTCAGTCTGAATACAGGACCAGGAACCACTCTCGGACCCATTTTCAAGGTGGTCTCGGTTCATTTCCAATCAGACAACTGAACCAAAACAGCCACCGTAGACGGTGTCGTGTGACATAAACAGTGTAGTAATGAAGTAACAGAACAGATGTGAAGCAACAATCATTATCAAACAGGAAATAACTGTCCAACTCCTTACTTGTCAGAATGTTTGTTTTAATGCCACTAAAGACGCCTCTTACGTGCTTTCATGCACCTTTTCACGTGGCACGCGCCTGCTGCTGCTGTGACATCATCCCAAAAGCTGCCTTGTAGTTTCTTAACAGAATTCTCTTAAAAACGATGCCGTAACACCCCATGATGAGGCCTATGGGGTCAAATCAGGATCCACTTAAAGTGAACGAAAACACAGAAAATTTGAAAAATAGGGATAGTAAATTTGAAAAAAAAGACATTGAAAATTAGAAAGTAGTTTTAAACTCAAAAATGCAAATTGAAAACTTGAAATAATTAAAAGTTTGCAAAAATATTGAACATTTAAACAAATAAAACTTGAAAGAAATATTGACAATTTGAAAAAAAGGTAAATTTGAAACAAAAAAAACCTAAAACTTTTACTATTTTAAGTTTTGTACTTTCAACTTTCCTTTTTTTTCATTTCTTATTCTTTGCTTTCAGTTCTCTGCTTTCAGTTCCCATTCAGATTTTTTGAGTTTTCGCTGCCGAGCTGATCCTAATTTTACATGGGGGTGGGGCTTATTTGGTAGCTAATGAGCTCAAAGCCCCGCCCCCATGTAAAATTAGGATCAGCTCGGCAGCGAAAACTCAAAAATTCAATATTCAAGAGTATTTTTCAAATTTTCAATAACACTAAGTTTTCAATATGTATTTTCAATTTTAAAACTGCTTTCGAATTTTTTATTGTTTTTTTTGTTTTTTTTAATTTACAATCCTTGTTCTTCAAAATTTCAATCTGTTTTTTTCGTTCCCTTTAAGCTGATCCTGATTTGACCCCATAGAGACACTGCAACTCATTGAAATGTGGTCGGATGAAAACAGGCTCATTAAAACAACGTTTAAAGTGATCGACGTTGATTCTCACTGTTTAATTGACAGTCTTCATGTCACAAACACTCATTAGCGTGTGTACCTGTAGCCGTAGCGTCTCCAGTAACCATCATGCAGGATTCCTCCGCGGTATCAAAGCTGCAGTAAAACGCTCAAACAAACGCTCAAAATCCATCAGCAAAATACAAAGTTTGAATAAGTGGAAAATCCTGGCAAGCTTTTTCAGACTTCTGTTTTGACCCGCCCCCATAGCTGCTGGCCAATGACTGGAGAGATCTTTAGTCACGAGGTTTAGTTTACAAAGTTTGGTCCGAAACAGAAATCTCAGGTAGATGCCAGTCTGAATACAGACCAAATCTTCAGGACTTGATCTGGAACAAGTAAGCAAACTCGGTCTGAACCAACGGGCATTTCCAGTCTGATTACCCTCAAACCCTTCATACATGACTCTATTTACAATTATATAAAGAACAAAATCTTCAGTGTTTTTCCACACAAGGTGATGGTAAATTACACCGAGTCCTGAATTAAACTGTTTATTGCAAATTAGCTACAGCATGAAGGAGTTACTAATTGCTTAAATGACATACTAGATGCTGACCTTTGAAAATGCTTAGTCATGGTTTTAATGGACTTTTTGATACTGTTGCCTGTGGAGTCCCATTTCTCAGCATGGAATTGAACTCACGACCTACCAGTCTCAGGTTGGACACTCTACCATAAGGCCACTGAGCTGGGTCTTGTTGTTTTCATATATTAAAGTACATTTTTTAATTAGAGAGCATAAAGTACTTTTTTGTTTTTCCTTCACATTGATTTCTATTAGTTTTCATTGGTTTCTCTGTTTCTGAGGTTCTGTTCAGTACAGAGTTCTGGGGTGAAAGTTTTGATTCTTCTTGAAGAGCCAAACCCAAAGGGGATGGTTTCATGTTTGAGTTTTTAATTAAAAAAAATCCAAATGTAAATATTTTCCTCACTGAGTTAAATGCTGAAAGGAAGTTGAAACTGTCGTTTGTATCATGTGACCAGGGGACGGCGGTATTCTGGTACAACCTGCACCGTAGTGGAGAAGGAGACTATCGAACTCGACATGCGGCCTGTCCGGTTCTGATCGGGAACAAGTGGGGTGAGTCCATGTTTGGTCCACAGATAGAAACCCACTGGACAGATCATCTCTGCCTTCACCCAGAGGATCCATGAAGCCATGAAGCTCCGCCCAACTCTAAAGCTTGCTGAAAAAAGGCATTTGGGTGGGACAAAGTAAAGCAAGACCATTGTCCACCTGCACGACATCAATGTTCCTCTGCTCTTCTTCCTCCTGCAGTTTCCAACAAATGGATCCATGAACGAGGGCAGGAGTTCAGGAGACGCTGCAGCCTTCAGCCGTCAGGATGACCACGACAAACCTTCTTCATTGGATAGTCTTCCTCCTCGGACTGCAGTCTTTCCTTGTGTGTCTGCTTCAAAGTCTGCATCTTCTTTCTGTTTTTAAGTTCAGACGATGTGAAGAACAAAGATGTAGGTGTGACTGCTGCTGCTCTTCTTTCTGTTTGCCAGGTTTAACCAGAATCACATTTATGGATTTTTATGGTTTTAGGTGAAATCATGGTCAGTGGAGCATCACCTGTTTTATCTGAGAAATCTCAGGCTGCAGAAATGTGTGATGAGTCAGCATTTTATGACTTTTAATGCAGTGATTTTTATCCTGAAAGTCTTCTTTGTTGTTAGTTAAATGAAACCACATTTCATATTTCATAAATTATTGTTAGTTTCTGCAGAAATGCCAAAAGTGTCACTGGAATCTGAAAATGAACAGCTCTTTTTTTCAAGTTTCCATGACAACCACAGCATCGTTGCACATCAAGCCCCGCCCACTGTTCAGCCAGAAAATAGATCATTGGAGCTGAAATGTTTGAAGAATTAAAATGGATCGATCTAAAAAGTGACACTGGACTAAAATGTGTATTTAAATGTTAAAAGATGATTTAATTTTTTTATTTAATAAATGCACTTTATTTATTTAAAAGAAAAACTGTCTAAAGTTGTAAACAAAAGTGGCGTGAATTGCATAATGTTTAAGAGGAATTGTTGATTTTTGCCTTAAAGTGTAAATTAAAATGAGTTTTAAAATAAAATCTGCTAAATATCAAAGACCTGTATCCTCTTTTATTTTCAAGTGTGTTTTATGCTTTTTTTTAAGAACCAAAGAAAATAGCTAAATAATATTTTTAAAAATCCTCAAAAAAGAAGGTAGAATAGAATCTGCTTCTGGTCTGCGCATGACTGTTGGACCATAGCAGGAATCCCACCATGGATTCTTTGGAGCCAGCAACCTCTCTCAGTGTTTTTGAGTTAAAGTGTGTTTGATACTTTTGTTTTTCTTTTCTTTAGAGCCAACTCCTCAGGAGAACTGAGTTACAGTGTTGCTGCTGTGCTTCCCAGGTTTGGTTCCCCTCCTCCCTTCACTCATTGTGTGGTGGTTTGTTTTTGTCATACGTGTCGCTACACATCTGTTTAAAGCAGGTTGTGTATGTGCAGAAAGGCGTACAGTTATTCTATGACTGTATTATTGTTCCTAACACTTTAGTTTAAGTTATCGCCCTCATCGATTTTTAATTGGTACTTTGTGTTAGCTGCGCTGCAACGGGGCGAGTTTTGAAACTGAAATTTTCAGATTTTAAAATGAAAAAAGTTTGAAGTGAAAAAAAATATTTAAAACTGAAAAAAAGGTTTTGAAATTGAAATTTTGAAACCCCAAAAAAAGAACATTTGAAGCTGAAAATAATGAAGTTTATTTTAGAATAGCGAAAAGTTTTGGACATTTTACTTTTTTTTTGACCAAACGCTATTATTTTTTTTAGAGCTGCAAAAGTTAATGCATTAACGCATGAGATTAATAAAACAGAATCAACGCGCTAATATTTATTAACACAAATTAATCCCACCTGACAAAGCAGCAGTCCTTCACTTTGCCTCGGCGGTTCAGGCTTCCATGGCGTTCGTTACAAGACTTTGTCAGGAATTATCCCATTTATACCATAGTTATTTACAAAAAGGTAAATATTTAATAGCTTTTTAGCACTTTAATCTTGCTATTTTTTTTTTTTGGTTTAGATCGCTTTTTCACAAAAAGCGGACTATTTGATCCATGGTCCGACGCTTTGTCACGACAACACGTCCCTGAGCCTCCACCTTCCCCTTAGTACTACTGCAGAAATCAAAGTCTTTAGAGTTCTGCTTATCTTACTGTTGTTGTGTTTTGAACACAAATTACATTTATGGGTTAACCCATGATAAATTAAAAAATTAAGACAATAAGAATCAAAGAAACATTTTCTCTCTGGTCTGTTTTTGTTCAAAAGCAGCATATTGTGATATACAATTTACCTATTAAAACATTGTGATTATTTGTGATTAACATGATCATATTTTTAAGACGTTTTATTTTTTAAATCTATGTAAATGCAAATGTAATAAAAAAAATAGCAACAGAATAACATTTAATTTTAGACGCAGCTCACAGGTGCTATTTTTGAAAGAGACCTGCAGGCACTTTGGTGACCCCTGACCTAAACTAACAGGCCTAAGAAGTAGAGCACTGATCAGAGATGCAACCAAGAGGCCCGTCGTGACTCTGGATAAACTGCAGGGATCTGCAGCTCAGATGAGGGAATCTATCTATAAGACATCGATCAGTCGTGCACTGCACAAATCTGGACTTGATAGCAGAGCGCCAAGAAGAAAGCCATTGCTAAACGGAAATCTAACACTGCACATCACTCTGAACACACCCACTGTCAAACATGGTGGTGGCAGCATCATGCTCTGGGGCTGGTTCTCTTCAGCTTGGACAGAGAATCTGGTTAGAGTTGATGGGACGATAGATGGAGCCAAATAAAGGACAATATTGGTGAAAAGTCTGTAAAACACTGGAGACTGAGGTGGAGATTCACCTTCCAACAGGACAACGACACTAAACATAAAGCCAAAGCTACAATCGAATGGTTTAAAACGAAGCATATTCATGTGATGGAATAAATCCAGATCTGAAGATCTGGAATCTGCTGTTCACAAACGCTCTCCATCTAATCTGACTCAGTTTGAACTGTTTTGGAAGGCAGAATGGGCATAGACTTGCAGCTGTAATTGCAGCAGAACGGGGTTCCACAAGTATTGACTCACTTTTGCACACTGCACTTTTCAAATTTTTATTTGAAAGAAATAAAATAAATAATTAAAGACTGTTTTACCATTTTCTGTCCACTTTACAACTGTGTTCCGCTTTGCTTTAGCCTTTCATGTAAAACTCCAATAAAACATATTTATGTTTGTTGTCATAAATAAATAAAAAGGAAGTATGACACGTGATTCTCCAGCTGAAGTCTGGAGATGACTCTCCGTCCAGTCGGGGGCGCTAGAGCTACACGTGGTCTCCTCACGACAGAAGAAGAAGAGCATAAACAACATCTGCGGCGGTCATGGTGATGGCGGCTGACAGTGATGTGGGTTTGCTATTAAAGTGACGCCATTCAGGTGTGAACGGGGCTCGTGGCGTGAAGGTAACGTACTTTCTGTGTTCCAGCACGAGGCGGACGTGTTTGAGATCACCGACTTCACCACCGCGTCCGAGTGGGAACGGTGAGCTGCCGTGGTGACGTCAGAAACGCCGTTTTGTGGCAACACCTTTTCCTACGCACGCGTAGCGTCACTGCAATACATGCATGTTATTTCTGATAACGTTTCCCACCATAATGTCTGTGTTTGTGGCTGATTTGTGTCTTATTCTGACTTCAACGTAAGCAGACAATGACGTCATGACGCAGCTGGCAATGCTCTTCCGGCAACAACTTTTCTTTTGACTTTTTAAACTTTCAGCAACAATCATGTACACTTTCTTATTTATCAGGAAACACTATAGTGTTATATATAATAAGAAAAATACATTTCACTGTCAACTGATACATCAGTTTAAAAGAACTTCACATTTTTGCCTAAGACTTAAAAAAAAATGATTTCGATTTAAAACACACCCACCCATACACACAAATTTACTTAATTAACGTTTTATTTGAAGAAATAATTATATTAAATTTGCAAGCGGCGCCCCAGCAAAAAAACCCAAAAAACTGTATTGTGTACTACTACGACTACTAAGTGTAGTATTATTATACTTGGCAGTATACTTGAAGCTTACTAAAGTATTGTAAACCTAAAATGAAATTCTTATTCTTCAAATTTCCTATTTAAAGGATCCCCGCGTCTGTAACAAACACCTATTTGAGCTGGGATTTATTGAAGACAGAACACAGTTGGAAGATATACGGTATTCTGCATCAAAAATAATTTTTTTGCTGATCACCACTAGTTCAGTGGAGATATTGAGTGTTGGTGTTAGACTGGGGACGGTGCTAGCAGAGCAGATTCTTCCTGAAGGGGTTCACATCGTGCTGATGTCAGCACGTTTCCACCCGCTCGTTTTCATGGGTATGGGAGGGGCTGCTGCAGACAGCGCACGTTTTTAGAGAATAACTCTTAAATACATAAACGGATCAAAATGCCACTTTGAGGCTCTTTATAGTGAGGAATGAACAGTGAAATGCATTTAAAACCTCAAAAAGTAAAATTTTCATGGTAGGGTCCCTTTTAAGGCTAATGTAGTGTTTAGCTTCTATTTTAACAACATGCTAACGTTTTTGACTAATTTAGTTAACTGTGGATTTTTTGGCTATTTTGGAGTTTAGTTAGTGTTATAACAATGTGCTAGCTTTTTATTTTGGCTAATTTGACATTTACTGAGGTTTTTTTTTGGCTAATTTGGAGTTTAGCTCATATTTAAGCAACAAACAAAATATTTTTGCAAAGTCAGCATGTATTAGGGATTTTTAAGCAATTTTACTAATTGTTTTAGAAATTTAGTTCAACTTCAGTGCTCTTTCACAGTTCTGTTGTGTTCTGTTGAGTTTTTTTTAGCAAATTTAACATTTTGCAAATAGCTTTTGCATCTTCGGCGACTACTTTCAGCAAAAAGCATTCACACTAGCGTTATCGCAGATAATGCAACTTCTCTGGATAAACATGTCGTTTGTAGCTTTCCAGTCTCCACACACTCTGATTGGTGGTGTGTATGTGTGGCTGATGTGCAGCGCTGATGAGTCTCTTTTTCAGGTTTGTGTCCAGAGTTGAAGAGGTGCTGAACGACTGGAAGCTGACTGAAAGCTCAGTGGAAAGGTTCACTCCACAGAAGGTGCTCTGCTCTGCTGTGGGGTTTGGGTCCTTCAGCTCTCCGCTCCGTCACTCACAGTGGTGTGTTTGGGTGACTGCAGGGGGATTTCACCACAGGCTCATGGGAAGAGGAGTCAAAGGAGATCCACTTTGCTGACTTCAAGTTTCTAATTACACACTACTTTCTGAAAAAAGAGTTGAAGAATGATGACGAACAAGAGAAGCAGGCAGAAGGTACAGAATTGGCCAAAGTATTTTATTTCGGGTGTGCTGCTCGTAACAAGCTGTTTTCATTGTTGGAGTCTAAAATAACTTCTCCTCTCTTGATCCGATGTATGTTGACCTGTCGGCTGTGCTGTTTGATGTGCTGTTTGGGTGCAGATGCATTACCTGCAGCCATGCAGGACCTCCTTTGCATGCAGAACGACTTTCCTCCACGAGCTCACTGCTTGGTCAGATGGTGAGTTTTGCACACCCATTACTCTTATCTGAAACACACCTGCAGGGGGATCAGGGAGACCCTTCCAGAGAGAGATTGTTAGGTCAAGAGTTTCAACTTGAAAGAAACTTTTGAAAATAATTTGAGATTTTTCAAATGTCTTCCTGTTATCCAGATCTTGGGTTGTGCACAGACTTTAAACGAATCGCAAAGGGTCTTCACGTTTGTCCTAACATATCCCTTCTCTGTTTGTGGTGACAGGTACGGCCTGCAAGAGTTTGTTGTCATCACCCCGGCGACAAATAGTGAGGCCATCATCAGCGAGTCCAAGTGCAACCTGCTCCTGAGCTCCGTCTCCATATCGCTGTCAAACAGCGGCTGGTGAGCGCTGCCTACAGCACACACATGCTCCGTTTTTATCTGGAGAGTTGTGTGTTGATCAGTTTTTGAATAGGATGCATTGTACGACTTCGTCTGAGATGATCTACATTCCGGATCAGTACCTGCGTCTGCAATAGTGGATGAATCAGTAGCGACATCTGTAGCTTCATTGGTAGCTGTTCTTGCGTCAGTAGCTGCGTCTGCATCAATAGCTGAGTCTGCATCAATAGCTGCGTCTGCATCAGTAGCTGCATTTGCGTCAGTAGCTGCGTCTGCATCAGTAGCTGCGTCTTCATCAATACCTGCGTCTGCATCAGTAGCTGCGTCTGCATCAATAGCTGCATTTGCGTCAGTAGCTGCGTCTGCATCAGTAGCTGCGTCTTCATCAATACCTGCGTCTGCATCAATAGCTGCATTTGCATCAGTAGCTGCGTCTGCATCAGTAGCTACGTCTGCATTAGTAACTGCACCTGCATCTATAGCTGCGTCTGCATCAGTAGCTGCGTCTTTATCAATAGCTGCGTCTGCATCAGCTGCATTTGCAATAGCTGCATTTGCATCAGTAGTTGCGTCTGCATCAATAGCTGCGTCTGCATCAGTAGCTGCGTCTGCATCAGTAGCTACGTCTGCATTAGTAACTGCACCTGCATCTATAGCTGCGTCTGCATCAGTAGCTACGTCTGCATTAGTAACTGCACCTGCATCTATAGCTGCGTCTGCATCAGTAGCTACGTCTGCATTAGTAACTGCACCTGCATCTATAGCTGCGTCTGCATCAGTAGCTACGTCTGCATTAGTAACTGCACCTGCATCTATAGCTGCGTCTGCATCAGTAGCTACGTCTGCATTAGTAACTGCACCTGCATCTATAGCTGCGTCTGCATCAGTAGCTACGTCTGCATTAGTAACTGCACCTGCATCTATAGCTGCGTCTGCATCAGTAGCTACGTCTGCATTAGTAACTGCACCTGCATCTATAGCTGCGTCTGCATCAGTAGCTACGTCTGCATTAGTAACTGCACCTGCATCTATAGCTGCGTCTGCATCAGTAGCTACGTCTGCATTAGTAACTGCACCTGCATCTATAGCTGCGTCTGCATCAGTAGCTACGTCTGCATTAGTAACTGCACCTGCATCTATAGCTGCGTCTGCATCAGCTGCATTTGCAATAGCTGCATTTGCATCAGTAGCTGCGTCTGCATCAGTAGCTGCGTCTGCATCAATAGCTGCGTCTGCATCAATAGCTGCATTTGCATCAGTAGTTGCGTCTGCATCAATAGCTGCGTCTGCATCAGTAGTTGCGTCTGCATCAATAGCTGCGTCTGCATCAGTAGCTGCGTCTACATCAATAGCTGCGTCTACATCAATAGTTGCGTCTACATCAATAGTTGCGTCTGCATCAGTAGCTGCGTCTGCATCAATAGCTGCGTCTGCATCAATAGCTGCATTTGCATCAGTAGTTGCGTCTGCATCAGTAGCTGCGTCTGCATCAATAGCTGCGTCTGTATCAGTAGCTGCGTCTGCATCAGTAGCTGCGTCTACATCAATAGCTGCGTCTGCATCAGCAGCTGCGTCTGCATCAGTAGCTGCGTCTGCATCAGTAGCTGCGTCTGCATCAGTATCTCTGCTGGTTGCTGCATTGGTAGCTATCTGCATCATTTTCTGCCCCTAAGGACAGAGATGCTCTACATCGGCCATGATAGTGAACATGTACGCCTGCTGGGCTTTCTGGGAGATTGGGGCCCTGCTCCTTCACACCATTTTTTAGGGGTTAACTAATATGAGATTTGACATACAGCTTTGTGCTTTGGGGATCTTTGAATCAGGAGGTTTCACTTTATTTACATTTTGCTTCTTCCATGCTCCAAAAACAGGAAAACAGTCGGTTTTTGTCTTTATTCAGGCTTAAACTCTGCTTTTCAGTGACACAATATCACTAAACAAAACAACGTAATGTGTTTATGACTCGTCTTAAGACTAGGTTTCACTGAGGTTTGTAGGGATGCAGACATTGGGGTTCACATCTCCTCTCACTGTGCTGGGATTCAGTCAGGTCCCAGTGTTTGTCCAGATCCAGCAGAAGTGGAGGCGCATCTATGCTGGGGAGTGCCAAGGACCAGGAGTTCGGACAGACTTTGAGATCGTCCACCTGCGCAGAGTACCCAGCCAGTACAACCACCTGTCCGGGCTGCTCGACATCTTTAAGTCCAAGATAGTGAGTTCAAACCGTCTCCTCACCCTTTACTGCAGGTATTAGAGAGCCGAGCCTTCACTAACACTCCTACATTACTGGAGCAACAAAAATGTTGAGCAATATCAGAGCTATCCAGCCGTACAGTTAAATGTAAACACAGTTTTAAACACTAGAAGCCCTGCTGAGTGGATCATGTCTGTGTTTGTGTCTCAGGGCTGTAACATGCTCCCTTTACCTCCAGTGGACATCGCCATTCGTTTTACATACATCCTGCAGGACTGGCAGCAGTACTCCTGGCCACAGCAGCCTCCAGGTAGGCAAAGACTGCTTTCAGTCCTGATGCTGTCCAGAGAAGTAAAAAGGCTGAAAGGCAGCTGATTGGATCTGCCTCTCGCAGACTTTGATGCGCTCCTCGGAGGTGAGGTTGGAGGCGTTGAAATTGGGAAGCTTCCATTTGGAGCCTGTGAGGAGTCCATCAGGTAGTTCATTTTATGTGTTTATGAATACAAACTGCAGCAACGAAAGCTGACAGTAATGTGGGCGGGGCCAAACTTTCACTGAAACTACGACAAGCAATATTTAGGTTTTTTTGCCATCTGCAGCAATAAGAACGCTTGAAGTGAAGTGTTAAAATCATTAAACTGAAGTCAGAAATTGTTGAAACGTTCACTGAGGTGATGACACCTGCCCCCCGCTGGTTTATTGTGTTCATATCCTGAAACAAATGTCTGTGCTGTGGCTCCTCACAGTGAACTTCACCTTGCTGCCACCTGGCCTCACGTGACAGAGGGCCTCGTCGTGGACAATGACGTGTACAGGTGAGAATGCTCAACTGGTCAACATAGAAAGCTATGATGATCCAGCGTTCTAGCAGCATTTAAACGCATCACTCACAGATGAATCGTGTGTAACTGAGGTTTTGTTTGTGCATAACAAGTGATTCGTGCGTAATTTAGTTTCAAGCACTTGTAATTTTAATTTGTGCATGTGTACATGTATTTTTTTGAATTTCATAATTTTGTAATAATAATAAAATTCTTTAACAAGCTTTATTAACGCATTAACAAACATTAATAATGTGTTTATAGGGAATTGGTAAGACATGTTTTAGTAAAATGAGCCAAATAAAGTGTATTAATATGACTAGTAAGAATTATTTACGCAAATCAAGAATTGCGGACACACAAATCCAAAGTTACACACAAAAAAAGACACGCACACAAATTGGGGTGAGTCTATTTTCTCCTTAAAAAATTCCTTTAGGATAAGAAAATAAAAATTCTAGCCTGCAAAAATCTAAATCGTGGTATTCAAAAATAATCAATTGATTGTTTTCAAGGGATGTTAGAGCACAATTCTTTTTGAGACTGTCATTTGGGATTGTGCACTTTGGTTTGGTTTTTGTCTTGTTCTGTTCTGAATTATTCTAGCTTAACCTTTACTAGGCCATAATTCTAAAGTCAGTGGGGAAGGGCCCAAACCTTCGGGTCACAGGGGACCCTAACTTAACCCTAAATCACCAAACCCGACTGTTAAATCTGAGATATAAACAAATATAATAATATAAAGTCACCTCGGGTGAGTGGGACAGCTGTATGAAGGCTGTCTCTGCCTGCATGTGGATGGTGGGGTCAAACACTTTTCTTTTCTAACCTCCTGACCCCTCTATCCTTTCTACCTCATTTTTATAACTGTAGAGTTATGATGTGCTTCAAACCATCCTTTATGCTATTTGAGGTCACAAAAAAACAGATTTTGAGCAGATAAAGTTCTGGTTCAACCTTTTTCTAGATTTTATTTCTGCAAAAGCTATGATTTTTGGTTAAACACCATACAACCCCCTAAACCGGGGGTCGGCAACCTGCGGCTCTTCAAGCACCCCCTTGCGGCTCAGTGGCGCCTTTTGAAAAATATTTTGATAATAATTCAAAATGTTGGAAGGAAATTTATTGTAGCGATTTGAGTGGGAGCAAAGCCACAGATGACTGGCAGATTTAATCCAAACATCACTTGTGACCATTGGTGTCAACATTTTGACTACCATTTTTTTAACAGTT
>NC_050530.1:23774612-23776945 GCF_002922805.2 Oryzias melastigma | reverse complement strand
AAGCTCAAATGTTTCTTTATGAGGTTATGCAGCTTTTGTCAGATAATTTGGCGCTGCAATGTCTCACCAACTTGTTATGAGGCCAAAAATGTAGCTTATATGACACGAGGACACGCAGCAAGAGAAATAATCGTTAATTCGACACACTCTCCATGTGTTACTACCAGTGTACGACTTTTATAAGCTGTTTCAATTTATGCGGCTCCAGACACATTTGGTTTTTATTGTATTGGTCCAAAGTGGCTCTCTCAACACTTTGGGTTGCCGACCCCTGCCCTAAACGCTTCTTTTTTAGTGATTAAGTCTAATTTCTTGATCGTAAAGAAAACATTTGAACTCTGCGAGTATCAGCTGTTATTATCCACTAAACTGGATGAATCAGATGTTGGTGCTTCAGTTCATTGAATGAGGTGTTCTAGACTTCCAGTTTATTTGTAAGGAGATCAAAAACTAACAAAGATCGCTGCTTTGTGTCCAACAGCGACCTGGACCCGCTCCAGGCTCCTCATTGGTCAGTTCGAGTGCGGATGGCGGAGAACCCGCAGTGTTTGCTGGGTAAGCAGGGGGGCTTTATCACTTCCAGGCTATCCCGTTTGGTCTTTGTTCACTTTTTTCTTATTGGTGCTTTTAAAGAACAGAGATTCTAACTGAAGGTTTGAGGCAGCAGATTGTGATCCAGAAATGGGGATGGGAATTGTTAGGATTTGATCAATTCTACTCCTCTTATCGATACGGTATTCTTATTGATACTCGCATAAAAAACTATAATTATGAAAACCTTTTATTTTAGAACAGACTAAAATACAATATATTATTTTAACATCCTTTGCAACACTAAAAGAAAATGATCAATAAATCATAATTGATGGTTATTAAACCAGCTGTGCATTGGGGAAAAAACATTTTGTGGTTTCTGGCGACGCCTGCAGGAACAAAAAGGTAATTACACCCAGGTGTCGATGATGCAGTGAATTAATTGCACCACTAGAGGGCAGACAACACTTTCCATGTTGGTGCCTCTGCAGAGAAAGGAAGAGACGACAGGAATTGTGCATTTTCTTTTGATCTTTAGAATCAACTGAAACGATTCATAAATAGTAAAAAAAACAAAAAATGGTATGATAACTTTTGAACATATCATTACTTGTTTTAGCTTTGATAATTAAAGCATAGACAACTAATTAAATTTACTATTATTTCAAACCAAGTTTTATTTCAGTTTTATTGCAGAATCAGAAAAACTTCTCCTAATTTTTTTGGTTGTATAACTGAACTAAATCAATTTTCTAGCACCATCAAAAGGATCCGTATCACCAAAGACAACCATACAGTGGAACTTTGTGCCTTCCGACTTGATGATTAATACATTTATTTTGTTTATTTTTTCTCTAATAGTTGCCTCATTCTTTAACTTATATTCTTTTTTTACTTATATTTCCCCCGCTGTAATTACTCTGTTAGAATATTTTGAATATTATAATCATCACTTTGTTTTGGATGCAATTATGTAAATGTTCTGGAATTTTGTTTGCACTCAATAAAGTAAAAATAAAAATGCCCACCATGGCAGTAGAGGTCCGGAGAGAGTGTCAGTGCAGGCACTTTTGAGGAAAAAAACGGTGTGCTGGCGAGGAGAAAAGGTGCTTTCAAGCTGAGTGAACAACGAGGCTGCGCTGCACAGCAGATAAAGCTCCCAAAAGCCTCAGAATAAAGTCTATCATAATCATCTCTTCTTTTAACACTGTTTGGGGCAAAATATGAGTGTTACTTAACAATACAGATGGCAGACTGCTGATCCGCCGAGCATGGAGGAGACAGTTAAACCTCCTCCGTCTTTATCAGGGAAGGAGCTTTCTGCTTGGGTTGGACTGATGGTTGAAGGTGCAGAGATCCTCGCAGGAATCCACCTGGATCCAGCGGGGTCTCTTAGCCTTCCATCACAGCAAAACCTGGTGATAAAAAGTTCTTCCACATGATGGAGTAGAAAGAATAAAATGAACCCACCAGTGCAGAAACTTTCAATTAGGGCTGTCACTTTATCGCGTTAATCACGGTTCATTTATTAATTACAGACATTTGAGAGCATTTTATTTTTTTTAAAATCATGTTAATCTCCTTTTTGTGTTGGATGTTTACTTTCATGTTCTGCACACCTGGAGGAGCATTTCATCTCACTCATCCCATGAACTTATGACCTGTTACAGACCTATTTTTTAGTTTAAATTGATATATATCTATATATATATTATAAAAGCAGACTGTTTAATACGCGGTGCGTATGGGAACAGCTTCAGCGCGAGGCATGCACGAACCGTGCTAGCTCCTTTTAGAGA
>NC_050530.1:23744764-23774472 GCF_002922805.2 Oryzias melastigma | reverse complement strand
TTTCGTTTCTTCCTTCTTAGATTCTCTTTTTCTTTTCTGCTTCATCCCAGTCTTTAAAATGATCAAATTCAACAAAAACGGGTTAAAGAAAACCATAACATCACACTAATGTTTTTCTACTGTCATGCTGTTGTGGTAAACTGTGGAATAATGTAATAATCATTTGAATTATGGTATTAATAAGAAGTTTGTGCTCAATATTTTTGGATTGCTCAGAAAAGTCTTCCCACTGTTTTGATGTGGTAAATTACAAAACTCTGGACCTGTTCTTTTTATTCATAATTTTTATTTTGTTATTTTCTCAAGATTAAAAAAAATTCCCCCCTGTTAGTTTTATTTTCATCTTTTACTGTGCCACAATGTCACAAACTTAAAAAAGCTCAAAATGAGCCTTTTAACAGTAAGTAAGTACATTTTATTTATAGAGCGCCTTGCACAGATAAAATCACAAAGTGCTTTACAGAATAAAACAATGAGAGAAAATAAAACAGAGTAAAACATAAATAAAACACAGTACAGCACAAATGAACTAAAAGCTCTTTTAAAAAAGCAGCGTCTTCAGCTGTTTCTTAAAAGTCTCGACATCATCAGTCAGGCGGAGCGACTGTTTGGAAAGAGAGGTGACCTCAAGTTTTACGAGTCTTTGGGACTCTAAGAAGGTTCAGAACTGAGGACCGCGGGGAGCAGCTCGCAACGTATGGTACTAGCAGCTGGAAAATGTAATCAGGGGCCTGCCCATTAAGAGCTCTAAAAGAATTAAAAACTAACATCTTAAAATCAATTCTAAAACTAATGGGTAGCCAGTGTAAAAATGATAAGACAGGTGAAATATGAGCCCTCCTGCTGGATCCAGTTAAAAGCCTGACAGCTGCATTTTTCACCAGCTGAAGGCGATGTACTGTGGACTGAATAAAACAAGTAAAAAGAGAATTACAATAATCTACAGCGGGGGTGTCAAACATGTGGTCCACGGGCCGTACCCAGCCTGCCAGATGGTTTAATTTGACACAGTTATGAAGAAAAAAAAATATATAAGAATTTTCAACAAAGAAATCTAGTTTGTAGCCCATTTCTGTGGCAAGTTATGGTTCTTTAAAGAAAAGACCACAATGTGCAATTAATTACAGATCACAATTAACTAATTGCACAAAAAAATGAATCACATGACAGCACTACTTTTTAATATGGTTTGTTGATGGCGTTCCGTCATTCTCTCTCAGTAACTCTTAGACATTTATGAATTCTTTTAAGTTATAATCTTTGGTGGTTTTAAGGTTGTTTATTCCATCCATCCAGAGATGAAATAGCCAAATAAAAAAATAAAATACTTGGCTGATAACAAATAATTACTGAGTAATAGCTGTTTATTTCTCTATAGAAGTCTATACCATTTTTTTTCTTCTTGGAACCAGCAGGTACTTTCTGTTTGGAATGCCAGGTGGGAGGAGTCACTCAGTCCAGTTCTCTTATAAAGTCTGGACATTTTTATCATTCAAAGGAAGGAGATTCAGTTATTTCCTTCCTGAGGATGTTTTCTGGACATCTTGACGTTAAGAGCGTTCCTGATGCTGCATCTCTCCTCTTGCAGGAGACTACCTGACAGAGTTCTTCAGGCTGTGCTGCAGGAAGGATTCTGTGGAGGACGTTCTGGGTAAAGGCCTGACAGAAGAAGAGGGGAAAGGTGGGTTTCCTGATCCACGCCACAGTGCAGAGCAGCAGAGCGCCGGCGGCGTCGTGTCTGACGCGCTGTCGTCTTTGCAGACACGAGCGACATCAGCTCCGCTCTGTCCAAGCTGACGGAGCCCGCGGCGCCCGTGCCCATCAGCAGACTGTCCGTGTCCAGCATGGTGCACAGCGCACGCAAACGCATCCACCGCCGCCGCCACATCCACGAGTCGCCGCTCAGCAACGAGGTCCTGAACTCCATTCTGCTGGTGAGATCGATTACGGGGGACAAAGGTGGAGGTGTTCCCTCCACCTGAGCATGGGCGGAGCTAGGACATTTTATGGGGGGGGGCAGGAGAGGGGCAGAAGACTTTGGAAGAGCATCAAATCAAAGAGTCAAAAATGTATATTTATTGAATTCTTTAAGCAGTTGAAATGCTGTTTCCAGGGACTCCGCCCACTAGAGGCTTTAGGGGGGAGGACTCTCCATTTCTGCAGTTATGGGGGCGTTCTGACAAGATTTGAACTGTTTTGTGTTTCTGAGGCTGAAAACAGATCTATAAATCCAATAAAATAAACTCACAGAAAGAAATAAAATGAATAAAAAATATGACGGAATTGGAACTAATATCAGAAGAATCACTTCTATGCTCGCTTCGAGAGGAACAACAGAGACGCTGCCACCAAGACAATGCTCCCTGAAGACCACCAGCCCCTCTCACTCTCCCCCACTGATGTCCACACGGCACTGAGCAGAATCAACACACGCAGGGCTGCTGGACCCGACGGCATCCCAGGACGTGTGCTCAGAGCATGTGCGGAGCAGCTCACTGGGATCTTCACGGACATTTTCAACCTGTCCCTCGCCCAAGCAGCTGTGCCATCATGCTTTAAAGCGACATCCATCGTGCCAGTGCCAAAACACTCCAACCCGACGTGCCTCAACGACTACCGCCCTGTAGCACTCACACCCATCATTATGAAGTGCTTCGAGCGACTGGTCCTGGTGCACCTGAAGAACTCCCTTCCTCCCACACTGGACCCACACCAGTTTGCCTACCGGAGCAACAGAAGCATAGATGATGCAGTCTCCACAGCACTGCACTCTGTGCTCTCACACCTGGACAGTAACAACACCTATGCTCGTTTGCTGTTTGTTGACTTCAGCTCAGCATTTAATACTGTCATCCCCTCCAAGCTGATCTCCAAACTTGGAGCCCTGGGCACAAACACCGCCCTCTGCAACTGGATTATGGACTTTTTGACCAACAGACCACAACACGTGAGGTCAGGCCACATCTGCTCCACCACTGTCACACTCAACACCGGTGTGCCACAGGGCTGTGTGCTGAGCCCCTTTCTGTACTCCCTCTTCACACACGACTGCAGACCGGTGCATGGATCCAACTCCATCATCAAGTTCGCAGACGACACCACCGTGATTGGTCTCATCACGAACAACGATGAGACCGCCTACAGAGAAGAGGTACAGCACCTGACCACATGGTGCGCCGACAATAACCTGCTCCTTAACACAAGCAAGACCAAGGAGCTCATTGTGGACTTCAGGAAGGAGAAAAGAGGCACGCATGACTCCATTCACATGGACGGAATGGCTGTCGAGCGTGTCTCCAGCTTTAAGTTCCTGGGGACCCACATCTCAGAGGACCTGTCCTGGACCACCAACACCTCCAGCCTAATCAAAAAGGCTCACCAGCGCCTCTTTTTCCTGAGGACACTGAAGAAGAACCACCTGTCTTCAGCCATCCTGGTGAACTTCTACCACTGCGTGATAGAGAGCATCCTAACAAACTGTGTAACTGTTTGGTACGGAAGCTGCTCTGCTGCAGAGCGCAAACACCTGCAGCGCGTGGTGAAATCGGCCCAGCGCATCACAGGAACTCCTCTCCCTGCCATTGAGGACGTCCAGAAGAAGCGGTGTCTGCGTCGGGCCCGCAGCATTCTGAAAGACTCCTCCCACCCAGCACATGGATTATTTTCCCTCCTGCCCTCAGGCAGGCGCTTCAGAAGCCTACGGACAAGGACCAGCAGACTGAGAAACAGCTTCTTCCCCAGAGCTGTGACTCTCCTGAACTCTGTCCCCCGCTGACCCCCCCACTCACCAACTCACAGGCATCTGTTATTAACTTACACTTTCATCTCCGGCACTATTGATCTACGTTGCACATGCTACATCCTGTTTGCACAGTTTAACTTCCAATAATACTTTTTGCTTTTTTTGCACTGTTATTTGACATTGTCATCCGTTTTGTATAGCCTTATTTATTTAACATCATATATCTCTCTTTTGTAAAGTATATTCGCTAGTCTCTGTTTATAGTCTTCTCCCCCTTTTTCTTAAACGAATCATTCATCTGTATAATATGTTCAAAGTACCTCAGTCATTATGTATATCTTGCTCAGTTTTTTTAGTGATCTGTAAATACTTCCCATATACTGTATAATAACCTGTACCATACTTATTTATAATATTTATACCACTTGCTCTTACTGCCTATTGCACTTCTGGTTGGATGCCAAACTGCATTTCGTTGCCCTGTACTCGTACATGTGTAATGACAATAAAGTTGAATCTAATCTAATCTAAAATCTAAAGAGGATGGAAAACTAAACACAAGATTAGAAACCACAGTTAATCACTGACTTTGAGTTGATGGATTCATATAAAATCTTCTCTGAAAATCCCTTTGATGGGAAACATTTCCTGAAGGATTCACTTTCTTCTGCTCGTCTAAGGGTGTTTCTTTTTCTTTCTTCAGTATTTGTTTCCAGATGCTGCTGTGGAGAAATCAGACAGTTTGAAGGACAAAGCTGTGAGTTTGAACTCCAGGACGGCAGAGAAGGAGTGGAGCGCAGATGAGGTGAGTTTGACCTCCTCCCTCACTCTGTGAAGATTAAAAGGAGGCAGGAGACCAGACAAGGAGGATTATGATAGAAATAATAATAATAATAATAAGGTTAAGTCAGAGGTAGAAGAACACGTTTCCATTCATGATTGGGCCATAAACCAAGTCAGAAATATGTTTTATTGAAGGAACATCAATTATGAAACTGTTATATGTAAATAATTCAGATTTATTGCGTTGTCCAAACAATAAAAAATTGTAAATCTCTTTAATTACTTCCTGAGAATCACTCCAAGTAAGTGTTTTTTTCTGATTTTTCCACTTTTCTATGTGGTAAGATAGCTTTCAATAATAAACATATTCATAAAGAATAGAGAAATTGTGCACACATTTAAAGTTTGTGCACAACTTTGCAGAAAAAATATGAATACAACATTTAGTTTTACGTTTAAAATGTTTTTTTTAATACGACTTTTCTTTGCTTTGAATATGAGTTTCTCTTGTTCACAAACTGTCAAAAATAGGTCACAGGGTCACAGGCTGATACATCGAGTGCCGGAGCATCGATCGATCAAACTGCGCGTGTCTGTTCAGGTTTATTTATTTAACTAAAGTAAACAGAAATCTTACGAATGTTATTAATGCCATAACGGGAAAATATCTTGATAGCATAGCTGTTGACAAAGATGTAATAAAACAGATCAAAACACGGCGATCTCTGACCACATTTTGTGGTTGTCAGCTGGTTGTGTAAACATTTAAGTAGGAGATCATTTTAGAAGAAGTGGTGAAAAATAATTCTAAAAGAACTAGCTGACATGTCACTATACTCATTAGGTGTTCAAAAAACATGTCTGTAAAATTAGTTGAAAATAAGAGAAAGACAAAACAAAAACAGCTAAGCTAACTCGTAGCTAAAGTAGACGACTGTCGGGGCTGTAAAAACAAACAAACAAATAAAAACTAAATAAAAAAAGACAGTCGGATCAGAATCCCACACTTTCTTTCTTTTTCTGATTTTTCTTTCTTTCCTTTTGACTCAGAATACGGCCCATTAGCCTTATTGAGCTCCGAGTTAGCTTAGCTTACCAAGGGTACATCTGGACCGGTCCAGGTCCTGGAGCGGGCCCGCCCGCCCGCCTGTCCCAGGAATAAACTGCCCGGCTAAGCGAGGATCCCTCATGCTAAAATGCTGCTTCTGGCAGGTGTTGTACCAAGGTACGCTCCCCCTGCCAGAACGATGCCCGAGACTAGGGAAACAAATTCTGGCAGGGGACGCACCTCAGCAAAACACCGGCACCGGAGGGCAGAACAGCAGCAGAGACGGGGATCCCGCTGCTGCTGCCTGTCGGGAATTCTCATGTTAACATCTCTTTTTTGTATTCCTATTCAAGACAAAGGAAAGTCGTTTTTAAAAAAACATGTTCAACGTAAAACTAAATGTTGTGTTTATTTTTTTTCCCTCAAAGTTGTGCACAAAATATAAATGTGTGCACGTTTTATTTATGAATACGAATTTCTCTCATTTTTTACGAACACGTTTCTTTTTGAAGGATATTTTACCTCGTACTTTTCAACTTTATTGTACATCTTTTGTTGCTTTAAGGTATTTTTTTCTCCATTGGTGATTCATGTAATCAACTGTAGAAATGTATGTTTAATAGAGAAATGATGAAATATTTTAACATGTTCAGTTTGTTTTAAACAATTAAGAAAAAGAACGTTTCTCCAAACTCTGTTATATCAGATTGAATCCTGTAGTAAAAGCTTGTGGGGATCGTTTCGTTTCTCTGCTGCCTCTTCAGAGTCTGTTCCTTCAGCTGAAGTCGGCCCCTCCGGACAGTCTCACCTACCGTCTGGCGTTGTGCGTCTTTCTGGTCAACTACAGCTACGGCGGCCTTGCGGGCGTGGCTCACCTGTGGCAGGAGTTTGTGTTGGAGCTGCGGTATCGCTGGGAGAATACCTGCCTGGTTTACGGGTTTGTGCAGCACCACCGAGACACGTTCGGGAGCTGCTTCACCTCCAGAGGCCTCGGCTTTAGTCATTTAACAAATGTTCAAGTCGCAGAAGCCAAAAAATGTATAATGAGGAAGAAAAAAGATCTATTTAAGTGGCACTTCTGGGAGAAAAGTGTGATGTATAAGTGAAAAACTGCGACTTATACTCCGAATATAAAGGAGGCCACTTCTTTTTCTATCAAAACCGATGATTACATTTAAAATGAGTAACTTTTGAGAAAACGGGACAGAACAGATGACAGTGATGAGGAGACACAATGAAGTGCTGTTGTTTGTTGCTTTCTGCCTCCATGAAATAAGGAACCTGTACTTTCTCACAGCTTAGAAGCTGGACCTCCTGACCTTCGCTGCTGTCTGCTGCATCAGAAGCTCCAGGTAATAAAAACGTCTGTGAGAAGGAAATCGGTAAAAGTTAAACTAATTTAACTTCTATAACTTTATTTAAAAGTTCATCTCCTTTTGTCAAATCTAGAGAATTTGTCCTTTTTAAGGGGTTCCTGTGATAAAATGTGTCAATAACGTAAATTTAAGTCCTCATCAGATTTATTTGACATTTTTAATCACGACATTAATCAAATGTCATGAATACAAAACCATTTTTTGTCTGATCTGCAAAAAACATTTGGAATTTGGAAGATTAAATTTGTTTGTTTTTTTTTAAAAATACAATAAAACTAGTTAAGTGTTTGATAAAATCCAAAGTCAGTATAAAGCTGGAGCCAGCTCACACTCAGTCAGATTTTTTAAGCTCTAAATCCTTTGAGTTGTAGATCTTTATGGCATTTGCAGCTTATCACCTGTACTATAACTAGGGATGTAACGATTCAGTCAAGCCACGCATCGATTTGATTCAGTTTTAAAGTCACGATGTCAGTATTTTTTTTCTCAACATAATGAATTAAAGGTATTTTAAGGTCAAGTATGTTTTTTTTGCCCCTTACATCAAACTGTCTGTTTTCCTGCTAACAGAAAGGATTCAATACAAATAAAGAATTTTACTTAACACTGAAACGATCACAAATCCTTTCATACTCTCTTCATGTTGTGCTCCATGTGTGACGGACCGCTCCACAAGCGCTTAGAGCAACACCCCCACCTGCACTCGCATTCGGCGCAAATGACCGTTCACGTGCAGCTTGCAGGGAAAAGCCGACAGAGAGCTAAAAGAGTCAATAAAAAGAGCACGGCTCACGGGAAGAAGTCAGAAGGGAAACGGTCATGAAGCTGCGTCGTCACCATGACTGTTGTCACGGTAGATTGGTCAAAGTTTCAGTAAAGTTGTGATGAAAATGAAAAGTTGCAGAGTGAGGAACAAATCTCGTATTTGTTTGAATTTGCCTTAATAGTTGAGATTGCGACATCGCAAAGTCCTGAAGGGACTGATTTATGTGAAACGTTTAAATCTGAAGGAGCTGCAGGAATTTCCCAGGAGGGAAATGCAGATAAAGAACACGCAGCCAGTCCGCTACTCACATGGGTGCGCCATCACAGGAGCGCCATCACAGGAGCGCCATCACAGGCGCGCACAGCACACTCACAGCGAGGCTGCATAGAGGAATGTCCTGTACTCTGCATTGCTAAATTTAGGCGCAGGCCGAGACTGATTTTTGTATTTTTTTGCATCGATGAACATGTTGACGCGTTTGAATCGTTTTTTTACAGACTGACGAAGAATCCTTACATCCCTAACCATAAACGTACCTCTTTCATTCATTTTGGTTGCCGGTCAGATGCTGAACTGCTGCATAGAGAGAAGGAGAGCCAGAGATGAAGCTCGCAAAGCTCAGGAGGCGACCAAAGACAAGCACAGCAAAGAGGCGGAGCCTGAGCACAGCATCTCCGCGTCCAGCTCGGCTAAAGAAACGAGTCAAGGAAAGTCGTGGGAGTCCTGGAGCGACAGCGAGGACGAGTTCTACGAATGTCTGAGCGAGCAGGGGGAGGAGGGACCCCAGACGGAGGCGGGACACAACGGAGCGAGCAGGGCGGAGGGCCGGCTCCACCCCTACAATAACCTGACCCTGCTGCACTCCTCAGAGCCGCTCTTCGTCCCCGTCACACAGGTAACCCCGCCCCCCTTTTTCTGCTGAGTTCAGTCCCAGAACTGTGGTCAAACGCACGCTAACTTCTGATTGGCTGTCAGGAGCCCGCCCCCATGACGGAGGACCAACTGGAGGAGCAGTCTGAAGTTTTGGCCAAACTGGGAACGTCGGCTGAAGGAACACACCTGCGAGCTCGCATGCAGAGCGCGTGTCTGCTCTCAGACATGGAGTCCTTCAAGGTACGACGGAGCATCGCGAGGTGTTCACGTGAACACACCTCCACCTGCAGGCGCAGGTTAACCCTGACGCATGACCCTCACTGACCTTTCTCGCAGATCTGGATATAGGGATACACATTCAAATTTACTTTATTTATAAACCTTTTTTCATATAAACAAATGCATCTCAAAGTGCTGTACATATAGAAACAAACAACACAATAAAAACAACCTCTTGATATACAAAAAGAAAACCCACTTATATCAATATTTATTAGAGCTGTCAGGCGATTAAATTTTTTAATCGCGATTAATCGCATTGTCCAGAGTTAACTCGCAAATAATCGCAAATTTACATGTGGCCTTTTTTTAAGGAAAAAAATGTGTGGTTCGTGGAATTTAGTAGTTCTACATTAATTATGAAAACAAGAATGACAAAATTAATAGTTTTCATCAGAAATACTTTATTTTGTAACATTGTATTGAGATAAACTTTCTTAACAATAAAAGGCTGTAACATAAAATGCCTAACAAAAGCCCAAGTGCAAGTGAAGGGCATTTTAAATTCAAAACTTCAATCAACGTTCAGTAAAATAAAATAAAAAACATCAAAAATAACATTTCCATAACACTTTCATGTTCATTTTTTGTCAGGACCAAATCTTTTCCTCCTCTGTTGAACTACAGTAATAAATGAAATAGAGATTTATCATTTCCAATTAACTTTTGTTTTTTAAAACATTAAAGACTGAGAAAAGCGGGATACTCTGTGGATAGTTTGACAGTCTGTTACTGCCGCCGCGTTCTCTGGCTGCAGCTCGATGCAGCGACGTGTCCAGCGGAGCTCACGCCATGAATATGCCGGCAGACAGACCGCTATGCTGGGGCTGGATCACGCTTAAACCTCCAGAACATTTAAAACGTCCCCCGGTGCGCTTGCTGTTCGGAACATCCGCAACTCTCGGGACGCGAGCCGGTACCACCAGACGTGGTACTGGACGCGAACCGGAGCCGAGTTAGAGTGCAGGAGCTCTCCAGGTCCTAGCGCCGGCTGGTTTTAGCTCACAGCTCGGTGGTTGGAGACCCGCACATGATCTAATGAGAGCAGCCAGAGAGAGAGGCCATGACGCCCGCGTGCGGTATGGAAAGGCACGTATGAGAAAGTCCGCGATTAATGCGTCAAAAAAATTGTCGGCGTCAAGCACACGTCAGATAAATGCGTTTTTAACGCGACAAATCTGACAGCCCTAATATTTATATATATAAAAATATAAAAACAAAAATTTGTGCAGGTTGTTTTCATTAAAGATCAGTCATAAATCACACTTCAGGCAAAAATATGTGCAGATTACTGTCATAATCAAATCAGTGATGCATCACACTTTAGGAAACCAAGTCAAGCAACGGAATCCAGACCAGTGTCCTGACACGATGGTCATTGTGATGGCCCTGAGCCGTACTTGTCTCCTCCTCCTACACAGGTGCAGGTGTTTTGGGATTTGGGGGCTCTGAATAAAAGCCCAGCCTGAGAACCTTAGAAAAGGGGGGCTCCTGCTAGGACTTCCTGTGGGGTTCAACGCCACTGCTGCATCGTGGAATTCGCTGCGTGTTCACTGTTTGACTCTTTTCAGTCTTTAAACTAGAGCTGTCAGGCGATTAAAATTTTTAATCGCGATTAATCGCACTTCCAGAGTTAACTCGCGATTAATCGCAAATTTACATGTGGCCTTTTTTTAAGGAAAAAAAATGTGTGGTTCGTGGAATTTAATTTATGGAATTTTACCACCAGACGTGGTACTGGACGCGAACCAGAGCCGAGTTAGAGTGCAGGAGCTCTCCAGGTCCTAGCGCCGGCCGGTTTTATCTCGCAGCTCGGTGGTTGGAGACCCGCCCGTGATCTAGTGAGAGCAGCCTGTGAGTTAGAGGGCGGGACGCCCGCGCGTGGTATGGAAAGCCACTTATGAGAAAGTCCGCGATTAATGCGTCAAAAAAATTGTCGGCTTCAAGCACATGTCAGATTAATGCGTTTTTAACGCGACAAATCTGACAGCCCTACTTTAAACACATTAAAGTGTTGAAACCAGTTCCGTCTCACGATTTCTTTGTTACGGTCTGGAGCCAGTTGTTACTGTAACCCATATCCGCCATTGCAAAGACACCAGTAATGAACAGAACCGGTTCTGTTTTGTGCCTAATCTGCAAGATTTGCACCGCCTCAACATTTGCACTGTAGGTGCCTCTGTAGGTGGTGGACGTGTGCTAGTAAACAGTAGAAAAAGAAGAAGTAGCCCCTCCCTGCTTGTTCAGTGTGAACTCCATGGCGCTCCGGTTGTGTCCGTAGTTTTATAGAGACAGTTTCCACAGATTTCACATTTAAAGACCTTAAAAAAAGCTTCTTTTTTTTAAATCTTTGTAGGCAGCGAACCCCGGCTGTGTCCTGGAGGACTTTGTGCGCTGGTACTCACCCCGAGACTACGTGTTGGAGGAGGTGGTGGATGAGAAGGGCAACAAGGTCACCAAAGGGGAGCTCAGCACCAGGATGAAGATCACCGGCAACATGTGGGTGGAGGCGTGGGAAACTGCCAGAGTAACTCCCGCTCGCCGCCAGAAAAGATTGTTCGACGACACCAAGGAAGCAGAGAAGGTACCTTCATGGTTACTGGCTCCTTCCAGAAGGTTGACGTGCTCCTCAGTCTAAAGCACGGAAAATGAAGCAGGAACAGGCTCATTTCTGTTTGTTCCCAAACATTTCTTTCCTATATTTTGCACTCTAAGAGGAGTTAAATGCTCCCTAACTCTGTCAGGACATATTTTTGAAGTGTTTTCATTTTTTTTATGTACGTCTCACTGTTCCTGAACTAAAAGAGAACAGCTGATGGGTTGGGTCAGCCTAAACCTTTCTTCTGTTATTTTCAGGTTCTGCACTATTTTGCGATGCAGAAACCAGGAGATGTAGCTTCTCATCTCTTCCCCTGTGTGATCAACGCTGCTCTGCTCAAGCTGAAGCAGGAGGGTGAGGCTTCCCTCAGCTATCTTCATCTTAGACCAGCCTGTGGAGTTTTTGAATCAGAAACGGAATTCACTTTCCACTTCTGACAAATCCGAATTCTTCCCCTATGGCCTCTCCCTACTGCTACACTTACTCACGGAAAAGACTTCAAATTCAGTCATTACTAACCATTAATGATGTCATCAATAGTCGCCAGTCCTCTACGTTAGCGCGTAGCTGCTAGTACTTGGAAAATACATTACAACATAGTCTGCACAGCCGCCACTCCTGATCAAGAGTTTGTTCAAAAGTCTTGTTTTGTAGAAAGTTTTTCCTGACTCTGGGTTGATTTTGTTTTGGGTTAATTTTTGTAGGAACTTAAAACTCTTTAGATGCCTCTTTCCACTTAGAATGTTTTTTTTCTTCTTTTGTTTCTTCCTCCATCTCTGTTCCTGTCTGACAGAAGCAGCAGAGAATGTTCCAGCCGTGAGGAAAAGCATTCAACAGGCTGCCAGTCAGGCCAACAAGCTCCTGCACTCCACCAACCGAGACTACAGCAAGTTAGAGGTCAGTGACGAGGAGTTCACCTAAAACAGAACAGAAACTGTTGTTTTCTGACTCGTTCAAAATACTTCCAAATTTTCTGATAAATTGATTATTATTAACTTAAAGATTTGTTTCCCTACGTTTTTAATGAAACGCATGCCTTTGATGAATCAAAGATAAAAAGTTTTGTTTTTTCTTTAATGCTTTCTGTTTGCAGGAGTTCATGAAGCAGCTGGCAGGAATGGAGACGGCCATCGCTCAGGCTCGATCACTGAAGGCCAAGTTCACCTTCGACAGCGAAGACCAGAATGAGGCCACCCAGCTCAAGAAGTGAGTCTGACTCATAGACTGTATATAGAATAACTGGACAGAGCAAGCCCCCTCCTTCCGTGTTCCATATAGGAAGTACCACTGGGTTGCAAAAAGACCAAAGTCCCATTGACTTACATTGAGAAACAGACAGTTATTTCTCAGTCATTTTATATGTCAGAATAATCATTCTTCCTCTGCTGCTTTCTGATTAACTTCTTTTTTCTAATCCTAATTTTTTAAAAAGATTTTTTTCCACTATCACAAGTTATTAGAGTTCTAAATTGACCAATCAGATGGCTCAATAAGCCTTTGTGGGTCTGACGTCGAACGTCTGGGGGGTTTGATTGACAGATGACCGGTAGCCAATGGGAGCAGACTTCATCAATGGCTCCGTGAAGACCTTTTAACGCCTACTTTACAATTCAACAATGTACCAATCATTGTCCTACTGTTGTTTTCCTCAATGGAATGTACCGATGCAGCAGTTTAAAACAACAAGAGGAGCATGCTGTCGACATTTTTAGATGAGGATTTACTCTGTAGAAATAGATTTCACTCTGAGGTTATGTGATTTGGACTTTTTTCTTTGTTTAACGTTCGTTTCTCTTTTTTCACATTTTGATTGCAGCTTATAAATTATAAGTTGTGTATCAAACGGAATGGTACAGCTCCTCCATAAAATCACCAACCAAAGTTTCATCTTCGCCGCACTTTTCCAGCTTCAGCCTGAATTAGACGCAGTCGTCTGAGGAGCGCGAGACAAACTTGAAAGGACCTGGTCGTATTTTTAAACAGATAAAAAGATCCAGCTGTTCACTTGTTAGGATGGTTATTTATTTTAAATACCGCTGAACGCGCTTCTCTCGTGCATCTGATCAGACTGTAACCTGGCAGCGCATGTGAAGTGACAAGCTCCGGCGCGCGAGGGGGGCGTTCTGCAGCGGCGTCACCCAAATGCTCCTTTTATCTCGACAAAAAGGAATAAATGTAAGTAAATCCCAAAGGACCGCTGACAGAATCAAACGTTGGAATGGTTCTCCCTCAAAGGCTTCAACAATGACTTGTACAGTTCTCCGGTGTTATTAAAGTAGAAGCTGTTTACATCCGCGGTCACGTGGTAGAGGTGTGGAAAGAGGCGGACGGTTGCAATAAACTCACTCCAGATTGGTGACAGTACTTCCTGTAGATTCATGACTCAGCTATGACTCAGCGACTCAGACTAATCGCTGGAGATGGGTTCCAGACGTTTGCAAATGGTGATATCCGTTTCAGGAAGTGACGGTGAAAGCGGTGGCCTACTTTCACGAGGAGTGGAGGTAATGCATTTCCAATGGGGGACCTCATGGCTCGAGAAGTCCAGTATTTTTACAGTCAATGGGGTTGAGACTGACTGTGAGGGTGGAGTCTGACTCTGGGGGTGGAGTCTGAGTCTGACTTTTGTGTGTCTTGCAGGTTTGTGAGCTCTCTGCTGGAGGAGCCTGAGGTGGAGGTGACCGGAGCTGGACAAGGGCCAGCCGGCCGCATCATTCACAGGCTGTTCCTCAATGCACAACAGGTACGCAGCTGCAACAGCCCCTCCCCCGATGGGTTTGTGCTGATGTTTTCCAGCCATTAAAACACCTACGGCAGGTAGGGAACCCTGGCCCTTGAGAGCCGCCTTCCTGCATGTTTTCCAATATACCTGCTCTGGCATGTTCTTATTGGCCGGACACACCTGAAGCAGGTAATTTTTGAGTCCCTACTCATGACAATTACCTGGTTCAGGTGTGTCCAGCCAATAAGAACATGCCAGAGCAGGTATATTGGAAAACATGCAGGAAGGCGGCTCTCGAGGACCAGGGTTCCCTACCCCTGATCTAGGGTGATTGGGTGTGATCTTTTTCCTGGTAAAACTCACATTTAAAGCTGTTAATCTCCCAAGCTGCTTTGGTTTGTGAGCTTCACTCAATGCTTTCTCCTGCTGTATTTGACCTTTGACCTCTGGTCCTTCAGGCAGCACTCCTCCCTTCGTCAGAGGATGATATGGGAGGCGACAAAAAGGACTTCCCGTCTCCAGCGGGTCGGGAGATTCTTCTGCGCACGTGCGTCCCTCGGCCGGCGCCGTACTCCCGAGCGCTGCCTCAGCGGCTCTTCTGCGTGCTGATGAGGGAGGAGTTCCGGCTGGCGGGGGCCTTCTCCTCGGACACCTCCTTCTTCTGACGGCTTGATGAGCTGCAGCGCCTCCGTCTGTCGGGGGGAACCCTGACCGAACACATTCCTCTAGAAAACTGCTCTTAAATAAAAGCCGGCTGCAGACCCACCGCTCAAACGCTGCTGTGTCTCTGAATGTATGATCTGTAGTCTCAGAGCTCCGCCTCCATGAGGGGGTCAAACCATGAAACCTTTGTGTTATAGAGCGGACAGGTGTTTGTGGAACAGGGGAAAAGACAAACTTTTTATTTAATGAGAGGATGGATGGGGAGCCAGTGATGAATGCGGAGGATAAGTGTAACGTTTTTGAATCTCCACACTCATCAGGATAAACTGCATGAATCCAGATTAGAGAAGCTACAAGCTGCAGGAGAAAACCAGCTAAACATCATGATGGAGGGAGAGGAAAAGGTGCTCAAGTCTGAGAATATGAAATGCAGTTTCATAGACCCTTTTCACACGACGTCAAACATCACCGGATGTGTGATAAATTGCTTCCGGCTCATATTGTTTAGAATGGCAAAGCTGAATGCTGAACACTTTTAAAGCAATTTTACATAAATAATGAAAGGGGCGTTTCCTGGACCTGGGAACATTTCGGGCTTAGCCCACTTCCTCACAAAAGACTGGGAGAATTTAGGGAGTGAAAAAAGACTTTTAATTCAAGTTTTTGAGCATCATGGCACCTTGTTTAAAGACAAATACTGTGTGCTATTAATTATCAGGCATATCTGTTTAAGAAAGTGGGAAAATGTTAAGTTTCAACTCATTTAATTTACAATTCAAGTTCAAAATGGGTGATAAGAAAACTGATGACCCATGAACTCTGATGAGCATTCTAGTAGTGCTTGAACACATCACTCACGGATGAATCGGTGAGACGTGAGATCAGTCTCAGCATAGATCCATGTGTAACTGAGGTTTTGTGTGGGTAAGAGGTGATTCGTGTGTAATTTTTAAAGATTTGTGTGTGTAATTAGTTTCAAGCTATTTTAATTTGTGCATGTGCAAATCAGTCCGTCCAGGATTTTTCCAATGTTGCAACCACAACTATTAATGCCAATTCCACCAAACCCCATGATTTGTTGACACTTTGCAGTTTTTTATTTTCACTGCAACTGGCCTTTCTAACGTGACAACAGTCACGGATGACGACGCAGCTTCATGACTGTTTCCCTCTTGACTTCTTACCGTGAGGCGTGCTCTTTTTTTAATCATGTTTTTTCTCTTCCCCCACCCGTCACATGTACGGGCGCACACGAGGTGAGGGTGCGCCGCTAAGCGGGATTGAGGGCGCACACGGGGCAGGTTAAGGGGGTGCGCTGAGTGCGCACTCGGGGGGTGCGCTTGTGCGGAGCATGCTGTGCATGTGTTGCATTCACTAAAGCTAGAAAAATACAAAATGGCCATTTTCATTAACGTTACAAGGCAGTTCTGAGTTGAAAACAACTTTTGGAGAAGGAAGATAATTATTCTGGGCTACAGCTGGGAATACCCAGGGCAGACGACGCCACTGGTTTCCATTGTTTCGTGCGTGGAATTCATGTGACTATTTGTGACCACTGTAGGCTTGGCAGACGGAGGCGCCTTCAACAGTTGGTTAGCATTAGCAGGCTTGCTAATAGCGCTAACATTAGGTTTCAATTTTTGGGCTCAGTCTTTTTTCAGGTTTGCTCATGTTGTAACGAGTTGCATGAAATACACTCTTTACCGGAATCCGGGTTTAACTCATTTTAATTTCTCTTTTTAATCAATACAAACTACTCAAACAAATGAACACATATTCTTTAAATTTCCCCCAAACAAAATTAAAAAATGTCCTCTTCTTCTTTTCAGTCTCTTTAGGCTTTTTAGTCTGTCTTCCAGTGTTCATAAATTTCCATGTCCAAAAAAATATGGATCCACCAGGAAACATAAGTCCAAAAAAGAAAAAAAATGGAATGGTCTCACCAAAATGGATGTGGTTGTGGTTTCCTCCCTTAATCCAGCTTTTGTGGGCAGGTTATCCTTTCTCATTTCTTTCTGGGGTCCCTTGTAGCCTTCCCCAGCCTTTTGTCTTATTCCTCCATATGACAGCCCCGACGCCCCAAACTTTAATCCCTTTATTTCCTTGCAGGTGACTCGGCCCACTTAGTCTTAGTCCAGAATTCACACATCCATCCATCCATTTTCCTGACCGCTTTGTCCCTTTCGGGGTCGCGGGGGTGCCGGAGCCTATCCCGGCCACTGATGGGCGAAGGCGGGGTTCATCCTGGACAGGTCGCCAGTCCGTCGCAGGGCCAGAATTCACACAATAAAACAAAATATTCTACACAATATTTCTAAAAAACAGTTTCTATTAGTTTTAGAGCATGAGTATTTTCAAACCCCTGTGGACTTGATTCATATCATTACTTATTTATTTTGTCCACTGGATACTTTTGTGGCAATGCTACAATGTTGCCAACTTAACTTATAGTAAAATATTTTTTAAAAATTGTAATACCTGTTAAGAGCGCCATATTAAGGCTCTTGCACACAGTGTTTAAGACGACGAAAAAGCAGCTAGGTTTAGCAGAGCTCCTCAAACGCGACCGCTCAGAGCGCCATCTTAGTGAGCCCCCCGTTTCTTTTTTTTTTAAATTAACAAACAACATAATACAACAACAAAGTGAATGTCTGACAGGGAATTAAGATGTGTACAAATTTTAAAAAAGCAAGAACCCTCGTTTTCTTGCGACTAACTAGCCGGCTGGGATTGCATCAGATATTTATAAAGGTTACAAGTACTTCAGTGAATGCTCCTTGTTTGATTATGAAGGTAATTATGATTTTATTCTTTAAAAAAAAGGCAGAGTTGCTTTGTGCTTGCAAACTGCACTCTGAAGAGGGGAGGCCGCACTGTGCTACAGGTTCCAGGCCCATTCAGTGGGGCACCTGAGGCCTGGTGTATGGACCTGTGGCATCAGGGTCCCCGCTCCACTGCACCCTGAGAGCATGTGATTCGACAGTACACAGACGGGTCAGACCGTGAGCCCCTGCTGCTTTGCCTGGTTTGCTTTGCTTGGTGTCACCCTGCCTTGCTTGGCGCAGATTTTCTTGGTCAACTGATTTTATAATGGGTTTTATTTTTTATGTGGTTATGAATGGTGCCTGATTGCTGTCCTGACTAGCCAATACTCGGACACTTTCGCGGTGGGGGCAGGCGGTTGTCTGGATTGTGGGGTGGGTTGCCCTTGGGGGGCCCTGGCTCGTACCTGGGGTGGGGGCGGATCCTCGGCACCGCTGGGTGGTGGTGTGCTGCTCTCCGGGGGTGGGATCCCGCGTTGGCCCTCCTGGTGGGGTGGGGGGGTGCTCCTCTGGCTGGGCTGGGGCCTGCAGCCTGTTTCTGCGCCTTCCTGCTCTTGGGTGTGGGGGGCCTCTGTGGTGGTCCCGCGTGCCCTGGTCTGGGTGCTTGGCAGGATTGCCCGGCTGGTGATTCCTCTCCGCGGCTCCATGGCGGGTGTTGGGGGGTCTTGGCGTGGGGGTGCCCAGGCGCTCTCCCCCTGAGTACATTCCATCACCATCCACCTCAGCGAAACATAAACACTCACCTGAGCACAGGTATCAGCTCACCTTAGCACTAACCGTTTGTGTGACAGAATGAAAGTCTTTATCTGAATGGGTTTGTATGATGGAGTGTGTGAGCTGCTGTTACAGTTGAATTGAGTACATTGTGTTTAGTTTAAATGGTTAGACTATTTTGGCCAACAGGTGTGTGTGTAACTATAGAGTGTGTGTGTAGACAGGCCCCGCCCATTCTAGTTTATCACTTAGTCCTGGTTGTTTTATGATGTTGCTTCCCTCTGTTGCCATCTCCCCACCCCTCCCCCACCCTCTTCCTTTTTTCCGTCCGGTCCAACAACAAAGAAAAATAAATAAATAAATAAATAAATAAAATAAAACCTAATCAATATAAATAAAGTTTAGCATTAAATACAACAGGGGTTTATACTCAATAAATCCCTGTTGTGACAGTAAAATCTGCCCAACACAAGAAGCTCTCAGCCCACATCTGTTGGCTCAGCTGTTGGACAGGACAAGTTAAAAAAAAAAACAAAAAAAAGAGAAAAGAAAAGAAAGGAAGATCGTGGGTTCAAATCTCGGCCAAGTCATACCAGAGACTGTAAAACTGGGACCCAGTGCCTCCATGCTTGACACTCAGCACTAAGGAGTTGGACTGGGGGGTAAAACCACCAAATGGTTCCTGAGCGCAGCTGTGTCTGCAGCTCACCGCTCCCCCAGGGGATGTTTCAAATGCGGAGAACAAATTTCACACACTTAGGTGCGTTACAAACAGTGGGACTTTAACTTGACTTTAACTTTATATCACCAGTCACCGCGAGTTCGATTCCAGCTCATGGCAAGTAATCATTGAAGTTCTTTTTCTCTATTGCTGACCCATCAACAGTATTATTTTGATTGTAGTCACTGCTTCTTTTTTATCTTTTTCTTTTTACAAATATATTTTTTGACCGATAAACTGTGAAATACACAACAGCATTCTAAAAATATAAAAAAATATCAAAACAATATGCTGTTGCAACCTAAACACTTTGTTACTTTTTAAAGCTTGCGCAAAATCCATGGATGAAGAAAGTGGCATTTTGGTTTGACATAGTCGGCCATCGAATGCTCTGTGATGTTTGAATAAGAAAGCTAAGTATTCAATGTTACTTTGCATGGGTTGTTGCCTAATAGCTTTGACACTAGTCTGTGGTAAACAAAACTTGCGAGTTTGACACTAGCTAATGGCAAATAGCTGTTTTTCTCTATTGCTGACTCACAGCAATAGCATTATTTTGACTGTAGTCATTGCTTCTTTTTTCATCTTTTTCTTTTTAGATCTATTTTTGACCAATAAACTGTGAAAAACACAACGACAGGCTTTCTTTGTCTCATATATATATGATCAAAATACCAAAACAACACGCTGTGGCAACATAAACACTTGGCTACTTTTTTTTTTTTTTTTTTTTTTTTTAATCTTGAGCCGGTGAACAAACATCTCTGTCTGTGAGCAGCCCTTCCTTCAGAGATCTGAAGACCCCACTTGGTTCTTTTGAAGTTCTCGCCACCTGTCCATCCTTCTGCTTCGGCTGCTGCTCATGTTTGTGAGGTGTGTTACGTGTACATTGGCACCATCCTGATTCATTATTCAGCTCCTCCGCCCTGATGCAGCAGCTCTCTCCATGACAGGTCAGCCAGGACTCTGGAGGAGGAACTATCTTGACATCTTTATCTGCTGGCCCTCTTCCTGTCAGTTCTGTTCTCTTCATCCTGTCTGTTGCAAACGCCTCATGCTGTGGAGGAAGCACACCCTTTGTTGCTTCGCTAACCACCAGGTAATGGAAAGAAGAAAAAGCTGCGGAGGACAAGAAGATAAAAAGTTCTGCAGAGCTGAAGATGTCATTTATATATATTTTTTACAATCATTTATGTGGGACACAATGTTTATAGTTTGATTTACTCCAGGCTGTGTCACGTCTCAGTTTTGAAGAAAATGCTGTGAATCAGAGATCACACCCGAACTGTATGGATGGTTAGGTTCAACGTGTGTGAATCCCACCATTTTTATGAAATGATGGTTCAGTTTAGTCACTTGTAAACTGAGTTGAATGAGTGATCTTTTAATTTATTTTACATATGATAAAACCTCCACCAACAAGTCTTACTTCTGCATGAAGCTCCTCCAAACCTATCATGACACCTAATCTTCTTCTTTTCCTTTCGGCTTTTCCCTTCAGGGGTCTCCACAGCGAATCAGTTTCCTCCATCTAAGCCTGTCTTCAGCATCCTCCACTCTAACACCAGCCACCTTCATGTCTTCATTCACTGCATCCATAAACCTCCTCTTTGGTCTTCCTCTAGACCTCTTTCCTGCAGCTCTAGACTCAGCATCCTTCTACCAATATATTCACTGTCTCTCCTCTGAACATGTCCAAACCATCTCAGTCTGGCCTCTCTGACTTTATCTCCAAAACCTCTAACATGTGCTGTCCCTCTGATGTATTCATTCCTGATCCTATCCATCCTGGTCACTCCCAAAGAGAACCTCAGCATCTTCATCTCTGCTACCTCCAGCTCTGCTTCCTGTCTTTTCTTCAGTCCCACTGTTTCTAGTCCAAACAACATGGCTGGTCTCACCACAGTCTTGTACACCTTTCCTTTCATTTGTGCTGAAACTCTTCTGTCACACATCACACCTGACACTTTTCTCCACCCATTCCAACCTGCTTGCACTCTCCTCTTCACTTCTTTTCCACACTCTCCATTACTCTGTACTGTTGACCCTAAATACTTAAACTCCTCCACCTTCTTTATCTCTTCTCCCTGTAACCTCACTCTTCCACTCTGGTTCCTCTCATTCACACACATGTACTCTGTCTTACTGCGGCTAACCTTCATTCCTCTCCTTTCCAGGGCAAACCTCCACCTCTCTAACTCCACCTCCACCTGTTCCCTGCTCTCACTACAAATCACAATATCATCTGCAAACATCATAGTCCATGGTGATTCCTGTCTAACCTCATCCGTCAGTCTGTCCATCACCATTGCAAACAGGAAGGGGCTCAGAGCTGATCCCTGATGTAATCCCACCTCCACCTTGAACTCCTCTGTCACCCCTACAGCACACCTCACCACTGTCTTACAGCCCTCATACATGTCCTGCACTGCTCGGACATACTTCTCTGTCACTCCAGACTTCCTCATACAATACCATAGTTCCTCTCTGGGCACTCTGTCATAAGCTTTCTCCAGAACTACAAAGACAGTGGTCAGTGAGAAATAGACCCAAATGGCTCTTTAAGTGTTAAAGGTTGCAGACCCCTGGTTAACATGATTAATGTAATTCCAGAAGATTCTGAAGGACAAAAGTGGTCTTGTCAACGGTTAGCAAGCTTCAGTATGTTAAAGAGTTTGTGTTTAAGCATCACCAGCGACGCCTCAGCTGTTAAAAGGTTAAGACTTGGATTAGAGCTTATAAAATGAACGGTTGTTTTCCTTTTATGGACCTTTTTTAAAACCACATGAGCATCAGTAAAAGATGACTTTAAGTGTGTCTATGTTTTATTCACTAGAGAGTCAATTTAGGTCACCGAGCAGCAAACAGGGTTATCTGTTTACCATTGAGGAGCAAACTGTCCAACATGCTCGTCTGGATTGATGTTCTCTGTCTGCCGTCGCTGCCTTCATCAGTCTTTACCACACTGCTAACTTTGTAGAAAAAACTGCATTAAAGAAACTCTTAACATGCATGTGTGTGTAAAGCAGGTTTGTTTAGAGAACTGTTTTACATGAGCTCATTTATGTTGTGTGTTTGAGTACAAAAATCCAACATGAACATGTTAAACTCTAGTTTTCTGTCTTCATTGTGTCAACTGTATTAACATTTTTGTTTCCGTCATCCTCTTTACTCACATCCTTCTTCACACACTTATGCCACATCATCTCTTTGTTCCATTCTCTCTGGAACTTAAAATAAATAAACAATAACACTAACATGCTTTATCACAAACAAAAATAAGCCTGGAACACAGAAGAGGTTCATACAGATGAATCGCTTGTTTCTGTCGAGGAATCAGAACACAACCTGTACCACACAGAACCCCACCCAGCTTTGTTTTTCCTGCTGCTGGACAGACCAACAAGAGTACTCGGGGGTTTTGGAAAAGCATATTTTTATTATCAGAATAATAACAATATAATCATACTATGGTTAGATGTCTGGAGTGTTTTGTTGTATGTTTTATGGGCAACAAACCTTTACACCAGGAGTACAACGTCTCTGTTTAAAACATCCTCCAAAATAACCAAGATTTGAGCTTCTCTGCAGCACACAGATGTGGAGGGAGGCCTTTATAATGGTCATGTTTGATAACTTTGGGTTTTGATGAGTTTTGAGTCAGTTTTCTTCCTCATCAAAGTGATGGTATCTATGATGTGCTTCTTCAAACTATAAGTTCATTCTAGCTCAAGAAGAAAAAGGAAGCTCATCCAATCAGGATGGCAGAATAACATAACACTGACGGAGCAGAGCTCTGCTGAGATCCACTGGGACGGCCTACCTTCATGTTTTTCGTTAGTTTTTTCCCTCAAGTTGTTTGGATCAGTAGAGTAAGTCGAATGTGAAGGAAGAAGACATCAATCCTTTCATCCACTGCATGCAGCCTCAAACTCTGGGGCTTTTCTGTGTAGTTTTAGGACATCAGTTTGAGGTTACACGGTTTTGGTTAGAATGATCATTACATTCACACCACTGTTATTTTCACAGCTTCACTGAACCTTTGCTGTTCAGCAGAGCCTCTTCCTTGTTCAGTTTACTGGTGTGCTCCTTGCCAGTAAATCTGTTGCAGTTTTTATGATTTGTAATAAAATAGAGATTTATATTGAACTCCGTGAGCATTGCATTAACATGCTTGAGAGGTGTGACAAAGTATGTGTTTGTCCACTTAGCTTGAAAACAGCTTTTCAAAGCTTTTTTTAAAAGTTTTGTGGGCTTTTTTTGGAGCTTAGCTAATAATTCAGCAACATGCTAGCAGTTTTGGCTAATTTAGGCTTTTAATTTTTTTTAGCTTTTGTAGGTTCATTTATCATTTAGCTAATATTTTAGCAGACATTAACTTCAACATTTTCAGTTATCAGCTGAATTTAGAATTTTCAGAAGCCAAATTCAGCTTACAGCATTCACACTAGCATTATTGCAGGCAATGCTATACATCTAGTTGATAATTATGTTAATAAGTTATGTTTTTCAAGTTTAAAAAAAATAGTTTTAGAGTGTTCGATAAATGTTCATCCTGTTTGACCTGCAACCTGAGGTGTGTTTTGAATTTTGGTCCCTTGTGTGATTGAGTTTGACACTCCTGGTCTAAAGTGTCTTGAGGTGTGAAAGTGACAACCTGTCCAGAGTGTACTCCGCCTTTGCCCAGCAGTAGCTGGGATAGGCTCCAGCAACTTTGTAGCTCCAAAGGTCTACAGCGAGTTAAGAAAATGGATTTAAGTATTTATTCTCATTTTTGGGGTCACTGATTTTCTCTACAGATCCTATTATTATAGTGCACATGATGTACAGCATTATGACCCTGAAAGTGCACACAGACACTCTCTCTCTCTCACACACACACACACACACACACCCTCTTTGTGTCATTAATTCATGGCCTTCATGTCAGGATTGTATTACAGTCAGTGCCGGGCAGAATTCCCTCCACACACATGGTTGAAGGTGAGTTTCATGCACTGCTCTCTTGATAATGCGCTACAGTTGTTTACTGGTATTCATACCTGAAGTCCTGAACTACAAGTTTGTCTACTTCTTAGGCAGAGAAACGTCTAAAATCAGCTGCTCTGTTTTTAGAAATTCCTTTTCATCCACCAATCACCTGCTTTCTCTCCTCAGCCGCAGAGACTAAACCCAATTAGTGCTGCTGAATTACTGATGCGCTCCACAGTATATTTCTGCAGCCACATGTGAGCACACAACTCAAATCCAGGGCGCATTACAGCGAGATCAAAGGCAGCAGGGAGTGGGGTGCAGGCCCTTTAAGAGAGGCAGAGCGGGGAGGGCTGTGCATCCATAAAAGATGAGTTTATTCAGTGGCCATGGTAAGACATGGTTAAAAGCGCCTCTGCACTCTGCTGCGCTCTCATTCCCATCCCAGACATCCCTGACCTGCTTCACACATGCTGACAAAGCTCCCCGAGAAGCCGGGATATGGACGCACTCAGAGCACAGCGAGGAATCTTGGTGCAGGCCAGGAGGGAAGAGGAGTGAACGGACAAGACACAAGAGGAATGAAGAAGACTGTAGCGTCTGAGTAACGGACAGTTAACAGTTGCATCAAGGCGAAGAATGGGCAATTCCTCCTTCCCAGGCATGTCCCCTCTCTCTACGTCCATTCTGTAGTTGCAGGTATTTCTAACTTGAGTGCCTTTCTGTGATGTGCTGGGACACTGTTTGCCTCTTCTCTACCTCCTTTCACTCTCGTCTTTTGCATGATTCTGAAAGTTCACTACTTTGAGAGTGACCTCTGTCACAGCAGACTCTCCAGAGCTGGGATTGAACCCTAGAGTGACTTTTTCTCCCTTCTTCCTGTTTCATTCTAATGTTTGACTAAACATGAATCTTCTGTTTGGGATAATCAGGTGCAGTGATCCATTTCAAATACAGCACAAGTGTCTCTGAAAGCCCATTTAGGGCTGATACGGACAGCAGTGAGTGCTGGGAGGAGTGGGTTATGTCTGGCAAGCTTGTTTACTGCTGTGTGGATGTGAGACGCTTGCGTCTCTGGCTCTTAGTGCCTTGCATCTGGGGCAGTGTGAAAGAGAAGCATTGATGGATTCACGGAGGCTGTTGTTGGGCGGGCAGGAAGAGATGGGAACACTGATGATGCTGCAGCTTCAGCCTGCTGGATCTCAAGGATCACATCTGAAAACTCACCAGCTGTCTTTCTTTTGGTAAGGCAGCTAAATAGTTTTTTTTTTTTGTTGTTTCTTTTTTTTGGGGGGAAAATAAAACCTCTTCTTATATCTTTAGATTTATTTTCCATCCCTGGGGGTATTTGGGAGGAGAATGTGTCAAATGTTCAAATGTTGCTGCAGTTTTCTGGAAGTACTCCTGCTCTCTGTTGATCAGAGATGTCTTTAATCAGATGCTAAAATAATTGATCCCCTCCAGTTTTATGTATAATGGCTAGCTCTTGATCTGATCTTTTGGTGATGGGATGGGGTGGGGGAGTGGGGGGGGGTTAGAGCTGAAAGTCCCACAAGTCCTCTGTAGGGTTGAGGTGTGGATTCTCTGCAGTCTCTGTGTAAAAATATGATCAAACATCTTTCTGCTGAGATGCTGCTGTTCTTTAAAAATGTGGGTATTTGCCTCGTTCAGATGAGCTAAGACATTTTCCTCGCTGCAGTACTTTTCCAAACTCTGGTCTGCAATGTCCTCTTGTATAGGAGGAAGGACGCTGAAGCCTAACCCATCTCTACCAAGAGGGGGCGGGACACAAGTCAAGAGCATTAGAGCTCAGATATTCTCCAGTATTTAGTCTGTAAAGCTCCTTCATCATTGAACATGCTGATTGCTGATTGCATAACTGTGTGATTCTGCAGTCAAACACTAGGTGGCGGTAAGAGTTCTCTCTCTGTGGCTGGAGCGGTTGGTCAGGTGTTTTACTGTGAAGCAGGTGTCCTTGTCTTTTTCATCACAGTACCTGCAGCTGCTTTGAGTGTAAAGTGATTCTTTTCCACTATTAGAGTGGCATGTTGGCTATGAAATGATAAGGATTGTTTTTTATAGTAGCACTCTTAAGCCGATATTTGTACTTGGCTCCAATTTGCTCAGTCAGAATGCATCAGTATGTTTTTATGTTTGTCACGCTAACAAACATCAGAAGAGACTAGATTATTTTTTTTCTCCCAACAGACAGATTTAGCTAAATAATGTTGACCCTACAATCAATCTGGACCGGAAATGTGGATTGTCAGGTTTATAAATGACCAAGGCCAGCCATTGGTATAGGTGACCTAGGCGGTCGCCTAGATCACCATCTGCTGGAGTGGGTACCAAACCACAATGAGTATATGTTGATTGTTTTTCTTTTCCTTTTTTTTTGTTAAGCAGTTTGACACACCACTCATTTCATATAAAAAAAGAAAGTAAAGCAATACAAAGAACTCAAAACTCTGATCTGATCAGTAACTCTGCAGTGCAGCGCCCCTCCCTTCCTGTCCCTACTGCTGTCTGGGTTGGGGGGAGGAGAGGGGCGCGCTGTTGCTACTGTTAGTGCTTATTTAAAACTTTAAGGGTGAAAAAAGGAAGAGGAGGAAACAGCAGCTCAAAGCCAAGGTTTATCTGTTTTACATATATACATTGCTTTAAACTGCATTTTGATTGAAAAAGACAAACTTAAGCAGCAATCAATCTTTCAACACCTTTACATTGGAAATACCCCTACTACTATCGGTTGACCGATGGCGCAGTCAGTCAGCGCGTTTGCTTTTACCCGGTTCGACCCCCAGCGGGGACGTTCGTACTTCAGACAAAGTGCTGAAGCCGCTTTTCGCCTTGGGCGCCCTGAAGTCCAGTGCCCGAGCCTGAGGATGACTAACTATGTGAACAACAGGAAGGACTAACACAGTTGTGTCTTTAATGTCCTGTCACCAACCTGTTGTAGTTATGTTAGTGGGATCTGTTTTTAAATGAACCTGAAAGAGCAGGTTTCCCTCTGAGAGCGCCAAACATACATCATCTCCAGGTTTCCAGTGGCAAAATAAAACTGTCTGTAAAGGACAAAAGTTCCATCCATCCATCCATCCATCCATCCATCTTCCTCCGCTTCATCTGGGACTGGGTTGCGGGGGCTGCAGTCTAAGCAAAGATGCCCAGATTTCCCTCTCCCCGGCCACTGCCTCCAGCTCCTCTGGGGGACCCCGAGGCGTTCCCAGGCCAGCCGAGAAACTACTTCTCTTCGGGTGACTGAGCTTCTAACCCTATCTCTGAGGGAGCGTCCAGCCACCCTTTAGAGAAAACTCATTTCAGCCGCTTGTAGTGGGGATCTCGTTCTTTCAGTCACGACCCAGAGCTCATGACCATAGGTGAGTACTGGAACGAAGATCGACCAGTAAATCGAGAGCTTTGCTTTCTGGCTCAGCTCTCTTTTCACCACAACAAAAGAAGCAGACATGTACATTTTTAACTCTCTTGGTCAATAAATAGCAAATGACTCAATTTACTCTGAAGCTACATTTATAGGTTTGTCTTCTTTTTTCTGTGATTTTATAGTAAAGTGATAGTTGTTGCATTATTTCTGTATTCGGTTGTACTTGGTAGATGTTTTAAAAGATAGTCTCTTAAAAGAACAAGCCAGTAAAAACCAAGCTGACACTTGGGAGGCTTATCAAGAGCAGAATGAAGGTCGGCTACATATGATCAGTATTGATTTTTGTGATAGCCTCTTCTCCTCTATATGATGCACATGTCTGTATCTGCTAGAAAACTTGTCCCAAATAAAAAAACCCTGGAGAAAGGCTTCACTGTAGAACTCTGGATGCTTAGAATGAGGTCTGTCACATTCTGCATGCAGTCACTCTGAGTGTTTCAAAGTGATAACTGCTCAGCTGTCCTTCAACGTTCCAAAGTTGTGTAGTGTGCATGGTGTTACCTCAGCTACACAGCAGCGTCCTTCCCAGGTCCCCGACGAGCTTTGGTGGCTGTCACGAGTCACAAGGGACTGGGGAACGTGGGAAAAAAGAGAAGCAGATGCGGGCGTAGAGAATCTGACGCAGCAGCAAAACTGCAGCTGTCCCATGACAGCGCCATCAAACTTGTTGACATCTGAAAGGAAAGGCAAGATAGACGAAGAAAGAGACGAAGGACAGAGAGAAGAGCTGGCAGCTGACAGGATGCGGGTATCAGAGGATGCAGATGACACCGAGCTGCCAGGTGAGGATGAGCATATCGTAAGGTCACCCCTGGAGGATCTGCTGTCTGGAGAGCTGCTTTTCATGAAATGTCAGAGCGCTTTTCATTCTTACTGATGCATCCTTGACTTCCTTCATTAAATGTCGTACAGTCTTTAGCACATAACACTTGGTAGCAAAAGATTAAAGATTTAACAGTTTTGTTCAAAAGAAAAATAATTAAACCTACAGACATCTTCAAAAAGTCAGTTCAGCTTTAGTGTCAACTTTACGTGTGAGAAGAAAGACACGTTTGTGACAGAGCGCTCCTTAAAACCTCCTATGTTGACGCAAAAACTGGTAATGAAATCGATTCTCACATCATTTTTAGAATTTAAAATCTTTAAAAAAGAGGAATGTTTGCAAGCAATCAAAACTCTGACATCCAGGATGTGTGCAGTGAAGCTGCACCCCCATTCTGACACTTCCACAACAGTATCTTCTGTGTTCTGCGCTCCAGGCCTCCAGGCCTCCAGGCCTGATGAACATCCATCCATCTTTTTCTGAGCTGGAACAGCTTTTTCATCTTCTATGAGAGCTGGAATCTGTGAAAAAGCAGGGTGACGCTGTTTGCTTTATCTGTTGGAAAGAACTTTTTTTTTCTCTCAAAGGCTTATTGAGTATTATGAAGAAATTTACTAAACCTTGAAAACTATAAGTCTACACTTTGAGGAAATCTGTCTGCTGCAGGTCTCAGTGGTTGAGCTGTCAGTTTTCTGGAGGTGAGGGGCATCCTTTCATACTCCTGCATTCATAGAAATGTTTCCAGTGTACCAGTGCTCATGGGTGATCAAAAATAACAGATATTATCATTATTTTTAAACTGTTCCATTGAAACAGGAAGTGCTTGCTGGTCCCAGAAAGCCAAAACCCAAAGACTCCTATAGAGGAATAAACAGCTGTGACTCAGACATTCTGTTTGTCAGAATAACCATTCTTGGTCTGACATCTCTTTTTAACATGCTTTTGCTTAACCTATTTTCTTTATCAGGATATGTTTTATTCATTGTAAGTTATTCAAATTATAAACTGGCCAATCACATGCCTCAATAAAAGCATATGGTTTCTGCTGGCCCCACCTCGAACATTTGAAACATTTGACAGATTCTCCCAAGCCCCGCTTGTAGAGGAACGTGTGTGGCTTTTCTACAAGCTCACTCCTGATTAGCAAGAGTAGGTTACCATAGAAATGATGACTTGGACCAATCACTGCTGACTAACATTGCTTGATTCCAAGATGTCGAAGAAAACTCCATCAGTGGGTGTGCCTGGTCGGGCCTTGTTAACATCATTCCTCTGCGACCCTCGTTTCTCTTGGGTGTCTCTCTGCTGGGCGGGGGTGGACGGCCCCTTTCTGGCTCCCTCCTGGTTGTCTGGAGCATGGG
>NC_050530.1:23744152-23744600 GCF_002922805.2 Oryzias melastigma | reverse complement strand
TAGGGGGGGTGCTGCTGTGGGGTTGCCTGCCCTCTCTGTGCTCTTGTGCCTTCCGGCTCTTGGGTGTGGGGGACCTCTGTGGCGGTCCCGCGTGCCTTGGTCTGGATGTTTGGTGGGATTGCCCGGCGGGCGGATTCTCTTCACGGCCCCATGGCAGGTGTTGGGGGAGTTCGGGCTGCTGCTGATGCCCCGGTGGGGGGATCTTGGCGTAGGGATGGCCGGGCTCTTTCTCCCTTTGTACATTCCATCATCATCCACATCAGCAAAACATAAACACTCACCTGAGCACAGGTGTCAGCTCACCTTCGCACTTATAGTTTGCGTGACAGAATAAAAGGCTTTATTTGTATCTGTTTGTACGATTAACACTAGAATCCCTGGAACTTTCAGCTTCTGCTGCAATGCCCCCCTCCCCTTCTCAAAGTAGTGTTGTGGTGATCACCTTAAA
>NC_050530.1:23730783-23743359 GCF_002922805.2 Oryzias melastigma | reverse complement strand
GCTCGAAAAACTTCTCCAGTCTGCCTGCCAGCTGAACTCCAGTCTGCATCCAGTCTGCCTGCCAGTTAAACTCCAGTCTGCCTGCCAGCTGAACTCCAGTCTGCCTGTCAGTGAAACTCCAGTCTGTCTGCCAGCTGAACTCCAGTCTGCCCGCCAGCTAAACTCCAGTCTGCCCGCCAGCCAAGCTTCAGCCCTCATCCAGTCTGCCTGCCAGCCAAGCTTCAGCCCTCATCCAGTCTGCCTGCCAGCCAAGCTTCAGCCCTCATCCAGTCTGCCTGTCAGCCAAGCTCTAAGCCTCGGCCTCACCTCGCCCCCGGACTTACTCCTCTGCAATAAAACTTTCAAACTTGCCCTCTGTTTTTGACGCTTTACTCGGGGTCCTCTCACAGATTACCCAACAGGTCAAGTGGTTATTGCTGCGGACTCACATTCAGAAGGTCATGGGTTCAAATCCCACCTTAGAAATAGTCAACATTAAATAGTTGTTTTTACTTTTATATTTTATTTTTACTTTGAAACTGTTCAATGATGGGGAAAGAATTATTTTTAACACAGACAAATACAATAAATGACAAACTGGTGAATTCGGGGTGGGGTTGGAGTGTTTGATCCATTTTTGATGCTTTTAAACCATCAACGCTGACTTCCTGTTTACGCAATCCAGATTGTATACAGATTAAAGATTGACAACAAACAGACTACATGTGTTCATGAGCAACAAAGAATTATTGAACAGTTGATAACAGCGGCAAACTAACATAAAAATAAAATCTACCCAGTGGAATTGATTGAAGAGGCTAATAAAAATATTTCTGAATTTCATCAATAAATTAAATATAATCAAAATGATTTTATTAGGGGGTGCATTTGGTTAGTGCTCTCAATGCCAGCAGCTGAAGAGCCCAGCATCCAGTGCATGAGGAAGAGGAGCAGCGCAGAGATGCCGGAGGATGACATAACTCACACAATGATAGAAGTGTGTCAGGGCACAGCCATACAACCAAACACACTCACAGTCCCACCTAGGGACACTTTAGATTAACTAGTTAATCTATGAAGCGTGTTTTTGGACGATGGATAGAAGCCAGAGTCGGAGAAACCCCTGAACAACTATGCATATATAATTTATTGATAACCTGAGCTAAGAAGTAATGGAATAATTTAATATCCCTTATCTGATTACAGGAGTTATACAACAATGAGATATCAAATAACCACAAATCTCCCCCCAAAAAACAAAGCTTCTCAGCATTTGTCCCTCTTTCCAAAATATTGTGCAGTTTTGCACACATGCAAATAAACTGTAAATACTATGTTCATGTGGTCAAGACATGAGGTTCATTACAGTTGTATTTTACACGTTTTAGCTTCCACAAAAGCAGAGATAATGCTACAAAATGTTTTCTAAATACAGACCAACAGAGGTTTTAAATCCAACAGAAAGTTAGTACGTGGTTCTTCCATCCATCCATCCATCCATCCATCCATCCATCAAGGACCGGGTCATGGGGGCAGCAGTCTAAGCAAATATGCCCAGACTTCCCTTTCTCCCGTTACTTCCTCCAGCTCCTACAAAGAGGACAAACTATCTTTCTCCAGTTGAGAACCAATGATCTTAGACTTAGCGGTACTGACCCTCCTTCACACTCGGCTGCAAACCGCTCCAGTATACGCTGGAGGTCCTGGCTCGATGAAGCCAACAGAACAACATCATCTGCAAAGAGCAGAGATGAAATCCTGTGGTCCCCAAACCAGACCCCCTCTGGCCCCTGGCTGCACCTATAAATTCTGTCCATGAATACTATAAACAGAAGCGGTGATAAAGGGTAACATGCACCGGGAACAGGTCTGACTTACTGCCGACCATGCGAACCAAGCTCCTGCTCCGGTCATACAGAGACCGGAGAGCCCTCAGTAATCACTGGTTCACACCGGACGCAGAAGGGCTTCAAAGCGTTTGTTCCTGGACCTTCAACTATTGCCTGAACTCTCCTCTCTATTACCTTGGCATAAGCATTCCCAGGGAGGCTGAGGAGTGTGATTTCCTGGTAGTTGGAACACACCCTCCAGTCCCCTTCTGGAAAAGGTGAACCGCCACCACTGTCTGCCAGTCCAGTGGTACAGTTTTGGACCGCGACACAATGCTGCAGAGATGTGCCAGCCGCTCCCACAGCATCCAGAGACTTGAGGTACTCAGGGCTGACCTCATCCACTCCTGGAGCCTTGCCACCAAGAAAATCTCATCGACTACCTCTGTGACTTCAGCTTGGGTGATGGACAGCTTCCCCCAGAGTCCCCAGTCTCTGCTTCCTCAAGGGAAGGCATCGCCTTCGACTGGAACCCAAACCACCTTGCTCCGGCCCTTGCACTGGTTCTATAATAATAATGGATTGACATGTGGACGAAGATTTTCTGATGGTTGCATTTCTATGCTTTACCTGCATATGAATTTGGTGCTTAGTGTTTGACTTTTATGGCCCATCCAGAAGAATAAGCAAATAGAAAAATATTTAACGTCAGCTTTAATGAACATGAAGAGTTCAAAAACTCCCCTTAACCTTATCAGAAGCTTCCAGATAACAAACATGGACATGAGATTTGTCTCTGTGATCTTTACTGCTGGCGGCTCCTGAAACGCCTCCTCCTCACATCAAGGACTTCACACTGCAGCCATTTGTGTGTAAAGTTACGTCAGTCTCTATCTGCTTTAACCATGTGCTAAATTTACACCAACATAGTTTAACTTTTGCTCCATCAAATCAAATGATGGTATGTTCATCTGTGTACATTTATTCATCACACCTCCATATGCGTTCTGCTAAAAACGCTTATATTGCATATTCAACAGGACACAGTAAATGGATGAAATGAGATTTTTTTGGTTGTTTGACGGATGACTCCTCAGTGCCTTTGCTTATGTTTCCCTTTAGGGCTTGCAGACTTTTTCTTTTTTACACACAAACTCTTAAAAAATGAGCCTTCAGGTGAGTTTGAAATGTTTGATAATATGGAAATAGTTTGCATTTTTGTTCTAGAGAGAGAATGCTTTGGCCATTAAAAATGAATCATGTTTGTTGTTCATTTTTCCATGCGTATGCTCATGAAGGAGCTCCATTACTTCCATTAATCCCTTCCACCAAACGTGGAAGGGATACAACTGGGATAGGCTCCAGCATCCCTATGATTCTACAAATTGGATATATGGATTATCTGAACTAAATATAAAGTGATTCTTTCTCCTGAAACTTGTTTTTTTTTATATTAGATCATTTTAACATCTGGGAGTTTTGAAAAATGTAAATGTTATTATTATATAAACATAAAGAAAATATTTCCCACAACAGGTTGGTACACCAACAAATGTAGATTGCTTAGTTTAAAAAAAACTATAACAAAACTATACAACAAAACTATAACTATAAAATATAGACAAAAAAAACAACAATTTCTATGGTTCATATTTTTGTCATCTTACATTGTTTTTAAAAATGCTGAATGAATTTCTTAACCTGATACCCAGCATCAAAACACATCTCTCTTTAACATTAATTCTTAATTGGGGTTTCTTGAAAATTGCATTTCCTTTTAAATTATATTTACTGTGTATTTTGTATATAATAAGGTGAACATTTATTATACACTTCATTCATTAACCTTAAAAAAAATAGTTTGCTAAATCTTGCAGCACAGTGGTGCAGTGGTTAGCGCTCTTGCCTCACAGCAAGAAGGCCCCGGTTCGAATCCCAGCTTGGTGGATCTGAACCAGAACCATCAACTGGGACCTTTCTGTGTGGAGTTTGCATGTTCTCCCCGTGGATGTGTGGGTTTTCACCGGGGACTCCGGCTTCCTCCCACCATCCAAAAACATGCTTCATAGGTTCATTGGTGACTCTAAACTTTCTCTAGGTGTGAATGTGAGAGTGAATGAGTGTGTGACAGACTGGCGACCTGTCCAGGGTGAACCCCGCCTTCGCTCATTAGTAGCCAGGTTAGGCTCCGGCCCCCCTTGTGACCCCGAAAGGGACAAAGTGGCCAAGAAGATGAATGAATGCATGTAATTATTTTTCATTATAAAAAATAATGGAGAACAAATATTAGATTGTAATATCAAAAAGCATTGACCCAAAAAGTCTAGAACCATTTGGCATTTGAGGAGAAAAAAGAAAGGAACATCTTCTTCCTCCAGAGCTGTGTTGTGACTTCTCTGTTCTCATCAGATGCAAACAGATGCAGCCCCCAAACAGACCCCTAAATCTGCATGCAGTGTTGGGTCTTTCTGTGCTGTGATCTCTCATCTGTGCAGCTCAAGCTTTCTTCAGAATGATTTCATCGAAGTGACACGTGTGCTCATTCTTCCATATTTCTGCCACCCGAGCCCCCAGCCTGGATCCAAAGGCAGTCTGCAACAAACTAGGCTTTTTTTTTTTTTTTTACTTCTCTGCTTTTTTTTTGTCTCTGCAATCTGATTTTAGCTGTGCTGAAAGTAGCATTTTCACCACATCACAACATCACTTATGCTTATTTTCTTCCCTCCCCTCTTCTTCCCCTTCTCGCTTCTAAATCCACTAAGCAGAAAATGGGTCCAGGCGAGGTTGTGGGCTATTATCTGTTCAAACTATCTGTCTTGATAATTGACCAGTGAGAGGAAATGTGTGATCACTGTGATGCTAATACATTCTGCCAATTTGGCACGCTAATAATCCAGTGGGCTCCAGAGCCCACCCTACAGCCATGGCAGCCATGCGAGCGTTTGTCGTCTTGGTGCACTGTAGCATCATGGATACACGCTCCTTATATCGACTGGGTAGGTGGGTGGAGGAACACTCGCGCTAAAATAAGAACAGAGGAAAAGGAAATTACTCCAACTATGTGCAGACACACGATATAGATGGAAGCACACATAAATCAATGGAGCTGTCACAAACAAAATGAAGTGTGATGGGAAAAATCATTTCTTATTACAATCAGTTTGTTTTATTTGAATCTCAATACTATTGTAGCAGTAGATCTACCTGGAAGTGTGACCACTAATGTCAGTGGTCCAACCGCATCAGTGATCAGTTCAGCTTTGAGCTCTACATTTCCAGATACGTGTCTTCAGATACTTCTCTCCAATTTACCAGAAAGAGCTGTGTGTGGAGTTCCCATTCAAATCAATCTGAGGAGCAGCCATGAAACGTCCATGTTCTGCTTTTATTTCCCGGAAAGTTGGACTTTCTGACATCAGGTTAAATGAAAAACTGCTCCCATCTGCCACCATTCTTCAGTGGTTGTTTGAGTAAATGGTTAAATTTCCTACTTGTAGATTTTTAGGTTCATAAACTTCAGCTGGGCTGCACAGTGGCAGAGTGGTTATCACTCTCGCCTCAGAGTGGCTCTGGTTTAATCCCAGCTGGTTCCTTTCTAGGTGCTGTTTGCATCTTCTCCTCGTGCATGTGGCTTCAATTTCCTCCCTCCCTCCAAAAAACATACTTCACAGGTTAGTTTGTACTTTGATTTTGTCCCCTTAGAGACCCACACCAATGAAAATGGTGTTTTTAGCATGTTATTGTGGGATTTTTCTGATGATGGAGGGTATACCGTAGATAAAGACAAATTAAAGTGAAAATTAAATTTCTGAGTATTTCTTTAGTCAAATTGTTGGGAATCAGGAGCAGAGGATAAATATTGTTTAAAAAAGGCTTGTAACAGTAATGTAGCTCAGGAGTGTCAAACTCAATCACACAGGGGGTCAAAATCCAAAACACACCTTATGTCGAGGGCCAAACAGGTCAAACATTTATTGAACACTCTAAAACTACATTTTTAAAACTTTAAAACCGTAACTTTTTAACATAATTATGAACTAGATATATAGCATTACCTGCAATACTGCTAGTGTGAATGCAGTAAGCTGAATTTGACTGCTGAAGATGCTAAAATTTATAGCTAAAAATACAGAAGCTGATAACTGAAATCGCTGAAGCTGATAGCTGAAAAAGCTGATGTCCAGCTAAAATATTAGCTAAATGACAAAATAGCCTAAAAAACACAAAAACAGCTTGTATGTAGCTGAAAAAAGCTAAATTTCAAGGTTGCCTAAAAAAAATGAAAAATCCTAAATTAGCCAAAACAGCTAGCATATAAATAGTAGCTAAACTCCAAAATAGCCAAAAAACTTTTAGTACATGCCAAAAAAGTCCAAAAATGTATCATAATGTAAATTTTTAAAACTTTAAAACTGTAACTTTTAACATAAGTTAGAATAATAAAAAGGCAGGAATATTATTCCAGAATAAATCAACTTAAACCTTAAATAACCTTTAATATTTTACTCTCCATAAAAATATATTTTGTTAAAATTATACAAGTTAGAAATGATCCCAAAATAACATCCGGCCATTAATAAGAATAAAATAAAATTATCTGGAGGGCCAGATAGAATTACCTGTAGGGCCGGATCTGGCCCCCGGGCCTTGACTTTGACAGGTGATGTCGCTGCTTCAGTCAGTGGGCCACAGTCTCTTTGCTCTGCTCCATTCTGATGGATACTTGCAAACTCATAGATCCATGAACATATTTGTTTTCCTGAACTGAACTGGAATCTGGATCAAAACTGTAATGGTGCATTCACACTGAATGCGGAAGCAGAGGAGGAGTCAAGTTTCAATGTTAAGTCAATGTATAGACACGGTAAGATGCGTTGCTTCATGATTTGGGTGTCGAGTGTGGCAAAGCGCAGTGAGTGCGTCAACCAATCAGGGACTCAGCTTTGGACATGTGCTGTTTTCAGTTACAGGATGAAAGGATAGAAACAGATTCAATATGGCGGCGCAATGCAAGGATTTTCATTCTGAACTTCCATAACCCACAGGGGCCCTGCGGTTGCCTACGACTCGCAATTCTTGTTGGGTGAAGGCGGGATACAGCCTGGACAGGTCGACAGCCTGTTGCAGAGCCCATTGAGCTGGATCGACGGCTACACTAGCCAGCCGCCCAGTGGATAGCTTAGCAAGCTAGTGAGCTCTGCTCCTCAGGCTCCTGCAGAGCTAATAGCAATCTTCGTTGCTCAGGTTCCGGCAGAGCTGATACCGATCGCCGCTCCCCAAGCTGTGACAGAACCAGCTAGGTCTACTGCCCAGGCAGCAGGTCCCTGGGCAGTGGAGCCCGTTCTGCTTGCCTGCCGGTGGTTAGCCACCTGGCAGCCTGGAGAGCCACTGCGAGTGCTACTGTAGTGCGAAGGACGGCTCTAGCTTCATGGGCTTATGATGTTTTCTTATTTTCATCCAGACAATAATAAAAAGATTCCCTGGTTTCATTTTTTTATCTCCCACCTCTATGGTTAAAGCTCAAACTGGACCACAGACAGATGGAAGTAACGTTTGAAACGGCCCTCAGGTGCAGCTCTCTCTGCTTGAGTGAAGTACACCACACCTGGAGAGCCTCTGAAAGCTCTGGTGAAAATAAAACACAGCGATGTGCTTGCTAGCCCTTCTGTAGAGCTCTCCAAAACATATCAACCCAAGCTACTCGCTCAACATCATCCATGTTTTCCTTGACTTTGGCGGTTGCTCCGCAGCTGGGGCGTCAAGGCTATGAGGAGTAAAAAGAGGCGGCAAACACAATTTTGAGGCACCTGCCGCATCCGGTGTGAATGCACCATGAGTCTGGATAACTCCAGTATTTCTTTTTGTTGGACCACTAAAGTTAACTTGGCGTTGTGAGGGGCTGTAAGCTAGCAGGAGAGAGTGTAAACATGGGGAAAAGTAGTTAGGCTTACATCATGGCTGCAGTCTCACCCACAACTCAGAGGGGAATTTCCAATAAACTCCTGCTGTTGTTTAATTTAGCCTAAAAACAGCATCATCATAGATGAAAGACCTCTGGGGACACTTTCACAGAAGATCAAAAGATGACTGGTGTGGGACTTACAGTCTGTGTGTGTGCATGCTTGTGTGGTTCTGTCCTGGCTGGACCACTGCTTCACCCTACAGTAGCTGGGATAGGCCCCAGTAACCTTGTGACCCTAAATGAACAAAGCAGGTTTAGAAAATGAATTTGAATCACTTTTAATGTTTCCAATTTTTTGTATTCTAATTTAGTTGCACATTCAAATTCCAGATGATGAACTGCATTCCTGGAAGACTTGTTTCCTGTTTTCTGCAACTGAATACCTGAACCAGGAGGGATTGTTTCAAAACATTCATTCATTCATTCATCTTCTTGTCCACTTCTACCCTTTCGGGGTTGCCGGGGTGCTGGAGCCTATCCCGGCCACTGACGGGTGAAGGCGGGGTTCACCCTGGACAGGTCGCCAGTCTGTCACAGCTAGGGGCAATTTAGAGTCACCAATGAACCTATGAAGCATGTTTTTGGACAGTGGGAGGAAGCCGGAGTCCCCGGTGAAAACCCACGCATGCACGGGGAGAACATGCAAACTCCACACAGAAAGGTCCCAGCTGGGATTTGAACCGGGGACTTCTTGCTGTGAGGCAAGAGCGCTAACCACTGCGCCACCGTGCAGCCCTGTTTAAAAACAAAGATCCTAAAAAAAAGGTTGGTTAAAAAAAATCAAATAGGATGCCAGCCCCCCAAGGACATGAGTTTGACACGTGAACTTTCTGTTTTACTTTATTGAATATGTTCTTCTAAAAGATCTTTACTTTTTTTTTTTTTTTAATTGACCTTCTTATGTTAAAATAAAAAGAAGCTGTTTAGCCCCTCTATAAATGACAACATTATAAAAATCCTGCAAAGCACCAGAATTGAAAGGCTTATTACATAATGTCAGCTACTGTAGGCACATGCAGCACACAGCCTGCTCAGATGTACTGCCAGACTTTTCCAGATGGGATGAAGGATTGTCTCTGAGTCACTGACAACATTTGCATAGTGCACCTTAAAGCTCTGACAAAAATGAGAACACAAACTTCAAACGCAGATGAAGCCACGGCACAAACAAAGCCGACTCCAAACATGGTTTCAGTGCGGAAATGAGTGATGAGCACGCTCATTCAAATGCCACAGCATCACATCACCGCGCCACTGTCATCATTCAGAGGAACCGCTGCGACACAAACAGCCCGAGTGGTGTCATAGAGACCCGAGTGGAGGGGAAAGGCTTGATATAGTTGCAGCAGTCATAAAGGGCAGAACTGTTCCCTGCAGTTCTGGCTTCTATCTTCTGCAAGGTGGAGGCATGGAGAGGGTAATTCTGCTCGGGGCTCATGTGCAGAGCCGAGATACTGAACAAGAGGGAAGTGGAGGGAGAGATAGAGCTGGTTCATTTTCAGCTCGTCCCCATAGACTGTGGAAGGGATTATACTCTCACTCAGAGAGAGGGAGGGAGATGCATACGCTGAGTACCCTGCCTCCAATCTTCCACACTGCACTGTGCCATCTCCTCGTCTCCTCAGCAGCACTCACTTCTCCCTCTTCCCTCCACCACACACTAGTGTGCAGACACAAACACTCGGCTGCCATGTAGAGCTCTGGCCAGAGGGGGACCCCCACCTGCACTGGACCTCGAGCCAGGTAGGCTTCATCCATCCATCTATCCAATGATCCACATTTTCCTGCACCAACCTTTTTTCACGCTGCAGTTGGTGTAGCAATGCAGCCCCACATTCTCTTTAGAATACTTTTGCAGCCTGGATGTAACCAAGATTATCCAGCATCTTTGCATAGTCTGAAGAAAAGCAAAAACAGAAAGTCATAGAGGAGAGGAGAACCAAGGAGGTGGAAATGGAGGAGGGAGGTAAGAGGGCAGAAAGAAGAGGAATCCATGTAGCAGCAGTAGAAGCAGCAGCAGTAGAAGCAGCAGTAGCAGCAGTCGTAGTAGTAGTTGTCATATAAGGCAAGCAAAGCTTACGGCTGCTGGTCATTTCAGCGGGGTTGACCTTCACATGTTCTCATTTTCAGCAAATCCACAATGACCACAGAAGCTTCCAGATCCAGGGTGCAGGTTGGATCTGGTTCTCAGCAACTACACAGCTTCTCTCATGAGCCCCATTTGATAATCACACACTGTCCACATGCTCAGGGGACTTGATACAGTTGCTTAAGATGCAAATGGGCAAGCAAACCGATTATTCACTCTGGTGAAATTAATGTGTGTTTGTCACAGTATGGTGGGCAAATCAGAGGGCTCTGCTCTCTGCTGGTGACACATGCCTCTTTAGAGCAATCACAGACTTCATCTGAGATTTTCAGCTTTAAGCGAGTGGTTTCTGTGCACCAAGCCTTCTGCAAAACCTCTGACTTACAGTCTGCTTCAAACGTTGGGATGGGAATGATGGTTTTTCTTTTGCATTCTGAAGGATGCTGTGGCTCAGAATGTGGGGCTTCACAATTCACTTTGATGCTGGGTTGACTCTCACATCTCATGACTGCAGGGGCCTTCTCTTTCTGGAAATGTTGGACTGAAGTTCCTCTGGCCTGCAGAAAAAACGGCAATGCAAAGTGAGTTTTAATCTGACTCACTGCTGACGTTTCTGATTTCTTTGATCTTGCCAAAGAGTCGGAGCTTTCTGCTATAAGCTGAACAATCAGAGGCTAATTCCACTGTTCTGCTGGAGCCTTCAAAGCACATGCTTGTTAGGACTTCAAATGATTAACTTATTGCTGTTTGCTAAATCAGTCTTTGACTTATGCAATTTGAGTTAAAATATAAATTCCTTGAAGAATCCTATCATATTTTTACTCTCTTTAAAGTAGAATTCAGGATCTCAAACTCATTGCAAGGTGATTTAAATCCTTATGAACTGCCAGGTTTGAAACTGTCCAAGCAATTATCTTAAATTAACGGCTTATATCTAAATAACTAGGAGGACCCAGCCTATCTTGACTGAGCTGATGACCGATAGTTTGTAAGTGATAACACACATTGAAGCTGCTTCACACTCAGCAGCAAACTATAGGTGTTTGAATCTCCACTCAATAAAGTCAGTATGAACTACACTGGACACAATTCTACAACATGCAGACATAGAAATCAACCTTCTCGCTTCGGTCAAAGAATTTATTCCTCGAGGTGTTGGATGCAGTGAATGTGAGCTTTCTCTGAGACAGCTAATGAACTCTAGTTAAAGTGCACTGCCATGTGTGGACGAATGGATGGATGGAAGGAGGAAACGATAGATGGATGGATGGACGGATGGATAGATGGATGGATGGATGGACGGATGCATGGATGGATGCATGGATAGATGGATGGATAGACGGATGGATAGACGTATGGATGGATACATGGATAGACGGATGGATGGATGGATGGATAGACGGATGGATGGATGGATAGACGGATGGATGGATGAATTGTTTGTGTTATTATTATCAGTGGGGTAAAAGCTAATACAAACCAAAACCTTATTTATCCTGGATGGAGAACATAGTGAGGATGAGGATAATGAAGCAGGTTTGATAACAGAGGACATATACACTTACAATGAAACATAGCTAGACTTGACCATTCCACATCTGTGTGTCACGTTAAACACATATATAGAGTATAGTTACCGGTTGCATTGTGTGTTGTGTCCTGTTTTTGATCCAATCAAAAACAGGACACAAAGGACACAGGCAATTCTTTCAGGCCCATCAAAATGACTAAAGCCTTTATGAAGATATCCAAAACAAGTTTTCAATTTGAATGAATCCGTTCACAAACAGTGTTTCAGGTAGTTCAATTCCCTGTTTCGCCCTGTACTACAGTTACACCATCTTTAGTGTTCAATCATCCAGATGTTTCAGTAGATTCTATGTTTTTAGTCAGTCCATTTAAGCTCTTTTATTTTTTCTTATCTTCTTGATAAAACAACAGACATCATTCTCCCCACATTTTGGTTCTTCTCCTTGTTTTTACATTAAATGAAAAAAAGATTTGAAACTAGACATACAAATGAGTAAATCATCATGTTTTTACAAATGTTTCTTAAGTATCTGATGTGTAGTATAAATATAAATGAGTTTTGTTTGGAAGGTGAATGGTAATAAATCTACATCTGTTCCAACCATAACCACAAAATAAGTCACATGACCAGATTGCAGCTAGTTTGGATTCATTCTTCTCACACGTTTGAACAATGCTGACCCGAAAAGAAATTAAAGCAGAACTGAAAATAGTCCATAAAAATGAACCATTTACAGTTCGTCTCAGTGAAGGTTGCCAAAAATCATCGTTTGAAGAAAAAGCTGACTCTTTTCAAAAGCAGTAAGTAGTTTCTGGAGAGATGGACAACCAATTACGGAAGTACTCCCGCCTCAGCAGGCAGGTCGGACTCCCTGTGATGGAACCGTGACCAGCCAATTATTTATTTATATTCAGTGACTACATTGTAATGTCAATATAGTCAAATTACAGTATAATTCCCCTGGTGCTGAAAACAATTACCTCTGAGCTCAAGACTTCTGCACAGCCTCTTAATCGCTGCCTAAGCAAAGAGATAGACCTGTCCTCTCTGACGCCCACGGTAGAGGTAGACCTGTCCTCTCTGACGCCCACAGTAAAGGTAGACCTGTCCTCTCTGACGTCCACGGTAAAGGTAGACCTGTCCTCTCTGACGTCCACGGTAAAGGTAGACCTGTCCTCTCTGACGT
>NC_050530.1:23726693-23730408 GCF_002922805.2 Oryzias melastigma | reverse complement strand
TCAAGACTTCTGCACAGCCTCTTAATCGCTGCCTAAGCAAAGAGATAGACCTGTCCTCTCTGACGCCCACGGTAAAGGTAGATCTGTCCTCTCTGACGCCCACGGTAGAGGTAGACCTGTCTTCTCTGACGCCCACGGTAAAGGTAGACCTGTCCTCTCTGACGTCCACGGTAGAGGTAGATCTGTCCTCTGTGACGCCCACGGTAGAGGTAGACCTGTCTTCTCTGACGCCCACAGTAAAGGTAGACCTGTCCTCTCTGACGCTTTGGTCTTCTCTGTCATCTCTTCTGTGTGACACCATCTACAAGCAGCTGTCAGTGAAAACAAAATCAGTATTCAGAGGAGGAAAAAGAGGGTTAGCATTTCTATCGGATGCTGAACTTTTTCTTCCTCTGAGGGATGATCCATTTCTGGACTCCAACATCCCTGGTATGAGTGTCAGACGGAACCGGACCAACATTTAAGACCCAGTTAGAGGCAGGGCACCTCCAGAGGTGCAGGACAGTCCTGTCATGCAGGTGGGGATGTTACAGATGGGGGGACATACCTGCAGAGAAAGAAGTAGAAAGACAGACACCCACAACGCTGCAGGAACATGACCCTGTGAGCTATCGGGGCATGGCCTCCTGTTAACCGTGTTGTGATTGCGTGTTTGCCCCTCTCCCCAGAGGGAGGCCGACCGACACAGACATTAGTATCAGCTCTGGCTCTGGGCCCACTGAGCTGTCAGCCTCACATGCCAAAGGCTTGGAGGAGAAAGGGGACAGGAACAGTATGGAGGAGATCAGTGATAAGGAGCAGAGAAGAGAGTAGACTCCAGCTTGGGTCTGCTCCAACCGCCATGCTGGAAAGATCAGAATGAGAGAAAAGGAATAATGACGTACTTTTCCACGCATGAAAAAGCAACAAGTGGATTCAGGAAATCCTGGGACGATGGTTTCATTTTTTGAGGCTGTTGGATTTGAACAGTTTGATTTGTTGATCAAAGTCTGTGACACCAGCTAAGAATCAGAAGGATTTCTGAATATCAGGGCAGATTTCTGGATTTGTGTATCAGTTAGACCAACAGATCCCTCATTTTTTTTTTTTTACATTCGACCTGTGGTCCAGCCATAGACCGTTAATAAGAACTGGAGATAACAAGCGTAGAGGTTCCCAACAGGAAATGCATTAGCTCCACCCTCGCGAAATCAGGCCAGAGCCTTCACCGTCACTTCCTGATAGTCTATCGCCATTTTGCAACCGATTGCCGCCCTTTGACAGTGATTGGTCCGAGCCGTTCTGAGTCATGTTTTTAGAGGAATTAATGTCACCAATCATGAGTGAGATTGTTCTGGGTTGTTTGAATGGCACACCCCTCCCACTGAAAGCAGCTCAGGAGAATCTGTCAATCAAATGTTGGAGGCGGGGCCAGCAGGCACTACATGCTTTTACTGAGACATCAAATTGGTCAGTTTATAACTTGAATAACTTGGGATGAAGAAAACATATCTTTAAAAAATAGTATTAGAAAGAAGGTGCTAAGAAGAATGAATCAAAGCAAGAATGGTTATTCTGACATATAAAATGACTATCTATTTCTCAATGGAAGTCTATAGGATTTTGGCTTTTTTGTAACCCATGAGAAGGGAGGGGTTGCTAAGTCCATTGATATTCATGTCAATAGGCCCACGTAAAATCCGACATTTCTCCTTTTCTTGACTGCTGTTTCTTTAGCATTGTGCTGTGGATGGGTCATTTTGCTCCTGGCTTAGGGCTGGATATGGCAAAAAAAGAAAATCACGATTTTTTAAATTTTATTTCACAATTTCGTTTTTTTCACAATTTCTTTAAAATAAATTCAAATTGACAAAAAATGAATTATAATGATTTTAGTTGAAAGAAGTAAACACATTTTTAACAAATATTTATTCTTTTTCTTTCACTTTCGGCTTATCCCTTTTGGGGTCACCACAGCGAAACAGCACCCACTGTTTTGCATCAGTGATTTGGCAGAGTTTTTTTTTTTTTTTTAAATCCTGGATGCCCTTCCCAATGCAACCCTGTGCTTGAGGGGCACAGGGATCCAGTTAGGCAGCAGCGTCAAGGGTCTTGTCTAAGGACCCAATCTGGGTGGGGATCAGTGGACAACTCTGGGAATCGAACCCAGGGCTTCTGCGTGTCAGCCCTTCACCTAGCCCACTGAGCCACCCAGCCGCCATTTTAATGTATCAAAAGTATGGATCACAAAACACAGGGTTCAGATCATGTCACGGTTTTAGGGTCACGGTTAGGATCATTTTTCTGATCAGTAAAAAGTAAAAAAAAAAAAAAAACGTCAAAAAACTACAAGTTAAAAGCTAAACGTATTTTTGGAAATGCTTCAAATTATATATTTAATAAGCATATAAAGTACTTTATACACTATTTATATCATCAAAACATTTGGTCATTTTTGTAAAAAAAAACATATTTAAACTTCGAACACAAACAATATGCTAAAACATGTAGTTTCTGATTACATTTACATGTTTTTAGACCAAATCTACAACAACTGATAGCAAAGAATGCTCAAAAATAGTGGGGAAAATACCAAATGTATCTGGAGTTCCCTTCAAATACAAATGTTCTCGTCCCACCCCCCTAATCTCTCAATTGAATCATGAATGAAACAATAAAATTATTTTTTAGCATTAATTGTTTTATTGAAACCAACTATGAGAACATTTAAATATTTAAAACAATAGTTATCCATAAAACGGGACACTCCCGTGCTCGCTTTTCCTGGTGATTTTTGATCTCTTTGACTTGCCATACAATCATCCCCTGATGACACCGGTGAGTCTGTAACAGAGCAGCGTCTTTCCCCTGTGCGGGACAGCTGCTGCTCCTCATTGGGCGATTTTTTGAATCCATAAATGGAACCGTGTACGGATGCTTTTATTCAGCTCTTAAAATGAAATAAACCTGATATCTATTGATCCCCATCCTTCATTATGAAGTTGAGAAAAGTTTTTGACTGAAGCTCCTCCTACACGCGACGTGAGCTTCAGGTGAACAGACTTTAAGATAACCGTGAAGCAGTTACTTAGGGGCTTGTTAAAACAAAGACGATTTGCATGAATTGGACACAAACTCCATTCGATATGAACAGACAGCTGATTTAAATTATGCTAGCACAAGCTGCCCGTGTGTAGGGGGTGGGGTGGTCCACGGTACACACCTGTGCCAGTCAACAAGCTTTTGCCTTCTCGCTCTAGCAGCTTTTTGTAGAAGATCGTGATAAAACGATCTCTCAAATATGACAAATTGTCAGCTTTGGAGATCGTAAGACTGTTTTATGTAGTCATATCGCCCACCCCTATCCTGGCTTATGCCATTTAACTCTTCAACTTCACCTCCACACTTTGGTTCAAGTCAATAGAGAGACTACCTCTTAAGCAGTCCAGGGTTGGTCTGTTTGATCCACACCAATGTCCAGGTGAACGTTCACACCTGAGATGAGGAAGAGGACAACCCAAGAAAACAAACCCTGCTGTCAATCAAATGTGCCCTAACTTTTTGGAGTCTGATAACAGGAGCATGAGCACTAAAATATGTCACTTAATCTGTTGCCACTCCTACGGATAAGGCAGTAGAGAATAGTGAACATTACTGCACTTCAAGTGCCTGAAACAGGGAACTCAGTCAATTTCCTTCACGCTTCAGTTCAGCAGAGGTCCTAATTGCATCGACT
>NC_050530.1:23722647-23726620 GCF_002922805.2 Oryzias melastigma | reverse complement strand
CCCCCGCGACCCCGAAAGGGACAAAGCGGTCAGGAAGATGGATGGATGGATGATCTCCTGCTTCAGCAGGAGAAGCAGACTTTTAAACTGTCTCTTGGAAGGGGATCAGTTAAAGTCATTTATTTATGAGGATAAAATACTAAAATGAAGCCCCTCCCTTCTTTTATGTTTCATGTGAACAGCTGTGAGGTCGTTCAGTCAGTAAAGAGGATTTAGTATCTGATAGTGCTAGCTGTGTCTTTATCACACATATACACATAACTTTATCAAAATTCTAGAAATGTAAAAAAAAAAAACACAATTTCGCAATGAGACTGTTTCCATTAAATCCTAACTATGTGAGTTGAACACAAAGCAACTCACGTGATAAGTCATTGAAAACCATAGAGATGGATGAGAACAAGTATTGTTTGAAGTTGATTCATAAAAGGGAGCATTTGGATGACGTCGGAGCAGTTGCGTGCTGTGCAGCTAGACTGTGCAGTGCTCAGGGCAGTCACTTCCTACCAAGAAGAGCATATAATTTGAAAAAGTACAGTGTTGTAAAATATGTTCATTTTGCCACGCCCCAGAACCACCTCCTCCAAGCGCAAAAACTCTTTCTGATAAACACAAGTTTTTTTTCAAAATTGTAGTGTTTTGCATTAAGCAAATTTTTTATTGCAAATTCAATTTGTGCTATTTCATAGTTTATTGAACTGCAGCTAGTGAGATAGAAAACTGTTTTTAAGGGGAGTTCAGAACAAAGCATTCCTGGGAGGAAGTGTCTATCATGTCTGTTCATGGTTCCAGATGTAGAATGCAAACAGAGCAGGATCCGACATTTCTACTTGTGTGCTATTGATTAACACGGTGTAGATTTCAGCAGCAAAAGCTAAATGTTTGGCTGGGACATTTTAACTGTCGATGGAAAGACGAAGAAAGCTAATGAACATGTTTGCAGATCATTTGTAACCTTTTCTCATGTCTTTACAGTCAGACGTCTCCAGTATTTGGTGTCTCCTGTTTTCAGTTTCTTTCTATTACTTTCAGCAAAGCCAAGTTATGTGAAGAACTAATGATCTGTATTTCCCCTCAGAAATCGCAGGTAGCTAAAGAACAGAATGTGGGTCTCAGATGGAACTATGGGGATGCTAACCAGCTTTTGGGTTTCAAAAGAGTTTTCTTGTTTTTTCTGTCAATTTTTCCAGCAGAATAAATGTACCCTTTTTTGTTGTTGGTTTTTGATATTTATCCATAATTGTTGATCTGAATTCATTTTCTTAAAGAGACAGACTTTCCAACTATAAAAAAATTTTGTTTTTTTATATGTTTAACATTGCAGTTATTAAACCTCAATTGACTCTTGAGTTACATTTGTTCATGTTGTCTTGCAAATGTGCATCAGGAGGACATGTTTCTGTTGTTTATCTGTGAATGCTTCAGCTCTATGCAGAACTTGCTGTGAAAACATAGACAGTTCATTTGTGTGTCGTCTGTTTTCACTGCAGAACTCTAAAGTGAACACTGCAGCTGTCTGCCTCGCTGAGCCTAACTTACCACTGATTAGTTCCCACTAATAGATCTTGATCCCTGAATCATTCTCCCCCACTGTTCACTCAATGACACTAATTACTCACCTTCATGACTTGTCCTGGACTCAGACGAGCCTCAAATAACCCTTTCTAAAAGTCTCGGGTCAGACAAGATTTAGTCATCAGCAGTGCTGTGAAAGTTATTGTGAACCTGTTAATATAATACAGATTACATACGGCTATTTAGAAGTAATCAATTACCTTATAATTTTATTGTCTCAGAATTGTTTTGTTGCAGAAAATTTTAGATGATTCTCATTTTAGTTTCAAATTAGTTTTCAAGAAAAACTTGCAAAAGTAGAGCACAATGTTAAGCACTACATGTAATTAGTTGAGGGTGTAAAATGGCAGCTAAACATCGTATATTTTTGGGTGAATGAAGCACAGAGTAGGTGGAGGATCAACTATCAGTTTTGGTCAGTTTAGTGTATGCAGGGAAACATTTGGGATGTCTGCCAAGACAAAATGAAACCAGAAATAAAACAGAGAGCCTGTCTGGACACTTTTTATGGTCTCTGCTTTGTTCAGTTCCATGTGGATGGTTGTTCTATTGTAACAGAAAAGCTGTTGAACATGCAACGAATAAAATGTCATGAAACATTCAATAGTAGTGAACTTACAATACCTCATTCATTTGTCCGTTGGTCCATCCGCCCGTATTGTGAACCCACTCAATCACTTTAAGGGTCAAGGTGTTGCTGGAGCCTATCCCATCTCTGGCTCATTTTGGCTGTAGTCCTCGCCCCCAGCTGTCCCCCAGTCCTGTCTGGCTGAACTCCATTCATATACGTAGTTGTAAAGCTAGATAAGCAAATTAACAGTTCTGGTAAATCTTCTGTCCGTCCGGGGAGAGGATCTCTCCGTCATGTGGACATCCTTAGGGTTTCTTTTTTTTTTCCTGAATCAGGTTTTTTGGGAGTTTTCCTTACCAGGAAGGAGGTTCTAAGGGCAGGGATAACCAATTTTATTTAGTTTGTTTAGTTTAGCAATCAGCTATTGTTTATATTTTATGACCGAATTTTGCCTCTTTAAAATTACCAGCATGAAGCCCAATGAGGCAAATGTTTTGTGATATTAGGCTGTATAAAAAATTGAATTTAATTGAATTGAATTAGGCAAAGGTGGGGCCACACAATCACACTCACACATTCACATTAAGGGACAATATAGAAACTCCAGTTATCTATTGTTATGACTCGTAGACAGTAGGGAACCAAGAACCCGTAAGGGCTCAAACCAAAATACTGTGGAGTTAAATAACATTCAAAACCAATAATTCACCACAAGTGTGGGCCAAAAACACATGGGCGGTCGACTCCTGATCGCAAGCGAGCAGGTTCGACTCCCGCCTTGCTCACCCATGTGTCGAAGTGTCCTTGGGCAAGACACTGAACCCCGAATTGCCTCTGGTGGGAGGTTGGTGCCAGTGTTCAGCAGCGGAGCCACCACCAGTGTGTGAATTTGTGTGTGAATGGGTCAATGGGTCTATGACTGTGAAGCGCTTTGGGCCCTCGAAGGAGGGTAGAAAAGTGCTATACAAGTATACGCCATTTACGCCATGACTTAGAGACTGTGAAGGTCTAATTTCAAGGGAAATGTGCTCGAGTTCTGCAGCTCAGAATCAGGTCAGAGTTCACATCCAGCGGTTTTTGAGTTCACATTTCACATTTTGCTTGAATTAAAGGGTCAGACATGCAAAATCCCACAGTTCTCAAAGTCTTTCATGGATTTTATTTCCAGAGGTGGTCCGAGCGGTTTTTCAAATTCTGGAGTTCAGAGTCCACGTACTGTGGATCTGTTTATTTTTGGGTAGGATTCTCGCGTGCTTCACCAGATCAGCGTGATATTTAGAAAGACGTTCATTAAGATACACCGTAGACCCCTTCAGGTGTTTCTGTTGTTTCATCAGAGCTATCTGGTGCTTTCGATTCACAAACCTGATCAGGATTGCTGGTTTATCCGTATTCTTTCTTTGAGGAAGCGGAAGACAGACCTCAACAGTATTTAGGTCCAAGGAAATCCCTTTAGACCAGGCATGTCAAACTCAGTTTGGCTCTGGGGCCGGATCCAGACTTTCTGTTCTCAGGTGGGCCGGATCAGTAAAAGAATGTCAACTCCAACTATTTAGCTTTGTTTTTCAGTACTATGCTTTATCATCAACTCTTACAAAGCAAGCTCCGATTTTTAAAAAATTATATATGTTTAAATCTTTTCTGTATTTTATTTGTTTTATTTTGTACACTGTATTTAACCTGTGTTTTATAATTGTATGTGTCGTGTTTATCTCTGAAATTCTGTTTTATTTCTTTTTACATCAACCTGCTAAGGGACTCCAGATGGAAATTAGCCTGAGGCTATAATCTGGCATATTTACGTTTGTTTTAATGTTCATTAATATG
>NC_050530.1:23709251-23720623 GCF_002922805.2 Oryzias melastigma | reverse complement strand
TCAGCTCCTGCGCCTCGGCCCCATGACCGACCACGGCTCCGCCAGTTCCCCAGCATCTGGAGCCGCTCCTTGTGGGGGGCTCTATCAGGAGGCTGCCCGCCGTCTCCCCCTCTGGTCTCTCACGCACACAGTCTCCAGAATACTAAGCCACTTCCTGTTTACCGCCCCACGTGTCCGGTGACTCCTGCAGCTCCTCTCAGGAGTTCCACAGCTGCTGCCAATCTCCTATCAATCACCACAGTATTTAGGCCAAGCTCCAAGCAGAACACAGCGTGAAGTATTGAGCGTCTAACCAAACTCTGAGTGTGTGTTCCTGCCTTTTCGTCTACGACCCAGCTCTGTTCCCGTTACTCTCCTGCTAGCCGCCTGCCTTGACTCCTGCCTGGGCCTCACTCCTGTCTGCTCAATCCTCTGACAAACCCTCGCCGTGCCTGACCCTCGCCTGTCTCCGACCACCGTCTGCTGATAAGTCCATGCCGGCTCCGACCCTCGCCGGTCCGACCACCGCTTGCCCTCTGCCGTCACATCGCTGAACAATAAACACTGCAGATGGATCCGAACGTCTCTGAGTCATTGTTACAACTATCCATGATATTTGACATTCAAGATGAGTTTTAAGTTTTACTAAATATATTATATTGAGATCACTGCTGCTCTTAAGTTTCTGCAAGAGTGGGCGGAGCTTAAATTAAAATAGTCTTTGATGAAAACTGGTTTGCCATTTTTTGAAATGTCAAAAATAAAGAAAAACAAAGAGGATTTTCCCCCAGAGAGCCAGCTACATACCTTAAGAAAGGTTAAGAATTGAAATATGCATTCTTTTTTAGCTCCAATTCTTTGTTAAATAGCAGCGTCTTGGTACTTCTCCTTACAATTTTTTGCATTTGCATCAGTTTGCATTAAACTGAGTCCGTCATCGTAAAATTGTATATTCATTGCTTATTAAAGTTACTTTTCAATCCTATTTATTTCCAGAGTTTGAAAGCACTGGTTGTTAGCCAAAAATGGGCAATATGTAAGCATTTCTTTTTTGTTTTTCTTGATGTTTAAAATGTAAACATTCTTTCTGCTTTGGGATTTTAGGCACATTTTGATGTAGTGACCCAACCATTCCTAACTAACTATTGTCCATCACCACAGTTGTTCGGAAGTCATTGCTTCTTTCATTTGACTTTTTCTTTACTTTGTTTTAAAGAGTTTTATATAGTTAAAGGTATTAAAACAGGACTATGTCACTTAAAATTGAGAAATAGTTAATCAAATGATCAAAATTAAGGATTTTTTTGTCTTTTGAAGCCTACATGTCATGAACAGCTGGATTGATTAGATGGTTAAGTACAGAGCTAGCAAGTAGGAAACCAGGTTTCAATTCCCGGTTGAGAATTTTTACTTCTCAACTGATCTGGGTTAAGAGTGTAGCTAAGCTCCAAAATAGCCTAGAATTCATCAGTAATCTAAATTGGTCAAAAATGTTAGCATGTTGCTAAAATATCAGCTAAATTCCATTTTTTAAAATTACTATAATAATATTGATGATACATTTTATTTATATAGCACTTTTAAAGACACTCAAAGATGCGATTATTATTATTTAACAATTATAAAAGATGTAGACATAGCCCGTTAATATATTTAAAGTCTTGTTGATAATTTACTTAAAATTTTGAAATTTTAAGACTTTTTCATTCATTTCCTTTTCTCAATATTTCAAAAACTGTAAAGTTTATGAATACCAAAAATACAAGCAGTAATGTCCTGAACGAGGTGAATGTTTTGATATCAAGATTTTTGAAATTGTTGAAAGTGTGGTTGAGTTTTTATGTGCTGAAAAATGTACAGAAAGTAGCATGAGAATCACTATAGTGTGACTGATTACTAAACATTCACACTAATACATGAGGTCGGCATCTGAAACAAGGAACTTTTTTTCACTAAAGATAAAGTTTCACAAAAGAGAAAGCAGGGCTCTTGGATAAAAACTGTTTGTGAACCTATTGATTGTATACTTCCCTGTCCGGTATCTTTTCCCAGAGGGCAGCAGGTCAAACAGTTCATGTCCTGGGTGTGATGTACCCTTGATGATATTTTTAGCTTTCTTGTTGCAACGTTCATTGTACAGATCATCCATGGAGGGGAGAGGGCATCCAATAATTTTCTAGTCGCTGCAGACGACCTTTTTCTCTGAGGGAGTAGAGCTGGCATACCACAAACACACAGAAGGTCAACACACTCTCTACCAACAGCAGTAAAATGACACAAACAGCTTCTGTGACAGGTGGTTTTCTCGAGAAGTCTCAGGAAGTCGCGTCTGCTGTGCTTTTTTTAATAATCACTGAGGTGTTGGTGCTCCATAACAAGTCCTATTAAAGCTGCCCGTCCAGAAAGCAAAAGTCAGCCAGCCTCTCCACACAATCCCCACCGATGTACAGCAGCTGTATGCTTCTAACCCGTTTTCCTCCTGAAATCCAAAAGGAATTTTCTCTTGATGGTGTTAAGGATCAGGTTGTTGTTGTCAGAAACAGGCAGACAGCTGGTTCCACCTGCAGCAGGTTTATTAGTTCAGACAGGAACTAAGCTCAACTAAAAGTCTACAAAGCCTAATTGGGGTCAGGGCAGGCAGCAGTCAACCAGAAGATAAGCAGGATCAGGAACAGAAGATCAGATCCAGATAGAAACGCTCAGCAATGCAGTCTGGGTGGTTCAAACAATACTTCACGCAGAACAAGGCTCTGTGCACTGCTTAAGTGACAGGTGGGTGATTGTCAGATCAGAGTCAGCTGAGTGGTATTCGGGGAGTATGCGCTGGGGCAGCTGAGATATGTAGTATGTTCAATACTCTGGAGACAGCTCCCGCCGGTGGCCAGAGAGGGAGACAGAACTCTGACTCCTGACAGTTGTCTTGACATCATCCACTCAACTGCTCCACCTCCACCCTGTATGCAGACTCATTTGTGTCTGAAATGAGTCCAACCACTGTGGTGTCATCTGCAAATATGATTATGGGGATACTGGAGTTGGACGGGGTGTAGTCGTGTGTGTATAAAAGAGGGCTCAGTGCACGACCCTGTGCTGAGTCTGTGCTAAGGCTGATGTGTCACACCCTGAGGGCGAACCGTTAAAACATCCAGAATCCAGCAGCAGATGGAGGAAGACAGACCCATTTTTCCACAATATAATTCACACTTTAAAGCCTTGATTTACACAAAAAACCCGACACTGTGCTACATAATCTGAAGCCCTCATATATGGTTGTTCTTACTGATGGCATAGCGATTGTGAGACAGCGCTCTGTCTAAACATTTTAGGGTGATATTGTGAAAACCCTAACGCAGTTAATGGGTTGTGATGTCAGACTATGTTCTTTTTACGTGTTACTAACAAGATAGTTACCAAAGTAACATGAACGTTTGTTTTAGCGTCATCAGTCAGGTATTGTGAACAAACTATAATGTGGCTTCAAACATGGCTGTTGCGTCTGATTAACTGTTGTAAAATTACTGTGAAGGCAGTTATTAAAGTCTGACTGACTGATAGATACATCTCTGTCTCCCCTCACAGTTCAGTGCGCCTATACTTGACATAAATGTAAAATAGACCTTTCATTGAAGGTAAGCCTCATAATCCGGTGCGTCTGATACTGAGGAAAATACACTGATGCAAAAAAACGGTGTCACTATAATGCATCAATAATGAGTTACCCCCAACACTGTTGTGTGTTGGTTGATTGTGAGGAACTGAATCAGTCATCAGTGATGGAAGGCTGTAGCTTGATAACTGCCTGCTGCTGCATACCTGAACTCACACACCCTCCTCTCATCTGGCACCACAATCATGCAGCCTCTCATCTTAGATTAATGACACAAGGGATGGTCCACATCCTGAGCTTTGGCAGAGCGTCCCAGAACTTGACACATCGACCAGACTGAGCCAGCTGATGTGAAGAAAGAGCAGACGGGCTCACATGCACCAAACCTGCACTGACAGTCTGGGGAGACCCTGTTAACAGATTAGAGGGGATGCTGAAGGGGCAAGTTCCACTTCCCATGTTACCTCCAGCCAGTTCAAAATCATAATTTTATTTGAAGAAAATTCCTCAAAACATGGATCTTCTTTGCTTAAATCTGAGTTTTTGCTGAGAGTTTTCCTGGCAGAACAGTGAGTGTTCTGGCTCAGATTTTCAGAGAAGACACCCTGGAGACAGTGTGGTCACATGGATGCAGCTAATGTTGATACAGAGAAAAATGTCAATGTTTGCTGACTGAGTAGCAGCTTCAGTGGTGGATAATTATATCAGGAAGGCATAATGTCTTTGCTGTTAATTTAAGCAACTTCATTCAAACTCTTAGTTGATTAGAACAGTGAAGGGGTTTTAGTTTATAAAAATAGACACACTGGTTTTCTGCCTGTTTTCTGACACAGATATATTGGAGCAAACATAAAGTGTTGGGAGGATGGATGTGTTCAGGCTTTTAAGAGTGTGCATTATGATTAAAATGAGAGAGCTGGGCGATCCAGTGTGGAGTCGATGTGATGGTTGCAAAATGCTCAGTTTAGCAGGAAACGGAGGCCCTTCAAATGGTAAAGAAAAACGATACCTCTGGCTTATTGACTCAAACCTGGTTAGGAAGAGTTTTTGACAGTACTTTAATGTGCAACAGGTCGCTGTTTTAATAGTTTATGTGGGAACAATCATAAAAATAAATGTGGAAAGTACTATTTTTCTATTGCTTCCACAGGATTCTTAGATTGTACAGGATATTTTATCAACTGTTCTGATCACCATGAATGTGCAGTTTACTGTAAAAAAAAGCGTGTCATTGCAATGAGGGGTTAATGAAACTGCATACATGAATGGAGGTGTGTGAAAAGGCATTTGCAGGGCTGTACAAAGTGAAATCCATCACTAAACTATGAAAATAAGTGTAGCCTGATTGACAACTTCCCCTCGAATCGATGTTACTGCAGACGTTTAAAGTGTTTCAGGCAAAAGATAAAATAATCCAAATCAAGATCGGCTAAAATAAAATAGGCTGCCAGGATAAGATAACAAAAACTGAGCTAAGCTAAGAAAAGAAAAGAACAGAATGATAATAATAACAACCTTTATTTATATTGCACCTTTCAAGATAAAAGTCACAAAGTGCTTCACAGTAAAACGCAGAGTAAAACATAGTATGTAAAAACAGAATTGTGAAAAGGGAATTTTAAAATGGAAAGAAGGAAAGTAAAGGAGAGAAGAGGGCAGAAGAGAAGAGAATATAGTAGAGATAAGATAAGATAAGATAAGAAAGGCTAAATTAAGTTTAACTAAACTCCATTAGGTGAGATGAAATTCAAGTTTCTCAGTAATTTTGTTGCCTTTAGAGCTCAGTTTTAGAGAAGAAGTCAACTTTTTCACTTCTGTGGGTTAATTTAGGTAGCCTAGTAAAAATATCTACTCTAACCTAAATCATAAAAACTTAAATTCAACAGTTGTTCAAATCTGTCAAATGTGAGGCACATTTTGTCCAACATGTTGGCTAAAACCCTTTGAAACTGAAACTAATAATCCTGTTTGGTCACCTGAACAGAAACCGTTACTTTTGCTGCTCTGTGATAACCAGCCCCTATCTAACAAATCCTTACATAGTTACAGTTTTCTCATAATGTTCCTTTTTTATAAACATTTTAGTCACATTAAAAGCACAGAATTACCAGCAGTGAATTGTTATAAAAGCTGATTCGTTAGGACCAAAAGGCAGATTTAGCTGGAGCTAATTAAAGATTTTAACAAACAAATTTATCGTTTATCCAGATAGCTTTGTGTTGTAGAATATTGGCCTGATCTAGCAAAAATGACCATCAGCCACATTGAAATGGTTGGTGTAACTCAGGCTGGATTTGCCTCATTCCTGATGATTAGTGGTTAATTGAACTCACAGCTGCAGTTTTAGGCTGAGCTGCACGCTCATCTGCTGGCAGTTAAAGCATGACAGATCTAATGAACTGTAATCCCAGAGGGGAGCTCCAACTGTGGAGGAGAAGTCAAGGAGTCTGTTGTTAAATGACTTATCACCTCAGTAAAGTGCTCTGGAAGTGTCACAGCATCCGTCTTAAGTCACTACGTCTGTATCAGACCTCATCATTAGGCAGAAAACACATTACTACAAAGCTGAGAAACACTGAAATGAAGCCGTTTCTACTTAAAAAGCATGAATCAATTCAGCAGAAAATTATGAAATTCTTATATTTATCATCGTTAGCACTTTTTAAAAAAAAGTTCAGAAAATGTAGGTTACTTTCATAAGTTACTGAGCTTTCATTAGCTAATTGGTTAGAATTAAATGAAAAAGACAGAGCTTAAACTAAAATAAAGAATCTAAATGTCTTGTTTAGCTGAACACAGTTTTTTCCCTGAAATTATTAGTTTCATTCGTCTGTTATTATGTGCAGGATGGGACCCCCACCCTGTCCTATAGGACTTTTTTTAAAAATAAAATTAAACCAGATTGCTGTAACCTTCGATCGACATAGATCAATTTCAGTCATTTATTGTCCAACCCCAGCATAGGCAACAAAGTTCCACTTTATCGTTTAAAAAAATACATTTTATTCATGATTTGAGGCCACCCAATCCTTCGGCTAAAAAAACTTTACCATAATTACCTGTATCATTGCAACAATAAATTATACGACAATTTTATATAAAGCAGTTTTGCCTTCTTTTACTTTTGACAGCAGCGCATACAAGTTCCTTTCAAAATTGAAGTACAACTCGTGTGAAAAAGATCTTCCTGCAGCAGATTTACTTGAATAAAAAATGAAAGGAAGTCAAACATTACTTTTTTGTCAATTATGACATCATGATTTTTCCCCTTTTACTATCAAGTATAAACATGACAACATCAGTGCAAAAACCATGTTTAAAAATACATATATAAATAAATACAATTTTATACTTTAGGACATTTGCCCCTGAACAACACCTAGATCAGGGGTCTCAAACTCAATTCAGCCGGGGGCCACTGGAGGCAGAGTCTGGGTGAGGCTGGGCCGGATCAGGATTTTCACAAGAAAATCGCTGTTAAAACGTTCAAATGTTATCAAATATCTTTGTTTTTAACACAAAATAATGATTAAAATAAATAAATATATTAAATAATGAATTTAAAAAGCAGGCAAATCGGTATGGAAGTTTTTTAGTTTCATCAGACTCTGAATTTTTTTATGTTGAATTTCTGACCCATCGAAATTTTAAGTCTCGAAATTAAAAAAACACTGATTTTTTTAAGAAAGAAAATATTTTTAAAAATTTAGAATAAAAATTCAGAGGTTAAAAAAATTCAGAGATTAAAAAAAATTCAGGATAAAAATTCAGAGGTAAAAAAAAATTCAGAGTCTGATGGAACTAAAAAACTTCCATAAATCAGTAATAAATAAAATAATAATAATGACCATACAACAGATACATATTACTGAAGAAACCACATATTGACTGACTGACTTGAAAAAACTAACTATGTTTATTCCGTTTCAAATGTCTGTATTAACAGATCCTCCTTTGGAGTTAGAGAAGCACCGGTACCGAGAAAATCTTTGAGGGATTTCATTTTATGTAGATTTTTGTAGAACTCCTCAATATAAATAAATCTGATCTATGTGTCTTCCATTCATTGGAGGTGTGGGGTGCTCCCACGCGCCGGTGCATCAGCGCGCATTCGGGGGGGCTGCTTTCCACGGGGGTTCTATTCAAACGCGCGTAGCAGAATGTCGGACTTCTATCGCGTTTGCATGGACTGGAATGTGCGCCGACACAGCCGGTGTGTGAGCCTTAAAAGTCACAGACACGCGCACGCAGGCGCGAACCAAGCTCGGGATCACGTTTGACAGACGGGAGCAGCGGATCGCCGCGTGGTGAAAGAGGGCGGGCTACAGGTTTGCGGCTCGGAGCTTGTGGAGCTCTGATTTAATAGGAACAATCAGCACGTCAAAAAAACGTATCCCTCGACATCATATGTGTGTTCATTCTAAGAGAGACATCCACAGACAGAGCTGGTAGCTCGCGTTTGGTGCTTCGTGGCTCCTCCTCCGCCCACCTGATTGGAGGAATGAATGAATGAGTGAGGAGGCACTGGACAGCCCGCCGATGTCCCGCCTCCAGAGTCATATACCTCACTGTGATTGGTTCGTTCAGCTCTGCACACAGCAAGTGTCATTCATATCAGCCTTGCGGGCCGCACTAACTGTAATCTTTCGTATGAAGACGCGGGTCGCAAATTATCATCTCGGGGGCCGCAGATGGCCCGCGGGCCGCGAGTTTGAGACCCCTGACCTAGATGGTTGTACAGCAGAAGATACCAACATATGTTTTATTACTACTATTTTATTAGAAGTGTTTTATGATTATAGATTCCATTGGAATTTATAATCCCATTCTTTTATTGTAATAAGCCACTCTGATAATCCATTAAACCCTGAAATATCATTTTACCAGACATGTTTCAAATCTTGATATGAATTACATTTATGGCATTACCTGCAGTAATGTTAGTGTGAATGCTGTAAGCTGAGTTTGGCTGCTGAAGATGCTGGTGCTGATGGCTGAAAATGCTGAAATTGATATCTAAAAACGCTGAAGCTGATAGGTGAAAAGAAATCTAAAAACTTTTCAAATATTAGCTAAACTCCAAATTAGTCTTAAATCTTTAAAAATCTTACTTTTACAAAACAGCTAGCATAATGCTAAAATATTAGCTAATCTCATAATTAGCCTAAAAACAGTAAAAACTGTTTATTATCCCGCTACGAGCCACTTTTCTCCTTCAGAATCTATTGGAATTATCGTGTTAATGGTTAAAACGTTACAGTGTGTCAAAAGTTTTTTGTTTAAGCGTCACCGACTTTTCTAAGGCAGGAAACCCTCCAGTTGATGACAGATGGATCATTTACTGTTTATGGATCAACCAAACACTGGGAAAAGCATTTTTTCTCACAGCAAGAGGGCCCTGGTTCAAATCCAGGTGGGTTCTTTCTGTGTGGAGTTTGCATGTTCTCCATGTGCATGTGTGGGTTTTCACCAGCTTCCACGCACAGTCCAAAGACATGCTTCATATTTGACTTAATGACTTTAAATTTTCCCTTAGGTGTGAATATGAGTGTGTGGCTGTTGTGTTGTGACCCTGTGCAGGACTGGAAAACTGTGGAGTGTGCCCTGCCTTTGCTCAGGAATTAGCTGGGATAGGCTCCAGCAAAGCTGTGACCCCAAACAGCAACAAGCAGGTTCAGAAAATGGATGGATGATTATAAAAACACAAACTTTCTTTTAGGAGTTTGGTAAAAATATGGATGTCTTTAAGTTTGTTAAACTTATTTAAGTTTAAAAAAAGCAAAAAGCAAAAAGTAGATATCTCTGCATTCCATCCATCCATCCATCTTCTTGACCGCTTTGTCCCTTTCGGGGTCGCGGGGGTGCCGGAGCCTATCCCGGCTGCTGATGGGCGAAGGCGGGGTACACCCTGGACAGGTCGCCAGTCTGTCTCAGGGCCTCAATCACACACACATTCACTCTCACATTCACACCTAGGGGCAATTTAGAGTCACCAATCAACCTATGAAGCATGTTTTTGGACGGTGGGAGGAAGCCGGAGTCCCCGGAGAAAACCCACGCATGCACGGGGAGAACATGCAAACTCCACACAGAAAGGTGCCAGCCGGGATTCGAACCGGGGCCTTCTCGCTGTGAGGCAAGAGCGCTAACCACTGCACCACTGTGCAGCCCTCTCTGCATTCCACATTTATAAAAGTGGTCACACACTTAATGAGGTGTGCAATAAAGTTATAATGTACTAAACCTGAGCAGGTAACTCTTCACTCACCAGCAGAGATTACCTGTAACCAGCTGTGCTTACAAGCCTCCTAAAATATCCTAAATCATTTATGAAACTGAGAAGCAACTGTAACCCAATAAGCCCAAATGAATAGCGGTGAACACCAGTGGGTTTCAACAACCAGAGAGAGCTGTGGCAGCTGCAGCAGACATGCACAGCCAACCGGCTCCCTGCCGAATCTGAGCTTTCACTACCAACATGTTTACACTGACCACATTTGAAGCCTGTTTGGGAACCATAGCACTTCAATTCAGAATCTTTGTTCTGAATTTGAGTTAATCTTCATATAACCTAATAAAGATGTAAAGTTATGTAAGCTTTCTTTCATATCACAGCTGAATGATTCCGGATTGGTTGAGAGGACCTGGCTCGTGTTTGTCCTTCCTGTCTTTGCTGTTCGATGGGGTTGAGGTCGGCACTGTCTGTTAGAATCTGCTTGTTTTTTTATAGGCTGGGATCCATAAATCAAGAGTTCCATAAAAAAACGTTTTTTTTCTACAGTTTATAAGTCTACAGCTAAGATCAATCCCATACCATTATTCCTCCTCCATCAACCCTACAGTTAGCAGATTGCAGTCAGGGTAGTAATGTTCTGTCATTATTCACACAGCCTATCAGAGAGGTGTTTCTTGTCATTCATACTAAGAACTTCACCTTTTTTGTTTTATGTTACAACCTTAGAGCCAAAATCAAACAATTAAATTAACTTTTAAGGAATTTTATTGGACTTTGTCATTGCAGGTTCTCATTTATCCCCGTGAGGTTGTTCTGACGTTGTGTGGAAGTTGAATTCTGGAATGTGGACTTAAAATCTTCTCTCTTGAAACCTTTCAGCACTCATGCAGGGCTCTTTGGGGATTTTACATCATGGAGAGTCAAAGAGATTGTGTCCACAGGCAGAGCTGTTTGTTTGTTTTGTTAGAATTGTGTTTCTCTATCACAGTCTAGCACAAGTGGTTTGTGTACATGAAAGCGTTTGGTTAAGTTTTTTAAGGTTCAGTTATCTAACGTTCCACATGTGAATAATTTGTTGGCTTGGAAGCTGACTGCTGTCACTACAGTTTTTCTCTCTCCTGCCTCTGTCCTTATCTCTTATTCCAGTTTTTAATCAACAATAAATTGATCATGTAGGTGGTACTGATCAGGTGGTTCTGAAAGCGTCATACTTGTAGCTTTTATATGCAGTGTTATTAACATTTTCTGTCTGCAGAAGTCCTCCAAACAGGGCCGGATCTAGCCAACCCCTATTGGGGGTGCAAACAGAATATCAGGGGGGGCAAGTTTAGGGATACAAAATGGTTCCGGTGTAAAATCCTCCCAAACCTATAAAAAGCCCCAATCCGATAAAAATCCTGTTTTAGAGTTTTTAACATGTCTGTGAGTCCTTTTTCTTCTGAAAGAGAACAAATGTAATAAGCAATCATTTTGTTTTTTCATTTCTGAGTATTTCTCCTTTTAAATCAATCAAACTGTCTTGGACAGACTCTGTTTGAATGAATGATCTTC
>NC_050530.1:23692258-23706319 GCF_002922805.2 Oryzias melastigma | reverse complement strand
CTGAAGACAGGCTTAGATGGAGGAAACTGATTCGCTGTGGCGACCCCTGAAGGGAAAAGCCGAAAGGAAAAGAAGAAGAAGATTTAAGATTAGTTTATAAATACAAAACTATTTTAACTATTAAAACAGCCAACATACTTTCTTTGAAGCAGATGATAAAAAAAATCTCTGCAGAAACTCTTGATTCCTGCTTCAAAACTGCTTTAAAAAAATCCATGGATGAGAAAATCTTTAGTGATAACAGAATGTATTTTCATCAGCAGGGAATTAGTTCAAATCCAGCATTTGAAATCCTGTTGTGTAGTTTTGGTATTTTGTTGAATCGTTTCTTGTTATTTTCACTAAATTACTCAATACACTATAAATATTAATCAACAATATCAAGATAATTCTTTAAATTTCATAATGTATTTTCTTTACAGATATGAGTTTGTGTTTTAGTAATAGGCTACATAGAAGTAAATCACTGATGTAAAAATTAACAAGATTTCAAATAATATATGTGTTATTGTTGCCTTTTAAAATTAACAAGAATTTCAATTTTATCTTTTTATCCGGGACAGTGGACATTAAATTAACCCAGCAGCTATTTTATGTCTGTTGTCCACGGACAAATGTTTAAAAAAATATATTATAAACAACATAATATTAAAGTTTATACTAAGGAGCAGAGGCAAATTAAAATTCAATGGAATATGAAAGACATCCCCAACTTCCCACTGTCCGCCTTCATCTCAGGGGTCTTTCCCCCCTGCATCCCCCTGCTCTCAGGCGAGTCATCTCAAACAGCTAATGCTCCGGTACTGTTAGCTTAGCTGCTACAAACAGCGTTAGCTTTAACAACCAGAAACTTGCACTTTGTCAACTCGTTTCTTGCTTTTTCCTCCACATTACAACAAAGAGAGCAACAGATGAGGACAAGAAAGAGTTAAAATTTGGGTTAATTGAGTCATTTCAGCGACAAACAGCAGATAAAAACTTCTAAACAGTTCTGCCCAGCTCTGCTGCCAGCATGTCTCTGCCGCTGTGTGCGCGTGCCGCGTGAGCTACAGAGTGAGAGAGGAGGACCCGAGAGAAGCGAGAGGCCACGCCCTCTCTTGGATTTACCAATCAGCACTAGCAGCTACTTTGAATGGGAGTCAGAGAGAGCTCTGTTTTTCTTGTTTGCATGGCGTCACGTTTGGGGGGGCAGTCCTGAAATTTGGGGGGGCATTGCCCCACCTTGCCCATGCCTAGATCCGGCCCTACCTCCAAACATTTGTTTTCTTAAACTTTAGGACTCTTCTTTTTTCCCCTGAATTTATTTCATTAATTTATCCCAGTTTCTGGGTATTTCGACTGTTTCTATTCACATAAATGATACATTAACTAGTTCATAAAAAAAGCTCTGAATCAGCATGGATCAGGGATAGTCAACTCTAGGCCTCGAGGGCCCCATTCCTGCATCTTTTCCAACATATCCTCCTCTGGCATGCTCTAATTGGCTGGACACTCCTGACCCAGGTAATCAGACATGAGTAGGGCCTGGATAATCGGAAATCATGCAGACACTGTGGCCCTCGAGGTCTGGAATTGCCTTTTGCTGCCCTGAATAATGGCCACAGTCTGTTTCTGTGTGAACAGCACTATACGTTCTATAGCAACAGGTTTATATTGAATATTAAATATTATAGAGGCATTGTAGTTGCCGATATGAACAGGTTACCTTAGGAGAAGGAAACATGTTTTTCTATGTTTAGGGGCTTTTGAAGCTTGAACTCTACAAACCTGCACAATAAAATGTATTTAGAGCTACATTCATTTCTTTGTTCTTCTATTATCAAAGAGCAGATAGAGGACAGACGGAGACAGAGGAGAAGCTTTAGTCTTTAGTCTTCCTCTCTGTCACCCGTAGACACAGTGGATAGATAATTCTGATGTCTTCCAAAAACCTAAGCTTACTTAAGCTTAAGCTTAAGTTTACTTTGACCAACTGGCCAGTTTAGAGTAAAGAATGAGATATATTTGCTGAGTCAGCACGTTTGACAGCCTTTTAATGTTCCACTACAACAGTATAGTTTTCAATTGTAAAATTGTCCCAGGTGGTTTAATTATGTTTATGTACTTTTGAGCAAAAAACAAAAAGCCGGAGTCGTTGTATTGGACAGCAGGAGGTTATTAGAAAATTCACCTCTGGGTGGCGGGCGGGACTATGTTGGCGCAGAAGTTACCCTCCTGTGATATCCCAGCATGCTGTTGTTTACAGCTTACAGCTCCTCAAAACCCCAACCTAACTTTAGTGTATATAGCAAAAATTAAAAAAATTAAAAACGGCGAGCAATATCAGAGCTATCTAGCGTTCAGTTTTGATCCAGAATAAACGGATGATCAGGATCAGGTGTCATGCATACATTCAGGATCATGTATACATTTTACAGACATCAGAGAGAAGGATGTTCCTCTATCAGGATCTCAGTGAATTCTGATCTCTACTGGAGAGACAGGTTTTGGTTTCTTCTAGAAAACTTAAAAAAATGGGAATCTTGGAAAATCTTATGTTACACACCTACTACAAACCTTTTATATACCTGCTACACACCCGCAACACATCTACTACACACCTTTTACACACCCACTGCTTCCCTGCAACACACCTGCTGCAATACCTCTACACAACTGCAACACACCAACTACCACCTCCTTTACACCTGCAGTGCCATGGAAAATGTTCTGCTGCTTCATTCGATATAATAATCATTATCAGATTTCATTTTGTAAAATACTTCCAATTTTGATATAATGCAAGTTATTTCAGATTTCCTTTTTCTTCACAAAATTCCAGATGAACACACAGTCCTACTAATGACCAGTAATGACCAGAAGTTTCTGGACTCAACATCTTATTTTTAAAAGAGGAGTAAAAAAGATGGAGTCATCATGTCAAATAGTAATTACAATTATCAACTTATGCCATGCACATTTAAGTTTTTGTAATCATAAACAAATTCAACAAAGATCACGAACAATACTATGATTTAGTTAAAAAAAAAAAAAAATTTACCAGAAGGGAATTAGGAAATTCAGAATCAATACAATCATCATCCCATCAGAACCAGCCTGCATGTTCTGCTTTGTACATAGTTTCAATGAAAATTTAATCAAACTTCATGTCAACATTTTAAAGGTTTTAAAGACTTGTAATAAACAATTCAATTTTATTTATATAGCCCAATATCACAAAACAATTGCCTCAAAAGAATTGTCTAATCTGGATCAGTTTCAGTCAGGTTTTCACAGAGCTCACTCCACTGAAACAGTTCTTCTCAGAGTCACAAACAACATCCTGATGCAGAGTGATGCAGGAAACTCCTCTGTGCTTCTGCTACTGGACTGAACTGCAGCCTTCAACACTGTCGACCATCACAACCTCCTGGACAGGCTGAAAAACTGGGTTGGAGTATCCGGATCCGCTTTAAACTGGTTCACCTCATACCTCACTGGTAGATCCTTTTCTGTGATATCCTTTAAGTCCTCCTCTGCTTCTCTCTCTTCTGGTGTGCCACAAGGCTCTGTTTAGGGACACTTACTGTTCATTTTATATGTGCTGCCTTTGCAGCACATTTTAAGCGCTTTTAAGGACATTTCTTGCCATTTTTATGCTGATGATATTCAGCTTCATGGATCTTTCAAATCTCAGGATGTTTTTAAAATACAGACTTCACTCAGGTGTCTGGATTCAGTCAAGAGTTTGACGAATGACAACTTTCTCCAAATAATTGAAGCTAAAACTGAGGTCCTCGTTTGTGCTATTAACAAATAGCACCTCAGATACTCTAGTGGCTCGGTCCACTTGCCTCTTTTGTCAGAAACCTCGGGGTAACCTTAGACCCAGTTTTATCTCTTGACTCTCATGTCGCTGCACTTGTTCGTTCTTGTTTTTATCATTTAAAAAACATTGCCAAACCGAGTCCAGTTGTGTCTCATTCTGAGATGGAGATGGTCATTCATGCTTTTATTTCTTCTCGTCTTGATTATTTTAACTCCATCTTCACGTCTCAATAAAAAATTTTCAGAACAGCTTCAGGTTGTCCAGAACGCTGCTGCAAGGCTTTTAACCAAAACCTCCAAGTATCCTCATGTCACCCCGTTGTTAATCCAGCTGCACTGGCTCCCCATTCGTTTCAGAGTGCAGTTTAAAATCCTGGTTTTAACTTATACAGCGTTTAATAACCAAGCACCGGCCAATATAAAGGACCTCGTGCAGCCGTCCGCTCCAAGCAGGTCCCTGAGATCATGTGACCAGGGTCTGCTGGTGGTTAAAAGATCTCCGTTAAAAACTAAAGGTGACAGGTGGTTCCACCTCTCTGGAACTCCCTTCCTCTGAGCTCTGTAGATTTTCTTTTAAAAAGCAGCTAAAAACACATCTTTTTAAAATAGCTTTTTCATAATTCTGTTTTGATATTCTGTGTTTTACTTTGTGTTTTACTCTGTTTTATTCTGTGTTTTACTGTGAAGCTCTTTGTGATTTTTATCTTAAAAGGTGCTATATAAATAAACATTATTATAACATTACTGTCTCATATGTCTATTTTCCAGAAATGCATCAGTCCTATATTTGTTGCTAATGAAAAAAAAAAAAAAGTTAAATTTACAGTTTAACCAGCTCTATAAGAAACCAATATAGTGAAAAAATATTTTAAAAAATCTGGAAAAAGGTGAATCTATGTATCTGAAAATAAAGACTGTAGCCAAATAATAGCTAGATGAAAACCGGTGCAGCAGGTGACCACCATTACCTCTCATGCAGTTTGTCGTGTCCTCACACACATCCATCCCACACACTCACAAACACACACACAAGCTGTGGTTGCTCAAGGCTTCACATAAATTACAGTGACAAGGCCCTGTCTCTATGTTCCGTCCGTCTCCGCCAGTCCTCCTACACTTTATAACCTTTTTCCTTCCTCCATGGATACACACTGGTATTCTACTGCAGCCCGATCAGGAAACTGTGACCTACTCAGATGCTTTTGCAGACTTCACTCAGTGCAAATGCCACTGTTGTCAAGGCAAATTCTCGTTTGAGTGCACGGCATTGATGATTGTGTCTTTAGCTCAAGAACACTCTCGTACCATGGGAACCATTCTCAGACAAGACTTCTCCTAGCTGTACTGTTGTCAGCTGGCATTGATATGATTCTTATAAAATATGTGTGAGATATAATGCAAATGCAGAGGACTGCTGCCTTGCTTTCAGCTGTGGAATACTGTTTCCTAAATGCCAGCTAATGAAGTTAAGCCTACTCTAGTGCATCTCGGCTGCTCAGCAAGTAAATACCTTGAGGGAGAGATCAATAATGGATTCACAACAAGTCTGTCTAAACACTGCAAGTTATGTAATTGAGCTTGTTTTCCGAGCAGAGCGCACTCCTCAATACGTCACTTCTGGGGAAACTGTCTGCAAAGTTTTCCTGATGTGGCAGAAAATCCATGAGACAGCCCATGAAGGGACTATGAATGAGTGCCGGCTCGTGCAGCTCAGACGGGCTTCGGTTTAGTGAAGCTGTTCATGTTCTCATTTGCAGGAATTCTACAAACACTTTGTGTCAAGAATGCTTCTTAAGAAAGCTGGAGGTGGAAACAAATGAACGTCTTCTGCCAGAACTTCATTTACCTCACAGTTTTTGGCTTTTCTGTTGGAGTTGAAGAATAAATTGATACTTTTGGTGGGATTTGTTCATGAAAGGTTCTAGTGTCCCGAAATAATGTTAAACCTCCATTACAGCAACAGCTCACCAGCTTCCAGATCCTTCTGGGCCTCATTTGAGGATAGGTCTTGGTCCAGGATTTGCTAACAATGCCTTTGCTTCCAGAGGAAGAAGAGACGCCACCGTCTTTCTTCAACATTAGTGAACTTCTACGCATTTAGGACCATCTTGACCAACTGGGACAATTTAGGTAGAGAAGTCCCCCTCTGTTGTAGATCACAAGGCAGTACAGACCATCCAAAGACTCTACTTTCAATAGTTGAGAATGTCCAAAGATGATCCTGCCAGTCTGTTTCTGCTCCTCCCACCCTCCCCATGGATAAACTCCCCCTTCTCCTTTAACTTCAGGGGTCTTCAAACCAAGATCAGAAGACCTTAAAATGAAAATACATGCGTAAAGAGGGCAAGTACGGCTTTTGCGGGTCATGATGTCAGACTTCTGCTGGTAATATATGTGTAGCTACTGCTTGCTAACTTCTGAGAGTCTGTGTGTGTATTATGATTACGTCTTTGGTGGTAAACTCTTGAACACCCTGTCAGAATCATGGGAAAAATGTTTCTAAGTCATCTTGATATTGTCTCCAGCTTTCTCTAGTTTATTATGGTATACACATGTTCTTAGCCCTCCAGTAAATGTACAGGACAGAGTTCTGGGGATAGGAGGTTGGAAAATAATCAGAAGATTTCACTTTACAGTTCAAGCAATTTGTTTTATTCCTTTTTACTATATTTTCCAACAAATTAGTCTTAAATTGAATGTAGTGATTTATCAGAAAGGCTGAAGATATTGACTAAAAGTTGGATTTATTATAATTTTATGAGTGTTTTTTGTCTCTAAAGAAGGCTCAATGGGCACTCATAATACGAACAATAGCTACTTTAGTTGGTACCTTGTTTCTCTAAACGTCTACATCAGGTCTGTTAGTCTGAGCGTGACACACTTGTAAGGTAGCAGAAGATGTTTCTTTGTCTCTCTAATTTTGCTTTAGTAGTACCAGAACAGTTCCAAAGTTTTCAAAGAGAATAGTTCTGCGTATATGTCCAGATCAACCAGGGGAATATGTCTCATTCAGACCCTTCCAGAGATGTGTTTATGCTCAATAAATCATGTGTTTCAAAGAATTTGTTATATGGAAGAGAAAGCAGGTCTATGCAGAAGTTGTTCCCTGCAGATTCCTCAAAGACAGAATCGATGACTAGATGTTAGGACTGTTGCTCACCTGCTGCTGCTCAGCTGATATGCTTTCAGATGAATCTCATTATGTATGTTTCACCAGGCTCTAATTTACAGTGTAATAGGGAATTCAAAGCTCTGTATCATTTCTGATTATATGACTGTCAAGCCTTATGTCTACATCGAAGTTGAAGCCTCTTGAGAGTTTATAATGTGTATTGATTTTTCCTGCCTTTACAGATTTCCAGTATGGGAACGTATCTTCTTTATTTTTCCATGTGTAGGTTAGAATGGATCTGAGAAGAGCACAATGAACACCCTGGAGGTAGCCTCTTATAGTTCTGAAGCTTTGACTGGAACTTACATTGGAAAGCTCTGTCAGCCTTCTTCTGCCCCTAAACTTTGAGAGCAAAGGACCGTAAACTGCATTATGGCCTAATCTAACCAAATCCAGAAAATGTGAGGTTTTTTGAGTCAAAGTGTTTTTGTGATGATCATAGCATTTCCATAATAACTTTATCAGTAGATAGGTGGGGCTGGGCAGATCTGTTGTAGGTGATGTCATTTTAGTTAAGTGGATGAATGGTTCAGTAAATCAAAAGGACCAGACTGAGCTGTTTATGTTGTGCAGCTGCTATTCTGATTTCAATGCAGGCGGACATTCAAGAACATAAAACTACATCATGGACAGAGAAAAGTGAAAACCTCAAATACTCGATTTCCGTCTCGTAAGTTTAAACCATGGCCTCCCCTTCTGTTCCCAAATTTAACAAGTAAGGAATTAAAATCAATGAGGGTGGTAACTTCAGTCCTGGGCTAGAACAGCGTTTTGGACGTGCGGCTTGAAACTCTGCTTTTTACACCCGTCTTGGCACAATTACAGACTATGATAGTACAGACAATATAGCCATTTCCTGACCGTAATTATCACAGTTGTCAGAGTCACTGAATGCACAGGGACTCAAGTTACCACCCTCTTTGATTTCTATTGGTCCTTCATGTTAGCCCCGCCCTGAGCCGCCACAATGGGGCCAAAAGTATAGAAACAGACATTTTCAGATTCAAAAATAAAAAAAAAGAGTTGACAGTGAAAAAAAGATTTGAAACTAAAAAAAAGTTTTAAAATTAAAAAACAGTTTTGAAGTTGAAAAATTTAGATTTTAAACCTAAAAAAAAACAAACATTTGAAGCTGAAACCAATTAATTTTATTTTAGAATTGCAAAAGTTTTGTACATTTTACATTTTCTTTGGGCAAATGCCAATATTTTTTCCAAAATGTTTTATGTGGGATTCAAATATTTATGGCCCCAAAATATCTCTATAGAGGCTGGTTGAGAAAGGGAGTAATCCTAGTGACTTGCATATAAGAGTGTCTGCTGTGACATAAAAAAATTATGTATTCACAATAAGATCTTTTAATGTTAGCTTCATTGTGATAACAGTGAATGGGATTATTCATATTATTTTTAATTAGTAATCATGATTTTATTAGATCTCATATTTGATTTACCATGTAAGTGAAAAGAGAAAAAATAACAGTTACCTATTCAACCAAAACTCAAAGAAGAAGACCACAAAAAACCCTGATAAGTCCTGGATCACACCAAACATTTCTTACTTCCTGTCTTAGTAACTCTGAAAACTTATATCTAACTTTAATGCAATGCTAAATGAAACCTGATTTTCCTTATCTTATGTTGTATATTCAAATTTATTCAAATCTAAATTCAATTATATTGTGTTAAAAAAGTTTTTACCCCCAAATCTATTTTGGAATTTGACTTTTGGGCAGAATTTGGTGACCTTTCACACTGTCATAGTTACATTGATTTTTGGCTTTAAAGAGACTTGTGAGGCAAACAGCTATGAAATAAATGGTCACCCTCTAGAATAAAAAGTCAGATTCTGGCAAAAACGTTGATCTCACAGCTGGATTCAACACACGAGTCTCATTCTGCTATCTGTCCAGATCTTGGATCACTTTAAAAACCAACAATCCACAGTTTTATGTTAAGATGAGTGATGATATCTGCAGTGTCTCACCTCCAATTTGTTTTCACATTTCAGGCCGTGAGAAGAGAAAGGCTCCCATGATCTCAGCTGGAGATGCCGAGTTCCCGCGGGATTACCACACCCTGGCCTCAGGAGGGAGCAGAGGGTCGCGCCGTTACCCGGACAACAACAACGGGGGGTTCAAGACATCCTCGCTGGACCGTCGGCACAGTTCTGTGGCTGCAAAAAGTTTGGAGGCCCTGAACAACATCCATAAAGCGGACATTGAGCGGCAGCGAGATGCCCTGATGGACCTGCAGAAAAACAAGTTCTCCAACAGCCCTGGCAGCCTGTCGCTGGGCTCGGCTGCTTCTGGACGACAGGTATTTCACCCATGTCACACAAGGTTTGCTGGGACATTCGGAGTATAACTGTCACAAAGAAGCCAACCCATAAACACTAAGTTGTGCAAAAAATAGCATTAACTTTTCAAAGATTTCTGATCTTCATGGTTTACGGTAAATGGTGTCAGATTTGTCCAGAACAGTTGCTTGTTTCTGCTTTATTCTGACATTGAGTCCAGTTTGTTTTATTAATGATTACAATTAGAAAATCAATACTGTAATGTCTATGAGAGGTCATGTCCAGGGCATCAAGGGACACTATACAAGTGTCATTCTGATTTCTGGAAATTACTCTTTCCCAAAAAGTTTCATTTTATTTTGTTTCACTATTTGGAATTATGTTTTGGTTTCTAGGATTTTCATTTGATTTCCAAAATGATGTTTGTTATTTATCTTGCTTTTTTAATTGTCATCATGTTTTTAATATTGAGACAGACCGATTGATCTGTTGGTGTGATTTACACTGTAAGGAACTCACCAAACAAGAGCTAGAGATAGAATGAGCAGTTCTGTGTTGTTTACCACATGCTCAGCTCTGCTGCTCATCCTACAAACATTTGTATGATAGACCATACACAATAGTTTAGACACACAACAGAAGAAAGTGTAGCCTTGGGAAGTTTGAGCTTTCAGCTTCTTCATTGTCTTCCTGGGAGACATCAGAAAACAAGAGCTTTATGAGTGGAGTCCCTCAGGGCTTGAAGCTCACACATGCATCCTTAGGACCTGCAGCCTGACGCAATGATGGACACATTCTTTTCTGTCATCAGAAAGATGAAACAATGGAATGTGTGGGAATGATTCAAGTGAGGCATTGTGAAACCCAAACATCTCCTCCTTTTCTGTGTCTTACTGTCTTTTTTTGCGGCTGCCATCAATCACTGCATGCTCTGACTCCACAACCCTGACAGATGGACAGAAACTGAGCTGCCTGCCTCAGCTCTTTGAATGTATGGAGCCTTGAAGAAACAAATCAACTTTTCAAAGAATGAATTTACTTGTGATTTATTACTTGTGAACTGGAACCCGAATGTACTGTATTTCTCTGGGGACCGAGTTAAGACTCGGTTTAACCTGATCTTCAAAGGAATTAGTATTTTTTCCTCGTCAACATCTCTGAACTGTATGTTTATCTTCATATTTATCTTAGTACCGATGGTAAAGACCTTAAAGACCCACTCAAATGAAAATTGTGTTTTTTGTGATTTTTGCCTTTTTCTGATGACGGAGGACATATAGAGGACATAAATATATAAAGTGGGGATCCAAACTTTGAGCACCACAGGTAAAATGTTACATTATTATGTAAAAAGAAGCCAAAGAAAGATTGAAATATCTTCTAAAGGTATCAGTCTGCAGATGAGACATTCTTTTATTATGTAAAAAAGTCCTTATTTCCACCATTTACCCTTGCAGAATAACAGAAAACTAAATAATGGTGTGTTAAAGTTTGGACACCTGCAGAGTTTATAGTTTGCTCCGCCCCCTTTGGAAAAGCTCAGACCTGACAGTGTCATGGATTGTTCACAATCATCCTTACAAAGACAGCTGATTTCTGTCTCAAAGATTTGAACTAATCGGAGTCATGTGACCTTGCTCCACCAATCAGCATGATGGGTTCTTCCAGCAGTTTTCTAGAAGACTGAAACTGAAAAGAGTTGATGCTCATAAAGCAGGAGAAGGCTGTAAGAAGGTAGCAAAGAGTTTTCAGATTCCAGTGTCCTCTGTTCAGAATGTCTTTAAGAAATGTCAGTCAACAGGAAGAGTGGAAGATCAAGAAAACTCTCAGACAGAGCAGCTGCAGGATTGTGGGAAAAACAAGTCCAAACCCGGGTTTGACTGCAGGATCCTCCAGAAAGACCTGCAGACTCTGGAGTTGTGCTGCACTGTTCTACTGTCAGAGAGACTTGTAGAAATATGAAGAGTCATCAGAAGAAACCCTCTTCTACGTCCTCACCACAAAACTCAACCTTTGAAGTTCACAGATGAACATAGAAACAAGCCTGATGCACTTTGGAAACAAGTTCTGTGGACCGACCCGGTTCACATGGAACCACAATGAGCAAAGATCTGTTTGGAGAAGAAAGGGTCCAGAGTTTAACAAACAGAACTTCTGTCCAGCTGTTAACCATGGGGGTGGAACAATCATGCTCTGGGCTTGTTTTGCAGCCAGCAGATCAGGAAGTATTTCATCAGCAGAAAGAAGAATGGATTCCACAAACAAACCTGATGTCATCAGTGAAAAAGTTGAAGAGAGGAATGCTTCTCCAAATGGATCATGATCCTAAACACTCCTGACTTAGGCCCGATCCGAATACTCCCCTTCTCCCTTCCCCTTAGCCCTCCCCCTCGATGCTGTGTCCGGATTATTATTTTTTAAGTTTCACACTCCAAACAGAGGGGTCCAAAGTCCCCTGTAGCGAGAGTAAACCGTGTCGGACTAAGAAGCTCTTTTCTTCTCTTTGGTGTTCTCTGAACCACAGAAGTTTACATTTAAGTAATGACTTCATGTTGTAGTGTGACCTTTTTAAAGTTATAAAACCACGTTTCTTATGTTTATTCAAGCGCTAGAAGCTCTGCGCTAATGCTAGCGGACCGGTGATATTGATGACGTCATTGAACGGAAGTCACGTCCGAAATATTAAAGACTATTTTTTCATCACCCTCCGTTTAGAGCAAGCATGGAGGGATGAACGAAGGGGGAGGGCTAAGGGAGAGGGAGAAGGGGAGGATTCGGATCGGGCCTTAGAGTGAGAGAATAAACTGAGAATGGCACTGCAAAAGCTTCAATCACCTCAACATGATTGAACATCTATGGATAGACCTGAACAGAGCAGAGAGGTTCTTTATTTTACCTGGGGTGCCCAAGCTTTTTATCCCCATTAAAATTGCCTTTCTGATTATTTCTTTATTTAAATTTTGGTGAATCGGGAGCAGATTTAAAAATGCTGTTAGAAATAGCTTGTAGTTGTTGCATAGAGACTACAATCTTCCTGCCACAGTCTCCCTGCTCCGCTCCATTCTGACAAATCCACCTGCAGACAAATAGATCCATGAATGTCTTTGTTTTCCTTGTCTAAGTTGGAATCTGGATCTAAACTGTACGACTGAATAGCTCGAATATTGTTCAAAAATTTTGTTGCAGTTAGCTTAGAGTTGTGAGGGACTGTGAGATAGAGGGAGAGAGTGAAAACAAAGGGATGATGGGAAATCAGCGCAGGCTTGCTACACACCCGCAGTCCCGCTCAAAAATCAGAGGTGAATTTCTGATGAACTTCTGCTGCTCTGCAGAAACTATGTTCTAGAAAACAACAGTTTTTTACCCCCCCCCCAATTTTCTTTTTTAAATATGACATATAGATCACTCAGCTGAGATTATAAACTGATTCTGAAGTTCATTTTGTGTGGTTTCAAAAGAAATGCCATGTCTGCAACGAGCTTCCTGTCTCCCAGTTAGTTCTGTGGTTTTAGTTTTGAACTTGACATGTTCTTAGTTTTTATTCCAAATCCACAGCTGCAGTCATTTTGAATCCTGACAGAAACAGTAAGGTGAAGCTTTAGCTACTCTAGTTGGATTTTCAACAGACCCATCTCCATAAAAAGTAACTAAGATAAGGGTGTTTGTCTTACAAGAAAGATGTTATGATTGATCTGTAAAACTAAATGAGCAATGTTTCATTGCAAATCTAGCAAATTTATTTATTTTTTACATGTCTTTCCAGCATTTCATCTGCTTCTATTGCTTCTATTTTATTGTCTGTCATATTTCTTCCTTCACCACATTAGCATTAGCCCCATGGTCTCAGCCTCTCATGTTAGAATAGAAATACTTTATTCATCCCAAGCTGGGAAATTTGGCTGTTGCAGCATTAGAGATTAACTTCAAGTAGTAAAATACAAAAATAAGCAATATTTACAAAAAATAAGAAGGAATAATAAAAAACAAAATGAACAGAATGCCATGTTTCCTAGTTTACCTTGGGAGTTATCCTCTAATAGTCAGCCACATTAGACAAAATTCATGTAGTAGTTAGCTTTAGTTGTTTTCGATGATCATTCTCAGACAAAATGGAAATCTGTCTGACTGGAAGATACTGAGAGACAAAGAGGAGGTGACCATCTTCACGTTTTAACACAGAAGTTGTCGCTGGTGACACCTTAATAACACACGCTCTTTGATATCCTTTCATCTTTAACTACTTCCATGATTTCTGTGAATCAGCTGACTGAGACGTAGCAAGAAGTGACTTTTCATTTCACCTTTACATTGTTAAGATGCTTTTCTCATGTCAGAATCAGCAGATTATGTAAACACTTCACTATTGTGCCTTGCTGCATATCAGCATTTCTTGTTCTTGTTGTTGAATCTACTGGAATTACGTAACGTGTGCCAATGGTTGAAGAGTTTCTGTGGTCAATACAATGTAAACTTTGGAGCTAACGCTCTGAAGTAAAGGTTAAATCGATTAGAGGACAAACAGTGGCTTTTAAAATCCTCCTCATCATCATAAATATCCTCTCAAATGTTTCTGACACCCAGTAGAGGGCGCTGTGACCTGGAGCTCCAATCCTTTGAGCAATGATTAAGAACATTAGCCAATAGCTTCATTAGCATGCTGCCAACTGGGCTAATGTCATCTTAGACTCCAACCAATGAGCTATATGGGCTAGAGTTGCTATGCTAGCTTGTTGCGTTAAGTAAATGTGGACACCATATTGGATAGGGCAAGATGTCTGTGCATT
>NC_050530.1:23684409-23692173 GCF_002922805.2 Oryzias melastigma | reverse complement strand
CATGCTGCCAACTGGGCTAATGTCATCTTAGACTCCAACCAATGAGTTATATGGGCTAGAGTTGCTATGCTAGCTTGTTGCGTTGAGTAAATGTGGACACCATATTGGATAGGGCAAGATGTCTGTGCATTGCTGTGCTCCAGATAGATAGATAGATAGATAGATACAGAGGAGCTTACTAGCTCAATAGAGCGGAGCTCAATAGCTTGCCACAACAGACCTCGTTACAGTGGAGCTCGCTAGCTCAATACAGTGGACCTCGCTAGCTTGTACAGTGGAGTTTGCTACAGTGGAGCTTGCTAGCTTGCTACAACAAAGCTCGCTACACTGGAGCTTGCTAGCTCAATACAGTGGAGCTCACCAAAGCAGAGCTTGCTATCTTGATATAATGGAGCTCGCTAGCTCGTAAAGCAAAGCTTGTTATCTTAATACAGAGGAGCTTGCTTCAGCAAAGCTCGCTAGCTTGATACAGTGGAATTCGCTAGCTCAATACAGCAGAGCTTGCTAGCTCGCTAGCATGCGACGCATCCACCAGGATGCTGGCTAGCATAGCAAGCCTACCCACTGAGTGCCCACTTCGGCCAGTGAGGACAAACACAGGTGGGAGCACCATAGAAACTGCAGACAAACCTGTCTGGGACCCACATTTTCTGCACACTTTTAAAACATATGGCCCCACTTGGCCTTGCTGGCTGGGATGTCACGTCGCCCCGGAAGGGGACCGGCCCATATACAACAGACACAAGCTGTCTGTAGCGGTCTTCCTCTCCAAAAAAAAAGTGTTTTGTCAAAATGCTATAAATTAGAAACGAGCACAAGATAACTCTGGGCCATTAATAACAATAAAATAATCTGGAGGGCCCCTTGGCCTTGACTTTGACACATGTGATGTATAATATACCAAAAAGTTTATGTATTTAAAGTAAAAAATGAAGAGTATTTTTTTTAACCCTAAAAGGATCTAGAGCAGACAGAGTGCATCTAAGAAATCATCCCAACCTACTGTGTTGTGAAACATACTTCCAGAGTTTGGATCCTCACAAGGGAAATGCATGTGATGTACCTCCTGGAAATAATTCATTAATAAAAAGATGAATGACTCTGGCTGGCTACATGTTAGCTCTGCTACTATGCTGTCTGTTTATTGCTATTCTTAACATACTTCAGTGTCAGCTTGATCTACAGACAGCTGTTTCTGGGCTTTTCCACCCTAAAGATTTGATGTCTTTGCCAATATGATACTTAAATTTTCATAAATCTTTTTTTGTTGAAAACAACAGAATCTTGCTCTTTTTCATATCTGCGTCAGGGTCGGTTCTCTGTCCAGCTTCTGTCCATCACTTCTTGCTCGGCTTTTTCCTCCCACACCATCATCTCCACCTTCTCCTCGCTCCATGTGCTGTGTCCCAACAGCTACACCGTACCATCCATCTCCTGATGAAAAAAGGAGGACTCAGACAGGGAAGGAGGTGGAGAAACAGGTGGAGTCTGCTGTCGTCATGGCAACCCACCGTCTACCATATAAGGCAACTGAGTGATATCATGTAACTGGCAATGCCCGGGCTTTGGAAGGAAGCACACGCTGTACGGAGAGTAAAGAAACGTCAGCAGGGGAGACGAGAAGCCACAGGGAGAAACCTGGAAAGAAGAAGGAGTTTTTTTTTTTGTCTGCAGTGATGGAGGGAGAGACAAGGTGACTGGGCAGCTGGAGGAGGGACAGGAAGACATGCTAAGTGGCTCTTAGGGCGTTACTACGGAAACCAGAGAGGGGTAATTCTGGCAGATCCTCGGGGCGCGGGAAACACTGAGAGCTGCAGTGAAACTGAAAAAATGGAGAGGGAGGAGGAGGAAGAGGGAGGCGTGTGGAGTTTGAGGACGCGCCGTCATTAAGTATAAACGGTAACTCTCTGGAGCTGTCCTATGCTGAGACAATCCTGTGTGATGCTGCTGCATGTGAGGCGATGGAATGATGATGTGTGTGCACCTGCCTCTTCTGCATGATGCAGGAGAGCCAGAACCGTCTCCTCCCTCTGTAATGTGACATCTTGGTGTTTTCAGGGGAGGGTCCGCTGCTTGCATGCTGGCAGGTGAGGGGCAGGTGTGTCAGAGATGCCGCAGTGACATGAGTGCATGAGCCCATGACAGCCTGCATGCATGCACATGTGTGGAAGTGAGTGCATGCGTGTCGGTGAGGTTACAGAGGGAAGAGGGAGTAAAAAGATGGCTACTTGTCATGCAGGTCAGGCGAGCATGCCTCTGCTCATCCTGGTTACCTCCCCTCATCTTTCTAAGATACATCTCTGCTTTCTTTAACGTTTCAGCTCCGGCCGTCGAGAAACATCACTGATCACAGTACACAGGAGGCCAGTTTGTTTTAGGAGAGGCAGATTTTATGTTCTGAAAAATGCCAGGATGCTGGTGCAGTATATTATCCTTGGAATGACTTGGCAGTGGGATTTGCTGCTCTGATTTAAAGGTGATAAAATCCAGCGAGCAGGTCATTACACGGCGCCCGGCTCTGTGTGATTGCTGACGCAATGAGTGCTTGACTTCATAATTATCAGCTGCTTGTTTCTGCAGCAGCAGTTCTGCCTGGAACCTCAGAGAACTCTGATAATACTCATATTAATTCCCACTTGCTAACTTGTAATTGCGGAGCTACAGTGTGGAACTGCTTCACAGCTGAAAGCAGGAAGCCAGCTCCAGGCTGATAGTGATGCACCACTTCAAATGGTCTGCTTCCAGTGTTTCCCTTTTTGGCTATGGGGATTGCTTTCCATTTAATTCCTGAGAATTATAATAGTCCATTATAGCAAATAGTTTGTGTGTGTTCATCAGAAAATGAACATGTCAAAACAAAAATGACAAGTGTCAGGTTTTCTAAGAATGCCATTACAACTATTTTACAATCAGATTATACATGTTTTATTTTATTACTTTATCAAATTTTTGTTCATTAATTAAACAAGACTGTAATTTTGATCAAATGTTGCACATAGCTTTTCTTTACTTGTCATCACAAGTATATTTAATAATTGTCTTTGCTAAAGCAAATTGATGGTAAACTAATTCTTCTTACGCATTGTAAGAAAAACATGTGGTGAAACTATAACTACAGCTGCATTACTAAAACGGAAACTTCATATTTTAACTTAAAAATGTTTTATTTGGATGCTAATGTTCCTCCAAACAAAATGTTTGTGTTAAACTGTTTTACATTATCAATGACTCCTTTATTGCATGAACAAACATTTCATCAGCGTTGGTAGAAGTTCTGGAGATAAATGCAGGGAAGCAGACTGAGATGGTTTAAGAGTAACAGTGATGATGTTGGTAAAATGATACTTCACAATGTCGTCAGAACCCTGCTGAGTTAGGTGGAACAAGTGAAGATAGCCCAACCCGCATTAGGCTTCACTGTTGTCATTAAGAATCCTGTGGGGGATGGCAGAGATGATTGGTCCATTTGCCCCCCCCCCCAATATGTCCTTTCTACTCTTGGACAGATACCCAGAAACCACACAGACCTCAGGAATCTGGGTCACAGAAGCCCACAAACCCCCTCAGGTCCATGTTTGCTCTGCCCCCATATTTTTTTCCGTCTTCAACATAGCATGAGGATGAATTTTCTAGACGTCTGGATTGCAGCGGAGAACTCATTGGGGATACTTTCAGCTCCCAGAACAGCTGCTCAAACATGAATCAAGTTCCACCTACACTTCAGCTTAATTAGTCTGAGGGCAATTTAACGGCTTTTCAAACTTTTGTAAAAGCATCATGACTCTCATTAGATACCACATTACAAGTTATTAACCTGAAGGTACATTTTTAACATCCAAGCACCAAGTTATGTTGAAATCACAATCCTTTCTTTTTGAGCAGCTTTTGTTGGTTCTGACTTGGACCTTTAAGACCTTTAATTCTGGATGTTTGTTTTCAATCCATAAATATTTGGTGTCACTCAAAGACACAACGGAGCTTCCTGAGACACTCTCCACATAGAAGAAGTCACAGAACTTTGACCTTTGCTCCTATTTTTTAATTTTAAGATAAAGTTACGCTGGGTTCAAACTGCACGCAGAAGCGCCGCAAGCAGTGTGCGCGCTGAATCCGCTTCACCTCCAGTTCACACCAGACGCATAATTTTTGATTGTAACTAATTGTGCATAAGTGCTAAAATGACAAAACTCAACAAATACAAAAATACAAGTTACACATGCACAAATTACAATTTAAACAGCTTGAAACTAATTACACATGATCACTTGTTACGCACACACAAAACCTCAGTTACGCACGGATGTGAGGTGAGACTCTTTTCACGTGGGCTGATCAAGGCTCTCTGCCCTGTGGGTGTTTAGAAGGGCCCGCCACCGACGTTTATACAGTCAATTCATGGAGTTCTGGCCAGCAAACGCAGCGATTACCGGCTGTCCCGTGACTGTGACCAGCGCTTGGGAAAGTGCCCCATGTCGGAGGCACTTTCAGGGGTGGGGCTGCAGAAAGGAAGCAATCAGTTCTGGGAAATATTTATGTTTTTAAGGGGATAGATGTTCTTAAAACACTTGTTTAGACTGTTTTTATACTAATTATTGGGCATATATGTTAAAGAAAGTAAGAAAATATCAAGTTTTACCGAATATTTTTCACAATCAGAGTTAAAACCGGCTGATGAGAAGACTCCGATGAACCAGCATTCCAGTAATACGTGGACGCATCACTCACGGAAAAATCTCTGAGATGGGAAAAGACTCTCACTACAGATTTGTGTGTAACTGAGGTTTTGTGTGTTCATGACAAGTGATTTGTGTGTGTGATTTTTAAAAATGTGCGTGTGTGATTTGTTTCACGCTGTTGTAATGTTAATTTGTGCGTGCGTAAATTGTATTTAGTATTTTGTGAAAACTTTGTCTGGTCAAGGTTGGAATTTTGCTGAAAACCCTTCAGTGGAATCTGTTGGTCACTTATTGAAATAGAATTTTTATCTGGACTAAATCATCAGGACTGAATTGGATTATTGGATCTGTAATATTTGGAATGATTTGGACTATAAGATCACATGATTGGATTTTTTTTTTTGCTCATTCAGAAATCCTCTGTTATGTGTATCTCTTTAGAGCAACGTTTTTGGCTGCTTTGGATTCTTTTTAAGGAGAGAGGTTTTACATTTATTTCTAAATTTATGCAACTAAATCAAAACAGAATGAGGAAAATAGGCTCCTCCTCCTTTAACCTAAAGAGTCATGAGCACTTTTAATTCCACATGGCTCAGACCTGGATCTGATCAGTCAAGAGAGTCCTTCTGTCCTACAAAGGTTATCTTTGGTATTTTCAACCACTAATGTTTTCCCATGATGTCTGTGAGTTAACTGATGTTTGCTCAGACTCTCTCAGAGACCTGCTGCACACATCAGTGACTGAGATGGAACCTTTGAGTCATCACAGATGAAACTTTAAAGTGAGGAAGCTGTCAAACCTTAGCAGTACAATCAGTATGATAATGCGGCACTCATACCATCAAATCAGTGGTCCGTCCGCTGTGGAAGGACTTTCAACTCCTTAAAGGTGGGGTCAATGACTGACATTAACTGATCATGATGAAGTCTCAGCCGAGCTCAAGTGGTGGCTCTGTGGCTGGGTGCAGTCACGTGACCCTTTCTACTTGGACATTTTGACTTCCAAGAGCCAGCGCGGGATTTTCTTTTAGTGGATTTAAATATGCAACTTCCCAAAGTTATTTTTCCAGATGAATATTCAAAAAAGAAGAGCCTCTAAAGCAGCAAACATTGGCTGAATGTGGTCTAATAAAATGCAAACATGGTTTACTGTAAATGCTTCTCTTGCAGAACTGTTAACCATGATTTTACTTTATGAGCATAAAGCAGAGAAACTTCAGGCACATATGTCCTCCAAAAACTTACTGTCTTCAGAAGTGGGGAAAAAGTATAAGGCCAAAGTAAAAAACAATGAGGGATTGGAACCAATGCAGTCTTCTTCTGACGCATAGTTTACTTCCACTGTACACTACAGAATCCCAGGATACCTCCAACATAGCATAGCATGTCGAGTGTCATATTGTAGTGTAGAAAGACCATGACTGCTTTCATCGTCTCTGCATGTCTTCCCTTCTCTCTGAAATGATGTGAAGTGCAATGATTTTAAATTTAGGATTGACAGATTTCCTGGAATGATTGTTAGTTTCTTACATTTTTAAAACCCCAAATAACTTGAAGTGTTTAAGTCATAAATAAACATGGAAGTTAAAAAATCATTCATCTAAGGGAGGGTTGAAGTGACGCCTCCTCTTGTTTTGTGTTGTTCTGCTCATATCGTTGATCCAACCTTTGACTTGAACTGGATTTCTACAGCTTGGAACCTCTGAAGGTCGAACCCCAGAATTTTAATTTTATATCAAACACATTGTTCCTCTGTGCCTCAAAGAGTGCATTCATTAAAAATAGTGGAGCCAAAACAGAGCCCTGAGGAGCCCCTTCTTTATCTCTGCAGATTTCTGTGTGGTATAAGTTGCTTCCATACTCTAAAGCTTTGCAGATTTCTTTGATTTTGTTGTTCAAGAGTATGACCTTCCCGTAACTGTTGAAGGACTGACCAGCTTTGGAGATTATACCACATAAAATAAAATCTTACGACAGATTCATCAGTTATGCCTTGCAATAACACAAAACAGCAAAAAGTAATGTAAGTAATGTATCCTGGCACTGATGTATTCAAATTCAACATGAAATAATCAAAATAAGATTAAATTTTATGTTGTGAGATCAAAATCAAATTTGATGTGTTTGTAAACTTAAGTAATCACATCAAATTGATCCTTACAAAAATAAAAGCAAACATGACTCATAAATTCACAAATATATAAATGTTTTAGAAAGATTCTTGGTTTAATTGTTCTGGCACAAAAACTTTTTTTTACATATTTAATGAAATAATTCATCATTTTCATTGAACATGTTTCACCTCTGTTGGGTTTAAGTCTCTTATTTTGTAAAAACAAAGTTAGTGGGAGAATTGAGTGTTGACAAATTCATTAATATTTACTCGAATTGTTTTAAACTGGAAATCAAAGTTGAGAATCACAATCAATCCAGCTGTGTGGCAGTGATATGCAGTCCTGAGTTTCAGTCTCCAAATGATTTATGGATCCTCAGCTGCTCAGGTGATGTTTTAATTATGAGATACGCGTTGAGTTTGAACTGTCAGACAGTGATGACTGATGACTGATAGCTGCTTACATGAAGACAGACAAACACATGTCGTAGATCGTCATTGATAGATCACTTTGAGCTATCTGTAGATAATGTTTGTCCATTTTTAAACACATTTTCGTCATCTGACAACATTAACACCAAACAACTCCAATTGGGTTTCTGCAGTCAGTGCATCATCTGCTTATTAGAACAATATTCACTGATGAATCTAAAAAATAATGATGCATCGTTTGGATGAGACATAACCTTAACTCTCACTGGACGGAAAATAACAGAACTTGTAGGGTCGGATTCGGCTCCCGGGCCTTGACTTTGACACATGTGCTGGTGTGGGTGGGGCTGGCAGAGTAACGCCGGGGTAACACCGGACGCTCAGCGCCGCTTTGCGGCGCTCTCTAGGTCACACCAGACGCGACTTTTTTCCGCGACGGTCGACGGGCGCTTCTGCTAGAGCAGGGGTCTCAAGCTCAAATCAGCCGGGGGCCGCTGGAGGCGGAGTCTAGTTGAGGCCGGGCCGCATCAGGATTTTCATAAG
>NC_050530.1:23646479-23683954 GCF_002922805.2 Oryzias melastigma | reverse complement strand
GTATTGACGCGGAGCGCTCGCGTCGCGCGGAAGAAATAGGCCAGACGCCGAAACGTTGCGCTGCACCGCGCGGACCCTCCGCGCCACTCCGCGTTGCTCTGCGCCTGGTGTGACCAACGCCATAGGTTAACATGGGCGCCAAATGGAAGCGCACTCTGATCGGCGCCGCTTCACGGCGCTATCGCGTCCGGTGTGACTCCGGCGTAACCCCGCAATGATATCCCGACAGTCCTTTGTTTACACTCTTTCCTGCTAGCTTACAGCTCCTCACAACCCTAAGCTAACATTAGCATAACAAGAAAACAAGAGCAGTATTGGAGCTATCCAGCCGTACAGTTTAGATCCAGATTCCAGCTCAGACGTTCATGGATCTATTTGTCTGTAAGTGGATGCATCAGAAGGGGGCCGAGCAGGAAGACTTTTTCCCACCCATCACTGTTGCTGTGCCACAAACCTGAGCTTTTTTCAAATTGCGAGTTTTCATCTGCTCCAGATCATTACATTATGACTAAAGAACAAACGCTGTTTTTATTGTAAAATATTTTATAAATGTCCTCAAAAGAAGGATAGTGTTAGAAAACACCAAGACACAATTTTCCATGGAGTGGGTCTTATATTTTACTGAAGGATTATGGAGGAGGTTATAAACTAACTGGCACAACCTCTGTTTTCCTGGACATGAATGTATCCCACTTCGGTCCAGAACTCTGATCCAGGTGTTCTCTTCTTTTGAAAATCTCCAAACTCGGGTTTTTGTGTCCCAGTCACTGATGGATCTGTGCCAGGCGTGTCAGGTCACCTTAGGGCTGGTTTCAAGAGCTGCTTGGCCCTGCATCATTAGTCACCACAAATATTTGATGAATTGCTGTGAAGCTTTTACAATCAATTAGAGAGTTATTATGATGGTAGTGAAGGACGAAAAAAATCATTTTCTCCTTCTGCCTTTTGCAAAACATGTTTTGTTTTGTTTTGAAGCTTTAGCTGAACACAGTTTCTATTTAAAGGGAAGATGGGGGCACTGTGGTTTAGTGTTTAGCCCTCTTTGTGAGAAGTCTCTGGTTCAAATCCCTTTCTGGTGGAGTTGCATGTTCTCGATTTCCTCCACAGTCCAAAATCTTGCTTCATGGGTTCACTGAGGGTTCTAAATTGCCCCTTCCATGTGTTGTGTGGCCCTGTGATGGACCGACGAGCCGTCCAGGGTGAACCCTTGCCTAACAGTGTCTGGATAGGCTCCAGCAACCCTGAACAGGAAAAATCCGCTTTAGAAAATGGATGGAAGCTGATGGAAACTCACCTTTGGAAGTGTGAAATGTTCCCATCTCGTGGGAACTCAGTGACGAGGCATTTTTCTGTCCTCTCTTTTGTTTTGTGACAAAGTCTAACGGAGTGCTGTTTCTCCTTCTTCTCCCCCTTCCTCTCTGTCTCCTGTCTTTTTGTCTCCTTCCCTCCCTTAGCAACAGCCGCACTACTGGAGCTTCAAGGTCAGTGCCAGCATTGTGTTTGTGTTTAGCATAAATCGCTGCCTCTGTATGGATTTGGCTCTAACAGGATAGAGCCTTTGTGCCTCTGCATGCTCTCTTACCTCTCCTGTGTTAAATGTTGTTTAAACTTTGAAGATCCACTCACTGTGACTTTTCTGCATCAGAAAGTAAAGGAAACAGAGAACGATCAGAGTGAGGACGAAGGAAATCTTTCAGAGTTGCTCCTGAAATTTCAGAGAACAATTTGCATTTAAGTAAAGAGACTTCTCTCTCATGCTCCTGGTAAGTTACTGCAGTCATTAAAGATGCAACCAAGAGGATTCAAATGAAGAAGATTGTCTTTTCTGTTTAAATGTCAGGTGTTTGTGGTTTAGAGTCAAACAGGCGATTTACTTTCAGTGTCTAGCTCCAGAACAGCAGCTTTGGATCAGGTTGACATGGGCAGGAACAGTCCTATCAAGGGGTTAACAGCTGGTAACTTTACTCCTTCACAGCCAGACTTAAAGGTAAAACCCTTAAATGATCAGAGAGTTTAGTGGAAATGTTGGTAAAAACATTTTTTTTCATGCATAGAGGGAACTTTTTCTCAACAATTGTAGCAAAGCAGATCATTCCTATGTGACAGTTTGTTTCTTGGCTGTAATGTTTACCTCATGAACTATGTGGATTTTTATTGGTAGTTTAAAAGGACGGCCTCATAATTGCAACCATGAAAATGAAAAAAATGAAAAAAGTGAAAAAAGCAAAGAAGGTCGAAATGAAAAAAGGTTTTCTAATCATCTCAGACAGAAAAGAGTTGGAATCAGACAAGTTTCCTTTTTCAAATCATTTCAAGATTCTGAAAAATGTCTACAAACCGTGCATTCTACACATCTCCACCTTCTGTTAAGGCATCACTCATGTCATTGTGATGTCAGAGGGTCTCAATTATGAAGTAATGCAGATGGGTCAAAAGCCTTCATTGAAATGGTTGCTTGAATGCGTGTTGCTGAGGTTGATGTGAACATAGCAGAAGTTGTTGATGCAGCATTAAGCTGGAACGTAATTATATTTATCACAGGATCTCCCATAGTCTAAAACCTTTGATCAGAAAAAAATGTCAGGAGACTAATGGGTGCTGATAGTCTCACTTCAATAAACTTCTTGTTAAATTTTCTCTTTTCATTTTTTCATGGACCTATAATGACTTTCAAGAAAAGTTTGTAGGACAACACTTTAGAGTTGATACTCTTTCAGAAACGTGAAAGGGAAAGTTTCTGTATAATCTATCATAAGGATGTTTTCTTACCTCCTGCAGTACAGACTACGTTTTTTCTGTTGATGCAGGCAGCCGGTTCAGAACTGTCTCCTGCAGCTATTGCTTCGCAAGACGTCTTGTTGGAAAACATATTCATTACTTTTTATGCATATATATATATATTAGTATTTCTGCAGTCATTGTATAGTGCTGATAAAATCCTCTACCATGACAGCGACTACCTTCAGACAGAAAACAGTCATCCAGCTTCAGTAACTAAGGCCCAATCCCAATTCTTCCCTTCTTCCTTCCCCTCCATTTGAAGATTCTTGTGAAGTGGAAGTGGTGTCCCAAATATATTTTTTTATATCCTTCCCTCCAAGCGGAGGGATACAGACCCCTCCCTCTCGAGGGGTTTCCGCATTCCATCTGAGAAGCTCTTTTCTTCACATGAGTGCGCTATGAACAACACACGTTTAGATTTAACTGTAAGTAATGACTTTTTGTTTTAGAATGATCTTTACAAAATTATAAAACCGCTGTTGTTATGTATATTTAGGCGCTGCAAGCTAAAGCCAGCGAACCAGCAATTATTGGTGATGTCATCGAAGGAAAGTGATGTTCAAAATCTGAGACACTATTTTTTTTACAACTTTCCATTTGGTGGGCTAAATGTAGCGGAAGGGCGAAGGGAAGAATTAAGATTAGACCTAAGAAGATTATGAAAGAGCAGGCCTCAAAGCCAAAGTGTTCAGGCCCAGAAAACTGTAATTATGAGTGATGGTGTTGGAAAATGAATGTGAGATAAAGGAATGGAGTTTCCATCTTTTCAAATGGTTTGGAAAAACTGAAGAAGTTCTTTGAGTCATGTGCATTTCGAAGGGGCTGATGACACACCTTGATGCATTTAGGACAGTAAGACTATGACAAGAGATGTGGGAAGGCCAAATGTCATGTGAACAATACATTTTCAAGATATTTGCCTTTGTCCTTTTAATATAAGTATGACTTTTTGGGGCTTTTAGCAAAACAAAATGACTCCTCTGCTTTCCTGACCTGAAATCTGCTGCAGAAGATAGAAAATGTGACAAACACATTAATCTGCTACAAACTAAAAGATCCTTTCAGGTACTTTTGGTGAGTGTGACAGTCTTTGGAAAGGTTCACTGCCAATTCAGAGATTTTCTTTCGAAAACTCAAATATTAATAGATCATCAAATGTTAGTAGATCCTCATATGTTTGTAGATCATCAGATGTTAGTAGATCTTCTGCTCTTAGTAGATCCTCAGATGTTGTTAGATCCTTAGATTTAGTTAGATCTCCATATCTTAGTAGATCCTCAGATGTTGTTAGATCCTTAGATTTTGTTAGATCTCCATATCTTAGTAGATCCTCTGATGTTGTTAGATCCTCAGGGTCAGGCAGTTTAGTTGATGAAGAACTGTTCCTCTTCTCTGACACATGATCCTTGTGGCTCACAGCGGGAAAAAGCGGTGGTGGAAGTTTGTTTTGTAAATTTTTTGTCTTCAGTGAGTGTCACATATGGAGGATATCATTTATTTACACACATAACATGAAGCTGTCTCACACTGTTCACATGCTGTCCATCACTTGCTTGACTCACAGCTGCCATAGTTCAGGGGAAATCTAAGCAGACAGGTGGTTGTGACAGTTTATTATCTACACTGGACATTCTGGTTTCATGTTTTCTTGATTGTAGTGATACTTGTGATTCTCCATTCAGTGGTCTGCATTCAACAAACTGTTTCAGGAGGAAACATGCATTGTTCATTATGTAAGTGATGAGGACTTTATAACATGTGAAATTATAGTTTTGGAAGAGAATGATTGCTTTGAATATCAGTAGCCTTCAATTCTCCTGGGATGTGTTGAGTCAGACGGTTACTCTTCCTGAGTCTGGTTCTGGATTATAACAACTATAATGATCTTGGTTTGACGTTGGTTTAGTTTAGCTCAACAGTTTTTGTTTTTCTGTGGAGTCTAGGCCCAAACATCAACCTTCTGTCAGCGGGTACTTTGTGTGTCTTCTTTGGAGTTTCACATGCTGTCTAAGAGCTTGTTACATATGAAGTTGTAGTCATTCTGAACATTTGACTCCATTCATCCCAGCTGTAATTGCACTTTGGCCGTGCATGTCTGAAGATTAGGCCTGGCCAGGCCCAGGTGTGGTCATTGAGCGGGGATCCGGGGATGGTAGGCCATGAATTTGTGGGAATTTATGTCCACTTCAAACATGGTCTGGACCTCATTTCCACAGTGAATTCAGTGTTAGAGAAGAGATGATATGAAACCAATAAAAGCCTGCGCTACAAACACGGAGTCCATGTGAACCTCTATGTGCTGTAAAAGTGTGCACTGGTTGAATACTTTCATGTGTGTGAAATGACTGCAAGCAGCATAAAGATTGTTATAAAAAAAGTGTGAAATTCAGTGTCCTGGCACTCTAATGAACTGAAATCTTGTTAGCTTTCATCTGATTTGTTGTACATGTTTCCATTCTGTGCATATCTTAGGATACAACTCAACCTTTAGATTTGTTACAACACTTTCTAGTTTTTCTTTCTTTTTTGTTTTCTTCAGTAGCAGAAAACATTTTTACTAACAATGAACAGTAAAAATCCAAAATGCTTCATTTTGTGACCTGATTAGTTAATTGGTCACTGCATCATTTGGATGAAGAGCTGAAGAGCTGAAGATCAGGTTAAAGGGACAGAATTTGTCCTTGATTAAATATGAAATTTTACTAATACATTTTTATTCATTCATGTTGACCTCAAATAAACGATTTAGTAACCAGTATGAACAAAAGATTAATTGATTTTATGAGCTGTTTAACATTGTTAAATATAGGAATTTAGAGGAACTTGTAAAACTATAAAAACAATCGTTTCAGCTTTTTGTATCAAGCTTCTTTAGGTTTTTTTACTCTTGGTGTCTAATTATTAATACTCATTTAATCATTATCTGTTCAGGACTCTCTGATCAAGACCATTAGGTTACAGCTTAACAACTCGTGTTGTCTGTAATTCCTTACTTCTTGAGTAAATAACTGCGTTTATAAGCTGGTATCATAAAAATAGACGATCATCTTTATGTAACTCACATTTGTGATAGTTCCATCATCACAGCAAGCTTTTCCTTTCACATTTGGAACAGGAGGGGGCAGAGATGCTTTTATTTGTCATTAGTTCTACCTGCAGCCTGAATAAATGGAGTTCTTTAAACGGCCTCTCCTGATCTGTTCATCTGTGTAACCTGTCAGGGTCTATGCAGCAGAAACAACAGCGTGTTCTTTTATCTGAACCATCAGATCGTAAACCTGCACACCTGCTGACGCAGCGAATAAAACTCAGCTGAAGGATTTTCTGTGAGGGAACAATAAAAAAGCTGCTGCTTTAGGATTAAATGGGATGTAAAATGTTTGCTATAGTCTATATTAAAATGTCAAAGGAAAAGGGCAAGAGGATAAATCCAAAGGCAACAACAGAGGAAACTTTATCACAAGTTGGTCATTTTATTTTCCTCTTCTCTACAAAAATGGTTTCAGCTCAGAAAGAAGCCTGTAAACATTTGTGTCTGTTCTGAAGATTTAGAACTTCACAAAATGCTTGTAAAGTCTATGTTGCCTAATTTTATAGAACAAAAGGTCTAAACTTTAAGTCATGTTCTCTGAAGTAATCTAATTACTGATGTAAAAATTTTATACTGAAAAACATCAGTGAAGTTTGTAGACTAGTTGTAGTTTTCAATCAAATCTGAAGCCTGTCAGGTACTTCAACATCAGACAAAACTTTACTCAAACATCAGAGGAATTCACTGGTTAAGCAGTCTATCACATACTTTCAACATAAAGAAGGGAATAAAGACAAACGTTAGAAAGAAAGTACACGTTTCCATAGGTACTACAACTACAGCTTATAATTAACAACTTAGGGATCCAATTTAGTTCAATTCAATATAATTCAATTTTATTTCTATAGCCCAATATCACAAAAGAATTTCCTCATTGGGCGTCATGCCGGTAATTTTACAGAAGCAGGTTGGTCATAAAATATAAACAATAGCTGATTGATAAACTAAACAGACTAAACTAAACTGGTTATCCCTGCTCTTATAGACCCTCCCTCCCAGTAAGGAAAAACTCCTAAAAAAAATCTGATTCAGGAAAAAAGAAGAAACCTTAGTGATGTCCACATGGAGGAGAGATCCTCTCCCAGGACGGACAGGAGATTTACCAGAACTGTTAAAAGAATTAGATTATATAACTCTGCAACTACGTATTTGAATAGAGTTCAACCAGATAGGACTGATGGACAGGTGGGGGCGAGGTCCACAGCCAAGACGAGCCAGAGGCGTGGTCCACAGCCTAGAGCAGGAGCACAGACGATCCATCAGGAATCAGAAATCTCTCCCACTCCTCTCTGGGGGAGCGGGAGAGAGGGACAACATGTGAATCACACTGCACCAAAAAGAAGCACAGAGAGCTAAATATAATACATAATAAGGAATAGAGGAGAGGTGAAGTAAATGAGAAAGGAGAACAGAACCTCAGAACGGTGGATAATAACGATGATAAAAAAATCTAAACTTTATCTTAACAACACTAATCTAGACCTACAGAGCTACAGCCGAAGGAATCGACCGCCGGGGCCCGCTTTATCAAAGCAACTTTAGATTGCTGAGTTCCGTGGTAAAATGTGTTCTGGATGTGATGAAAGTTATAATTATTCTCCAAACGTCATTACAGTAAGTAAGGGAGCAATGAGTTCAATATTCTCTGATAAGATTTTTTGGAGATTACGGTTTGTTGAAACACATAATTTCTCCAACTATTCATTAATAATTTATAGTTTCTTGACGCGACAAAATTAAGAACATAATTTTGGGTCAGGTCAATATCGGTGATAGGAAGTTTTTGTTTTTCTTAAAGAAAATTTGACAAATACTGTATGATGAGATCCATCCATCCATCCATCAATTTTCGTTCATATTAGCTGTCTTGTGGCTTCCAGATGACCACAATCCCAGCACCAACATGCCCAGGGTAGCACAAGGGTTTTTAAACTCTGCACTCAAGTCTAACAGAATTAAGACCGAAACTTTAGGCGTATGCCGTTTATCACTTTGATCAAAGCTGAAGACAGTTAAAACATTCACAGTAAAGTCTGGAAAAACAAACTGTATCCACTGCTCCCCAGTGCAAAATGCACTAAAGATAACATAACTTAATGCCTCTATTTTGATAGGTAAAAACACATTTGTTGAACAATTTGATGATCTGAAAAAGTTAGATATATCTCTAAGCAGCACAGCAGATATACTTATACGAAACTGTATCCATCTGTGTTTATTCCCACCCTACAGTCATATCACAAAAAAGTAAGGTCTCTAGCTAGAAGTTTTAAATTTCAAATATGGTCATTTTAAGTTCATAAATCATCTTCCTAAAAGACAACAAACAATTGTTTGTTTCATAAAACAAACACAAAATATGCAGTTAAAACAAAGTTCCCAGAATAAAGGACAGTCTTTATGGCTTTTCATAGTAAATTACACGTTATTTTAATTAACCCATTGTGAACAGAGACATAATGAATAAAAAGAAGACATAATACTTGGTCAGCAACAGTAAAATCATTTATCTTGGTCATTATACTGAATGCATGTGTGTCTAACTAACTGCAGCCTCTTCATCCTCCTTTTTCTGTACTCTTGCTGCAGATTTTCTCTCTCTCCCTCTGACTGTTCAGTCTTGAATATACTCCTTCAAAGATATCCTCGTCTTTGTTGCTGGTCTACACCTCAGTGAGGATTGGTTATCCCTCCTCTTCCACTCAGGAAGAGGAGTCTTCTGATGCAATAGAAGCCCCTGCAGTAGTGCACTGCTGGGCTCATATGTGTGAGGGTGTTTGGAAGTAATAGTCCCCCATGTTTTCCATTTGGATGTTTCTGGCTGTTCCCGCTCACTAAATGCCCACAAGCAGTGGTGGTGTTCTTGCTGCAGAAACGCACAGATAAGCAAACAATGATACGGTAATAGGGCACACACACGCTAATCCATACATGGGCCTGCAGTGGAGACTGTGATGGGATTATGCAAATGTAGTGCGCTTTTTTTAAGACTCCCTCTCACGTGTTCTCCTCCATCCTCCAGCAAACGGCGGGCCCGTCAGCTCGTCTACAGGGGTGAAGCGATTGGAACAGCAGCCTGCAGCCGTGCTGACAGCGTCAACGACATTATAGAGCAGAAAACTGCAGAATTCTCTCCCTTCACACTCCCAGCCTCACACAGACTAATATTAGAGCTCCATTTTAAATGGCATGTCTCTTTTTCATCGAGTGGCCACTGTAATCACAGCCTATTGTCTTCAGTGTTCAATTTAGAGTAATGCAGCAGACTGTGGGCTCTGATAGAGAAAGAGGATTCTATTGGAACTGCCTCCAGCATTCCACTCATTCATTAGCTGCGTTTAATTGCATGGGAATCATAATGGGGCTTCTTTCTTGCAGGATTTTCTAATAACTGATGATGCAGCACAGGATTAAGATCAAGATGATTTAATCAAAAAACTGTTTCTCTCTCTTTTCTTGTCCAAAGTTTGAGCAGAGCATCAACATCGATTGATACGTTTGAAAGGGAAAGACTCGTCTCCCTGTGGTTATGTTTTAGAAAGTTTTTGGGAATGCAGCTACTGGTTGGATGAAAAGAGCTAAAGATGTTTTACCTGAACATTTCAAATGTCAGACTACCGGCTGTTTAGTTTTCCATGGTAACAACGCAGTGATATCCAAGAGCAGCGGTTGCTTGGAGACGTGTCGTCAGCTGTGGTGATGAAGCTCTGACAGAAATATATCAAACATCACGATTTAGAGTGATTTAGTTTTTTTTTCTTATCGTCCTCTCCGTCTCCATTTCTGACATCTGGACCTGGATCACAAACATTTAGGAAAACATTTATCTTTTAGCTTTGAGCTGCATGGTGTCCTTCAGTGTTAGGACAGAACAGATCATTGGTGTGGAATTTTCAGACCACATACATTAGGGGCGTTTCCAGATAATGGTTAACCCTTTAAAACTGGAGTTCCAGTGTTTAGGCTCTTTGATTTACTGTCATTTTTTAATTGATAACACGATAATTCCAGTAGATTGTGAAGGAGAAAAGTGGCTCAATGAGCCGCTTTTCTCCTTCACAATCTACTGGAAATATCATGTTAAGGGTTGAAAAGTTACAGTATGTTAAAGATTTTCCATTTGAGCGTCACCGGCAGCGCCTCAGGTGTGAAAGAGTTAACATAGATTGAGGTTTGACTCAGCTGCTCACACTTGTTAATGCTGTGGTTAAGCGTATGTCAGCTCAACACATTAATTGAAGAAAAGTTTCTTTAGGCCAGGGGTGTCAGAATCCAGGCCTCGAGGGCCGGTGTCCTGCATGTTTTCTAACTAACCATTGAAGCTCCTTATTGGTTAAACACACCTGATCAGGTAATCAGCAGCAGATAAGACAGGATTTCTGGAAATCCAGCTGGAGGCGGGTGTTCTATGAATCCTTCCTGCACATGAAATGTTCCTACTTTTTCTAATTTTTCAGTTTTGGCGGACCGCCCATAAATCTGTGCTGCCTCCTTAATCTTGTAGTTACTATATTGTTTTTCCAGACGATTTTGTGACTTTAGGATACATTTATTTATATGCTAAATGCAGTTAATGTAAAACTACATTTGTCAACGTAGTTCTAGAATTGTAGGTGACTTCACTATTTCACTTCTGGGACTCGTAGTTCTCAAACCGCACCATAACTCCACGGCAGACCTGTGACTAAAGTGGCTCTGTGGCAAACATTTCCAAATCCACGTTAATTTTATTCAAACTGAACGACGTGAGTGGGGCGCGGAATGTGAATTATACCTTGGCTAAGTGGTTCAGGTTCAGCAGGAATTCATGTTTCGCCCCGCTCTCATGACGTTCAGTTCTAAAGACTGCGGATTTTGAAACGTTTACCGTGTGGACGGAGAGGCACTGTAGACACAGATCTGACACAGGATTATCTCCAAACTGATCAATGATGACAGCCTGTGTCTGTCTGTGGAAAACAATGGTCTCTATGACCGTTCACGGACCTGGACAACCCAAAAACCTGCAGCACCTCTACAGGTGCATGTGACTAAGGTTTTAAATGTTGTTGACCTAAAAGAATATTGTGAGCAATAGTCTGAAATATTGAAAGACTGTCAAGTTCCGTGACAGTTAAAACTTGCTTTAGTAATTTGTATTCAGACTCAGATAAATGTTACCTCTCATAATTTGTTTTTTCATTACTCTTCTGAAAAGTTTTGTAATTTGTACATTTTCTAACAGGTTCATGATGAAAATATATATATTCTCCTGCATCTTTGCATTTATCTGATCTGATTTCATCAATTTCTGTGTTCAGCTCTGTGTCCCTTCTTTGTGGACGAGTGTTTAGGATGACTCATTCCAGGATGTTTTACTGGCAGAAGAAATGTTTTATAGAAGAATGAAGAGCTCATCTGAGGTGCTGGCTTGCCTGCTGAGTCCCCAGAAACGGTCCTGTGATGATTTTTGCTCTGGACAGGCCTCGTGATTCACACACCTTCTGGCCTGTGAGGCATTTCAGCAGCATCTCAGCAGCGACAAGTCCTTTTCTAAATATAAACAGCTGGTCTGTTTTTGACACAGACTTGAATGGATCACAGGAAGTAGCATGTACCATTTCTGAAGGATAGCTAAAGTTTAGAGAGTTAAAGTTCCATCAGTTGTCACACACCACAGTGCGTGAAATTTGCTCTGTGCTTTTGACCCATCCACTGGGGAGCAGTGAGCTGCAGACACAGCTGCACTTGGGAACCATTTGGTGGTTTAATCCCCAATCCAACTCCTTAGTGCTGAGTGTCAAACAGGGAGGCACTGGGACCCATTTTTGAAGTCTTTGGTCTGACTCGGCCTGGATTTGAACGCTCCACCTTCCAGTCTCAGGCCGGACACTCTACCACAAGGCCACTGAGCTGGTAACAGCAAATCTCTCATCACCTCATCTCAGGTATGGAAGAGTCTGTGACTCAATAATAAAAGTCAATACTGGAAATGCTAGTTCATTTTCAAAATGTACCTGCATTATTTGTCTCTGAAATGAAATTAAAAAGCAATTATCAAAACTGCTTTTTCATTTCCTTCTCCAACACTGCTCATTCTGTAACTTAATTAAAATGATAAAGAAAATGGCATTTGACATTTCATTTTCAAAAAGTTCTTTGGAAAATTTGTACCAAAATTCAATCATAAATATCAAATTTGAAAATTAAAATGGATTAACAGAAATGCTTTTTCCTTTTCACAATGTACCTGCAATATTTGTCTCTTAAATAAAATGAGCTTGTTTTTCCTCCTCTTCCTTCCTTTTCCCCCCATTTTCTCTATATAAATTAATGAGAACGACATGTAGCTTCTCGACAGCACAAACCAAACCAAAGTTGGAGGAGCTCTGACGTCCTCGTCGTGCGCCCTTGGGACGTTCCAGACCTCCTATAGATTTTTGAAAAACTTATTGTACGGCAGAATGTGACAATGAAAAAGCAATGTCAATTGGCTTTGTCAATTTAATTCTGTCACAGAATGAGTGGTGTCAAAGAAGAAAATTAAAAAGCAGGTCTGAGGATTCCTATTTTATTTTATTTAAGAGAAAATCATTGCAGGTACATCGTGAAAAGGAAAAAGCATTTCTGTTAATCCATTTTAATTTTCAAATTTGATATTTCTGATTGAATTTTGATATATATTTACCAAAGAACTTTTTGAAAATGAAATGTCAAATGCCATTTTCTTTATCATTTTAATTAAGTTACAGAATGAGCTGTGTTGGAGAAGAAAATGAAAAAGCAGTTTTGATAATTGCTTTTTAATTTCATTTAAGAGACAAATAATGCAGGTACATTTTGAAAATAAAATATAATAACCAGTATTGACTTTTACTTTTATTTTTGAGTCACAGACTCTTCCATACTCAGGGACCACAGGCAGAAATGAGCAAAACTTGCTATAACCTGACACAACACATCTTCTCGTGTTTAATGTGATCAATGTTCTTTGTGCATTGTCCCTTATTTTAAATAAATAAGCTCAAAGTCAAACCTGAAACTCAGCCAAAAAGGTCTTCTTATTCTCTTTCTTTCTGTCAATCATTTATTATTACTCACATAAACATTTCCTCTGCCTTTTTTCACATTTCTTCCACCCACACACTTTATTCATGAATTCCTCCTTTCCTTCATCCTTCCCTCATGGAGTCTTATCCATTCTTCTGCTCATTGCCCTTACATCTCTCCAACCTCTGAACCAAGGGTCCCTAAACTTTGTCTTGCGAGGACCACATAACTGTTTTCTTCTCTAATGTGGAGCCGGGGTGAATTTGTACAGAAAAAGTGTAACAATTCCAGCCTAAACGTAAATATTTGAATTTGGCTGCTGAAGATGCTAGTGCTGATAGCTGAAGATGCTTAAATTGATAGCTAAAAACGCTGAAGCTGACAACTAGCTAAAATATAGCAAAGTGCCAAAATAGCCGAAAAAGAATGAAAAAAAAATTGAAATGAGCTAAAACAGCTAGCAGGTAGCTGAAAATCAGCTAAACCCTAAAATAGCCCAGACAACGAAGAAGTTATTTGCTGAAAACAATGAAGCTGATAGCTAGCTAAAATATTTGTGAAGTGCCAAATTATCATAAAAAACTCAAAAAATTCTAAATGAGCAAAAACAGCTAGCATGTAGCTTAAAAATAAGCTAAATGCCAAATTAGCCTAAAAAAACTGGAAAAATGTCTAATTTAGCTAAAGCAGCTAGCATGTAGTTGAAATATCAGCTAAACCCCTAAATAGCCTAGAAATCCTTAGTAACTGCCAAAACAGTAGAAAAAGCTAACATTGCGAGAGCTGACTACTTTCATAGCTGAAAGAGCTGAAGAGCTATATGTCCAAAAAAAAAAACAGAAGCAAAATAATAATAATAAAGAAACAAAGAAAAAGTGAATCACTATAGAGTGAGTGCATGCACACTATTAAACCAATAAATATTCTCTCCTCTCCATCATAGTTCAGACTGCAGAAGAGTGGAATAAAAAGTCACGTTCTATGTGGTTCTCGACCGACCAGATTTACAAACAAAAATAAATATAAATTATTTGTCGATGATAGTGTTGGGGGGGCAAGTGTGGAGGAGGTCCGTAGTTTGGGGACCCTTCCTCTAAACCAAAGGTGTCCCAATCCAATGTTGCCCCCATGACACACAGTTGCAGGATTTTTCCCTTCGATGTGGCAGTCCCCTCACAGCGAGTCACCCCCCACCTCCCTGCTGTGTTTGTCCCGGACAGCAGCTAGCTTGTCCCTGACACTTTCAGAAAAGTGCATCTGCCGCCGCTCTCACTGCTCCAGTGTTCATACGATGACTGTGGAAAATGACTTTCCCAACCTGGAACTGAGAACAGCTCGAGTGTTTGTGTTTTTCTACCATGAAACGGCTTAGGAAGCTGACTGTTGCAGCCCTCGCAGGCTGGCACCGCGCTGCGGCACGCCGCCACTGTCACTTGCTGCTACTTCGCTGTCATCTGCCAAAACTGCAAGGTTTGTCTGGCACAGCAGAAGTTTGTTGAAACAACAAGCTGAGGAGTTCCCCAAAGATTCTACCCAAAAGTGAAGCCTTCTCTACCTTTGGATCTGTTGGGGGAAGAAACACGAAGGTTGTGCAGAAACCATGTTCTCTGCACTTCAAAAGAAGGAAAGCAGCTAAACGCTGCTCTGGAGGAGCTCTGCTCTGCTCCACCTGCCTCACCCTCCTCAGGCTGTTGTGAGACGGGAGGCCTGTCGGCTTGAATCAAGCAGCAGAAACTGCTCTGCAGATGCCGGGTCACATTATGTGACACAAATTTTCCCAACAGACTTTGGTGGGAGGTGGCTGGAGTTGTGGATGCTCTGGTCATCAGGAATGCGATGGTACTGCAGTCATGCCCATGAAACCCCGGGCAGGGGGTGGGGGGTGGGACAGCTGGGCACAGCTGCTTCATCAATCACAGCCTGTGTGTTGGCTGCTGAGAAACCTGGCTCTGAGCAGCCATTCAGCACTCAGGAAGTGAGGACACAGCACGGAGCGGGGAAGTCTTACCAGCCTGAAAAAAGAACAGAAATTATGAACGGATCCCTGAAGGTAAGCACGAGAAAGTAACTCTGTGTTTGCTCATCGGCTTGGTCGCAGTTCACATGAGGACGTTCTGATACTTAATACTGTTCACTGGATTTTACTGGGTTCATTTTATTCATAATGAATACTGGCTACTTCTGAAACGTCTGGATTGAAGTTCAAGAGCAGAACATGTGAGAGCCACCAGCTCAGACACACTCACAGAGGCAAAAAGAAAGTTAGGAACTGAAATTATAATGAAAAGTTTATGTGAAATGTTTCTCTGAAATATGAAAGAATGCAAACAGAAATGCAACAAACGGTATTGCACTTGAGTGTGATGTGAGGTAGAAGGAGGACTGGATGATCCTATTGGTTTGGGTTTCACAGACTGGCCGCTGACGCCACGTCAGGTGGATCATCTCTGTTAACCTTCTGCTCAGTCAAAGGATGCAGATCAAGGAGATCTCACCTTGATGTAGGAGAGCTAAATCAATGATCTACTGATCCCTCTTGCTGACCTGCTGAAGCTCCTCCCACCGTGCTGCAGAGCAGCTGCTGTTCTAACTGTACAGTAAGAACCCTCTGGACAGCTGTGAGCGTTTCTCAGCAGAGCTGGAGGTTGTCTTGTGTGTCTTCTTTAGTCCTCTAACTTTTTTGATGATATGAGTTGTGCTGATGCCTCATTTCCACTGATCGGACTGGACCGGGCTGAACTGGAGTTTTGACCGTTTCCATTGCAAAATGGACCCGTTAAGCAGGATCGACTGGTACCATGTCTGGCTCCCTGTTGGTCATAGGTCCATAGAAAAATGCAATGGACCCGTGAGGGCGGAGCTTCTGTTAACACACGACGTAACCCACAGATTGGTAGAAAAGTTTCACAACAGCAGGAAGCATCCAACCAGCGATTTTCTCGACTCAAGATCCAAACTAAAAGTGTTGTTCTCTTTTCGTCAGGATTCTCCTTCGACCTCCACAATCTTCTTGCATAAATGATAAATTCTTTACATACAGTATTCCTCCTTATTCACGGGGGTGGGGGACTGAAGACACGCCGAATCCACAAATACGGAGAACCCACCCCCCACACACACCAGTTTTCATCTGTGTCTCACCTGACCCCCGCGGCCAAAGAATGTCTGTGATCGATCAATACATGCGGGTAATTTTACAGAAGCAGAAGGTCGGTATATAATCAATAGCTGATTGCTAAACTAAACAGAATAAATAAAACTGGTTATCCCTGCCCTTAGACCCTTCCTCCTGGTAAGGAAAAACTCCTAAAAAAACCTGAGTCAAGAAAAAAAAAGAAACCTTAGGGATGTCCACATGAGGGAGAGATCCTATCCCAGGATGGACAGGAGATTTACCAGAACTGTTAAATAAGAATTAGCTCATCTAACTCTACAACTACATGTTTAAATAGTCAGCAAATGGGCTTCATCCAGATGGGCTGGGGGACAGCTGGGGGATGTGAGACGTGCCAGAGGCGAGGTCCACAACAAGGACAGACGAGCCACTGGCACGTCTCACACTCCGAGACGCGAAACGAGCCAGAGGCGAGGTCCACTGTCAGGAACAGTGGTTCCTGATCATGCGTGGTAAAACATTCCTTGAAGAACATTAGAGTATTGCTCAACATGTGCTTTGATGGTCCAACACTAAATTGAAACTCTCACTGGAAAAGCCCACTGGAATTCCCCGGACCATTGTAAACCGGTCAAAAGAGGAGTGGTCTGGTCTGGACTGCTCAGTGGAAATGAGGCATTATACACTCCCACAAATGTAATGTCTGTATTACGGTCAACCTCCTCATCGAGGATGTTCAGGTCTGGATGACGGGTACTGCTCAGTCTCTGGAGGTCTGGATGACGGGTACTGCTCAGCCTCTGGAGGTCCGGATGACGGGTACTGCTCAGTCTCTGGAGGTCTGGATGACGGGTACTGCTCAGCCTCTGGAGGTCCGGATGACGGGTACTGCTCAGTCTCTGGAGGTCTGGATGACGGGTACTGCTCAGCCTCTGGGGGTCTGGATGCATTCTTTGGTTTTCTGGTGTTGTTTTTCAGATTTGCTATCACACAATGCCACCAATATTAGTGATCAGTCTCACTACAGCTATGCCATCAGCAAGTTTAATAACTGAGTAGGTTGAATGTTGTGTGTGTTCAGTGTAAATAGAGCTGGGCTTAGAATGTGGCCCTGGGGAACTTCCCCTCTTTACTCTCATCTTCTACTTCTACTGGTATTATAATGAAAGGAACTTGAAAGTGATACAAGCCATAAGTAACAATGCAATTCTGAGACAGCGAGGCTTATTCAATAAATTACTTATGATTAACAGTGACACGTAATCTATAATGTTCTACAGCTTAAAAGTCATTTGCACAACTCTGCATGGCACAAATGATTATTTTGAGTGTTTTAAGTTTGCATTTACCTCACTGAGTCACACCTGGTGAGGCTAACCAGGACTTTACTAAATTGTAGAGCTGCATCTTCAAATCCGCAAAATATTTAAGTTCAATAACTGTGGAACATGATGGCAGTGATTCTCATGAATTACTTCTGTTTGAAATCAAAGACACTAGAGAAAGTGTTCTAGCAAGACTAATCCTGAGGGAAGGCTTATTTACTTTTTGTGTGGAAACTGAAGTATCAAACCTACAGCAATGCTCCACATTTCTCTTTGGGTTTGAGTTAAAAAGATCTGCAGCAAGTCAGGGGAGGAAAGAGAATATGTTAGAAAAGAAGAACGCTCCATTTTCCCTCCTCTGTTGCACTTGTCTGCTTTTTGTCCTTTAATTCCTGCAGTGCAAATACACCCCGGTGTGTTCCTTTTTTTTGTCGCTCTCATCTGCTCCTTTTCTTCTTTACAGTTGACTAAACACAAACTTGATGAGTCCCAGTGGCTCTCCTTCTCCCTTCAGTTGCTGGGTTCTTGTGGGTATGAAGCAGAAGGCGAGCGCCTGGCTGACGAGCCCACTCTGAGACTGTAGAGCTCCAAACATATGAGAGGCAGATCACATGATCTGTCAGGCTGCTTCTGTGTCACAAGCGTGTAGGTGCGCGTGGTTTAGTCACTTTAGGGGAGTCTCTGTGAAAGTAAAAAGAGCAAATCTCTGACGAGGGTTGCTGTGTGCTGCTACATGTGAAGCTGCAGTCATGTTTGTTGACAAGCTTTTTAGTGGTTCTCTCTTGTTTGCACACACATGGATGGTTGAGCATCATAACTACATGCTCTCAGCTCATCTTACGGAAGTCACTCACAAGCAAATGTAAAACACAAAGCACCAGCTACAGATGCGTAGGGCAATCAGCCCCGGCTTTACATAGCACTGTGGGAGCTCATTACTGTATTCTTTGGACTGGAAAATGTCTGTCAGGGAGGATTCATTAAAGCCAACCTGCTGCAGCAGCGCCTGGCAGTGCTGTAATGAGAGGTCTGCGACAAGTGCTTCAGACTGGACAGGTGAAGGATCAGTGGGGGTCTGCAGTGCAGGTGGAGGCTGTTGGTGCTGAGTCGGACGTTGTCCTCCAAGCCAGCTTCACCAAACGCTGAAGCTGTAAACATGCAGGAAAACAAATGTGCACTGGAATTCCTTTTCATTAGATTTACACATATACTGTTTTAAAATGCAAGTTCCCCATTAAACCTGTGTAAACACTTACTTATCCGACAGTCACGAAACTGCAGGTTTCTGGGCTGTCTGGGTCCATAGACCAGGGCTCTGCAACCTGCAGCTCCAGATCCACATGAGGCTCTTATCTCTCCATGGAGGTTCTTTGTTCAAACATAAAATAAGTCATGGAGACTGCTGACCCAGCCATGTCGACCTTCTGAGACAGCATCTCCCCCTAACCAAAACTACATAAAGAAAACAAATAAACAAAGACTGTAAACTAAGACTACCAAGATCCAACCCCAAACTAAAATAACAAAACCCAGCAAAACACAGCTGAGGACAAAGAGGAGAAAGAACAAAAAAAGGAAAAGTATAATAAAATATCAATGTTTTAAAGTAAAGATTATTTAGTTAGCATTTATTTAATTGTGATTCGGTACATGTATAAATGCATGTCTGAGGTTCACATAGATGATAAACTCTGTAGGTTTTTACATCCTGTTGACCTGAAGACGTCTTGTATGTTCAACTCTACCTCCAGAATGAACAGATTTTATATGAAAATCAAGACTTTGGTAAAAAGTTTGATCTTTTGTGAGTTAAAAACACATATTATCTTATGCTGCACAACATTGGTATTAAAAAAAAAAACCAGCAGAGTCTTGTTCAGACAAAGACGTGTTTGGTTTTCGTTTACAACATGTGTCAAAGTCAAGGCCCGGGGGCCGGATCCGCCCCTCAGGGGAATTCTATCCGGCCCTCCAGATCATTTTATTTTATTGTTATTAATGCCCCGATGTTATCTAGCGCTCTTTTCTAACTTGTATAGTTTTGACAAAATATATTTTTATAGAGAGTAAAATATTGAAAGTTATTTAAGGTTTAAGTTGATTTATTCCTGAATAATATTCCTGTCTGTTTATTATTCATACCTATGTTAAAAAATTACGGTTTTAAAGTTTAAAAAATGTAGTTTTAGAGTGTTCAATAAATGTTATTCTGTTCGGCCCGTGATTTAATGTGTGTTTTAGATTTTGGCTCCTGTGTGATTGAGTTTAACACCCCTGGTCTACACATATTGTTTTGTCCCTCATTACTCTCAGGGAATTTGTGTTTAGTTAGTTAACAGTGGATCTAAGCAGCTTGCTGCTGAATCTCAAGGTGGAAAAATGATCAACCATCCATCATTTCCACCATACATTGTTCCCATATTTAACTCACAGTCCTTCGATCAATTCAGTTCAGCTTCAATATTGACTTAACTTTATTCATTTTACTCTAATTTACAGAACTTTTACCAATGATAAAAACAAAAAAGAAGCCTATTTTTTTATAGCTTACCTTCCCCTAATGTCTGTTTTTTTGTTTTTTTTTTTTTGTTTTGTGTTTTCTTTGCTTGGCTTCTTGGTGTGATGTTGTCTCAGATTTTGATGCTTTGGTCTGTGCTCTCAGCTGATCAGTTTTTTTTCTCTTTCTTGGGTTTCAGTCTCGTACGCCGCGTGTGACACGACTCAGCCCGCCACAGCCGGCTCTCACTGACCAGGCCAGCAGGGTTTCCTTTGCGTCTGCCGAGAACTTGGAGACCATGTCGGAGCCAGACATTCCCATCGGTTTTAACCGGATGAACCGGCTTCGCCAGAGCCTGCCGCTGGCCCGCTCGTCTAGCCAAGCCAAGCTGCGGGCGCCAGGTCAGATTCATGAGATGCTCCAGGGCCACATCGGCCAAACAGTCTGCTGTATTCTCAAAAAATGAGACGTGAAGCAGCAAGTGTAGCTTTTTCAGTTCTGTGTCTAGACGGAAGCATTAATATGATGTTATTTACAAGTTGATAACTAAAGAACAACATGACTTTGCTCCACCTGCTATCCAGCAAAAGAAAATAAAAACATACAGCAACGTTATAGTTCAAGTGAAGTCTTGGGGGTCCGTGATGTGACTGGAGCAGACCAAACTTGATTTACAAATGCAACATTTTTGGGCAAATCAATAGAAAAACTGTCTCTTTAGGTCTGTCTCCAAGCATGTTGGATCTAATGTCTGTCTGTCAACTGAAATATCAGTTGTTGTGGTTTATGAAGCAAGTCCTCTATAAATAAAGTACATTTGCATAGACTTAATATTTGTTAGCAATTGTGTGGATATTGTGTGTGTGTACGTGTATGCATGATCACCAATGCATGCAACTTACTTATGACATTTATTTCGCATTTCTCTTTGCCCCCACCTCCCCCCACCACCCAGTTACAAAATGGGTTTATATTAAGACACCCAAAGGACAAAAAACAAACAAAAAAAACATGTGCATATCACTCCAAATTCATTTCTCACTGTAAACCCAGGATTGTGATTTCTGTTGGCATGTATGAGGAATACAGCAACGTTTTCTGCAGCCACTCCAGTTTAGGTCAGTGCTGGACCATCTGCCAAAAAGACATTAGTCATTCTTCTAACACCTTAAGAAGTGGTCCAGGTAAAGGTAAAGGGCTTGTGAGGGTCGGGAACTATTCCTCCTGGACAAGTAGAACAATTTCCATGTTGTTTTCTGCATTTCTTTATCTCTGATGAGCATTAGCTTATGTTGGTTGTGTTAGAGTGAGACTCTAAAGTACATACACACCAGCCGTGTCAACTCGTGTTCAAACAGCCGCTTTTAATGAAAAGTCAATCCAAACGCGTGCACACCAGAATCCTTGGCGTTCACGTCTGGAACGTGTAAGATCGCTTTTTGCTATGCAAGTTTTTAAGTCAGGTCGCGGCTGTACGTACAAATTGGGAACGTATTTAGCGCAGGCTGAAAATTCAACCGGTTGAACATTTTCAGGCTGAATTACAACAACGTGGAATTGTGGCCAATCAGCAACTCATATTTCAGAATATCGTGTCTTTTTAAAACACAGATGTACCAACCGTTGTAAACATGATGAAGAAGCAGACTTTTAATAGATGTAGTTTGTGCCTGGTTGGATTAATACGACTCCATGACAGACATTTAGAGGACCTGTGAAACTGTGAAAACAAGTATGTTTGCTTGAATTTGCTCCGCTTTGACCTTGAGCACCGAGCTTCTGTCTATTTTAGGTGGCAGACTGACACTAATAAAGAGTTAAAACACGAAGGAAGAAGAACCTCCTCCCTGCTGCGACCTGTGTGTATGACGCTGGTCTGGTGTGTATGCCACCAGCTGGATGTGCGTTCATAAAACCATGTATAGTGTGTTCTTGAACGCACCACACGTGGCCACTGTAAGTACCTTGAGGTCTTGCTGGGCGATTTTGGAGAGATTGATGCAGACTCAGATTTGGACAGTTGACGTCTTTAGTGACTTGCTCAAAAGGTAGAAATAAAGATTCAATATAGCTGTTTAAAGTAAGGATTGTTGCACTGACCTTGCATCCATTTTTCTTAACGGGGTTGCCAGAGACTGTAGGGTCATCGTTGGGCAAAGATGGGGTACCCCCTGGACACGTTGCTAGCCTGTCACAGAGCCCATAGAGTTGGAGGGATCGAGATTGCAACATTAACCAGATGGACAGCATAGCTATCTCTGCTGCCCAGGGCCTGGCAGAGCTAGCTGGGTGGCCACCCAGGCTCCCGGTTCCGAGCAGCAGGACTTGATATGCTGGCTCGCTGGTAGGGTTAGGCACCGAAATTAGGTTCCAGGTAGGAAAAGGCTAAGAAGCTGCTGTATTTGGTTCCTCATCTATGTGGTTAGTTTCAATAATACATTTTTATTACTGAAGTACCAAAATTGGCACCAATTAGGAACCAAGACTGAAACCAAAGAACCGCTTTGGCACCGGAACAGAATAAAGCCCAATCGGTGCACAAGACAGAGCTGTGACGTCACCCAGATGCTCCCTTTTAGTAAATAAAATAAAAGAAATACTTGTTCTCATTCATCATCGTGTTTTTAGTGACTTATTGTGTGAGTTGGTTTGTGCTTTATCGCAAAATTATGATTTAATGGAAACAGTATCATTTCAAAACCGTGTTTTTTTCGAAATTCCTAGAATTTCTATAAAGTTTTGCGCAAAGGTGTAACGGAAACACAGCTAGTGACAGGACTCCCTCCACTCCATGCTGCTTCCTAACCGAGCATCCAGCTACACGGCCGTGTTTGATCTGATGGCCTCATGCATCCTCTTCAGATGTCTCTTTGTAATGATCGTTTTCTTTCTTGTACTCTTGCCAGCTTAACTTTCTAATAGGAATTAGACGAGTGATGAAAAAGAATGAGCTTCTTGATTATTTGCTTAAACTTAAAATAGACATTCCTAAAAATATCCAACAATTCAGCTAAAAGAAGAGCTTGTTCAGCACTGTCATGTTTGATCTGACTTATCTCTGCCGTCCTTCATTATATATTTGCAAATGGTTATTTTAAAAGAAGCCAAAGTTGGTTATTAGTACAGTTTTAATGTTGTTTTCTGCTGATTCTCTGAAATCTGATTAGTTTGCAAACAGCTGCTCTTTTTAATCACTGTATTCTGTGTCCGTGTTTGTAAAATAACTTTTGTTGACATGTTAGGACTAATCTGACATCCCGTGTAAACTGAACCACACAAAAGCACTTATCTCATTTGACTGAAGGCATCAACAGCCATCTCACAAACATGGCGTCTCCACTCTTCTTATAAAACCTCTGAATAAAAGCAAACCTGTCATCTTACAGTCCTCTTTAGGTTAACATCAGTACAAAAAATAATCTCCCTCTTTTTCTCTTATCCAATATGATAAGAAGAAGTTTGATGTTTGTAGAATCAATAATTCTCCAATTATTCTGAATGAGACTGTAGGAAAATGCGTATAAAATGAACACATCTGCTGTCCATCCCAAATAAAACTCACATTCCTTCACTATCTTCTAGTGTTATAGAGATCACAACTTCAGATTAGGAATATTAGATCATCCATTTTCCAAAACTTCTTTGTTCCTGGTAGAGGTCCTGGGGTTGCTGGAACCAACCCAGCTCCCGTTGGTGAAGGCGGGATTCACCCTGAACAGGTCACCAGTCTGTTTCAGGGCCACACACTCACTTTTTTTCTACAGATGTTCCTGTATTTTGTTTGTTTTCTTTGTTTCTGTCCTGTGGGGAGAGCGCCGCTCTACTGCGTCTGGTTCTTCCTAATCCTTCCTCTCCACATTCACCTTCTGCCTGCTCAGTAGGAGGATCATAACGCAGACCCTTTGATGGAATCTGTTGACCACTTGGCAGTTAGTGTCGCTACAATGAAGACTCTCTGCCTTCATTGAAGTAATCTGGCCTGAATCAGATAATAATTTTGCTTTTCATGCAGGAACCTTGTTTTAAACTGATGTTTCATAAGTAAATGGATTTGATGAATTAGGCTCAGCTTTTTTGCTGTCTACCATTAAGTTTACCTGAAATGCTCTAGAGTTCCATTGCACAGAGTCATGAGGAGTCATGGCCCGATCACGATATCTTGATTTATCAATATTTTCCCAGCCCATCCTATGAGATCAGTTAATTTCATCTCAAGCTGATTTTCTTCTGAGCGTTTCCTTGAAAATTCTCAGACTGAATTTTAGCTGCTTCCATCTTCTGATGTTTACTACCCAGCTCCACTCCAGCTATCTGTTTTTTTGCTGCGACTGCCCTAATCTGTCTTCCTGCCTGCAGTCAGGGATTCTGCTGTCTGTGCTGCTGCTCTCTTTGCCTCAGGCGTGTTCCTATTAAACCTGAAAGGAAGGTCCCCGACCAGAGTTAAAGCATCAAATATAAATCTGTAAATTGCATGTACAGCTGAAAATGGTTCAGATTTTCTTTTTAATGTAATGTTCATTACTTAAGTGGATCATCTTGCTCTAGCTGTGTCTCTCCACATTTATCATTTACTTGCTTGGAGTATAAGATGGAGAGAAGAGGACGCTTGCTCTGAACAGAAATAAAACAGAGTCTTTGCTGCTTCTCCTGCATGTTGAAACAACATTTCTCAAATAGAAACTTCATTGATCTTTCATCTTGCACCCTCTTCCTTTTTCCTCCCCATCTATCAATGCAGGGATCTTGTTCCTCCAGCTCGGGGAGGAGACTCGGCGGGTGCACCTGACCCATGAGCTGACCAGCCTGGATACCCTAAGAGCACTCATCGTGCACATGTTCCCCCAGAGACTCACCATGGCCATGCTTAGGTAAGACACTAGGAGTTTGGCTTACTGTGCACACAGATTCTTTATCAGCCTGCTTTTATTGAGGCAATCTTTTGCAATAGTGCACTTTTTTTTTACCATAATCATTTAGTTTTAAAGTCAAGAAGGAAAAATGCTGAGAATGACTCTCCTATTTTTAGAGACAATATAAGAATAAATGCTTGCATGTCCGTGCCTCATTAGCTGCTCTAAGCACTGCACCAGGCTAACTCCAACCCGCTCTGCTGTCTAACAGCGGCCCCCCAGGAGTGACTTCAGCTACACCGCCGTCCGAGTTAGCCTCCCTGTTGAGGGCCGTCAAAGTTTAGGAAAGATCAAATGGAGTATTGTATTTGAACGTTCTTTATTTAACAAACAGTACAACAAACTAACAAAAGCAATAAAACAGGGAGACATAAATATGTATGTATAAAAAAGTGTACCAAATCAATCAATGAACGGATGGATATCAATAAATAACTATCACAATAATTTATAATCTATCCCTTCTTTCTTCCCATTTTTCCTCTGAATATGTTATACAGACATACACGTACATACAAACCATTTAGACCCAACAGACCACATAGAATATGTCCCATGCATTAAGTGCATTACCACATTTTAATGTAAGAACATAAGAATTTTAGGAGGATTCTAGAATACATCATTTAAAGTTATTAATGAAAAGAGTCCAAGTGTTTTTGAAAACTGATATAGTATGTCTTTTAGCGGACATACTTTTTTCAAAATGAATGTGTTGTATAGGAAGATTGGACCAATGGTTTGCAGTAATGGGATTGATGAGAATAGTCTTCTTAGCGATAGCCAGAGATATTATACTGGGGATTTGTATTTTATTTGGAGGTTTATTACTTCAGTTGTATTTCCAAGCACACAAAGTGTGGAAGACATAAAGATCTTACAACTTAGAATTTTTTAGTGTTTCTCAGTGACATTGACCCAGAGAGAGTAAACTGGGGGAAACTTCCAGATGGCATACAACAGCAGCCCAGACTGCACTGTGTATGTTAATCTGTCAAGATTAGGTTTATTTTGAACATTTTATGTTGAATGAGACGTGTCCTGTGAATTATTTTGTATTGAATTAATTGAATAATAGTGTATTTAAATTCAAATATTTCAGTAGTTGTGCAACAAACAGCAGGCAGTACACATCAGTAACAGTATAGCTAATAATTCCTGACCTCAAGAATCTGCTGTGCGGATTGTAGATAGTTTAGTTTGGTTGTTTCTGGTCTTGTTCTGAGTTGTTCTTAGCCAGTTTCAGGTTCATCACGGTCCACAGTTATGGCAGCGTCTCTGACTCATAATTGAAAATAAAAGTCAATACTGGAAATGCTTTTTCATTTTCACAATGTAACTGCATTACTTGTCTCTAAAATAAAATAAAAAAGCTAATTCTCCAGACAGCTTTTTCATTGTAATCTTCAACACCGCTCATTCTGTGACATAATTAAAGTGACAAAGCCAATGAAGATTGTTTTCTCATTTTCACATTCTGCCGCGCAACAAGGTGTCTCATAAATCAGTTTGAGTTAGCAGTTCCAAGGGTTGCACCACAATGACGTCAGTGGTCACTCCGGTATGGATCCTATAGCACAAAACCAAACCTGCTGCATGGAGGTCACTGCCCAGAATGCTCATGTGGCCTGGTTACATATTTATCACATCATTGGAAATAAACATCCTCATAATGTGAACTTCAAAACAAGATCATATCAGGTTCCTTGGAAGGGGGTGTGGGGTTGAATCGCTGAAAAATCCTTTTCAGAAAAGCAGACCTACAGCACGTTTCTATTTCCTGTTGTTGCCCTGTGTGCTCTACTCTCTCACACACCTCCATGCTGCGCTAGCAGGAGAACTGTCATGCTAGTTGCTGACCCGGTCACCAGGAGCAGCGTGGGGTTCAGGGTCTTAACCAAGAGAGAGAATTGAACCTGCAGCTAGAGGCGGGCCACTGTACCTCAACAAAAACAATGTCAGTGTCCTTGTGGTAAAGTGTCCGCCCTGAGACTAGAAGGTCGTGGGTTCAAATCCCGGCCGATTCATACCAGAGACCGTAAAATGGACCCAGTGCCTCCCTGCTTAACATTGGGGGGTTAAACCACCAAATGGTTCTCGAGTGCGGCTGTGTCTGCAGCTCACCACTCCCCCAGGGGAGGGGTCAATTGCGGAGAGTATATTTCACACACTGCGGTGCGTGTGATGGAACTTTTATTTAACTGACATGTCTGGAAAACATGCAAACACATTTGATATTCATCTTATTTTATTAATGTTCCCAAATGTAATGAAACAAATCTACCAAAGATCTGCAGCAGGTATTTGCTGCTGGAATAGTCTTTGTATGGCCTTTTTTTCAACAAGTTTTGATTTTTTTTTTTCTCATTATTTTTAACTACGAATGCCTAGGTCCCCCAGCACGGCTCTCCTGATCAAAGATGAGACTCGTAATGTCTTCTATGAGCTGGAGGACCCGCGGGATGTACAGGACCGCTGTGTCATCAAAATTTACTGCAAAGAGCCCATCTATGGCACATACCCCGGACACCACAACCCACACCTGGCCAATGGAGACCTACGGGTAAGTGTGTACCAACACTACACAAAGGGGTGGGGTGTTATTTTCACTGTTTGGTCAGCACCAGTGTTTGTTTACTGCTTTGCTTGGCTTCTGTGAAAGCTGATCTGAACTCTGATCCAAGGAAGACGACTTCTTTATTTGTGCTGAGGACCAATCAATGGAATTTGATCCCACCAGAAAATAGAGTTCTTGGTTTAAATGCAAGTGAATCCTGGTGCGGTTCTTTGAAGCGTGAATGCAGATGGACTAACCAGCTGATCAGTCTCTGAATAACTAAATACTTACATCAGCACAATGGAGCAAAATCACAGAAAGGGATATTTGAAAATATCCATTTGGTCAGCTCTAAAGAGAGTGGTGTGAAAAGAAAAAAAGAAAAAGAAAGAAAATGATTGAAGGTTTGAAGTTGTTGCAGGTGCCTGCCCCTTTCTGTCCCAGAATCCTTTTTCAAAGCAGATGTTGATTCTGTTTAGAAGCATTACCGTACACATCAGTGTGTTCAAACACCACTTAGCTTTAAGTCTTTCTCTCTTTCAGTCTAAGTCATGTGGGTGATCTCCAGAAAAGCTGCCTGGACTCACACCGGTGCTTCCTCATCATCAGTGCTGACTCAGCAGAACGCCAGCAGACTGGTTGTCAGTGATCAGAGATCACAAATTTGGACGTTTCCATGTCTGAGGATGAGGATTCCTGATTTATTCTTAAAGAAACTTTGGCCTTAACTTTAGAAATGTGTGAAAAGGAAACATTTAAAATGATAGCTTTGCTCGCCGACCTGTTGTGTTGTATTTGAATGGAAACAACTAATCTGCCAACCACGTGACTGAAACTTAATGCATTTAGGCATACAGTGCTCATGATGTGTGATAAACAATATATTTAAATGGCTTTCTGAGATGGAACTACGACATTAAATAAGAGATAAAAGCACAGCACATTGTCAGAACAAAATGTAGCCGAGAGATACCAGTCTATGAAAGAAGACACATTTTTAAATAAAAAGAAAAGGTAATAATTTAAATAAATTAGATACTGTAGTTTAATAACGTGAATCCTAAAATATAAGAGATTTAAAAAACAACAATAGATGTAGGAAAACATCCCATCAGAGGAAGAAACATTAACTAGATGACATTAACAACACAAAAGCAGCTTATATTCTAACTGAACGCTCTTCAACACAATAGAAAAAGCTGTTCATCAGTCTGACAGCTGTGCTTGTGGTCCCTGCTATGTGCAGAAACCACTCACTGCTTGAAGGGGTGGCAAACGTTTATGCGGTAGGTGGGCAGTTTCCTGCATTGTGCATCTGCTGATGTAAATGTCAAGTTGTCTCCAGCAGTCCTTTGTAAAGACGGAACCACCCTGCAGCCCCTTCTTTCCTACCACAGCACTTCCTGTCCCCCGCATCAGGGACCTCTTCACCTCACAGGAAAAAAGAAAATGTTAGAGTTCAGCCTTTTCTGAGTTTTCTCCAGAGGTACAGGTGTTGATGGAGAACAGAGTCTGCTCTGTTTCAGCAACATGGAAGACAACTCTTTGTAGATCCTTTTACCAGACTGCTGATTGGTTCCATCTGTGAGCCTGTTCCGTAAAGTCCTCATATATAGTGTTGTTTTCATGGGGAGATTGGCAGAACATACAGCAGGAGGCTGAGAGGACCGCCATGTAGGGAAACAGAGTTGGAGAAGTTATTGCTGAGACTGTGGCCTGTTTACTGAAGATCCCAAATCAGAGAAGGTGGCAGATTTTCATGTGTGTTTGAGAAACCATGGTACTACAAACTGGGCCAGAAGAAGCAAGAAAAGTTAGGTTTTTGTTTTGGAAGTGGTGAGGTTTCATGGATCACAGAGAAAACTAACATTAGGTGATTATATCTCTTGTGTCAATACAAGCCAATCAAGCACTTCATTACTCACTGATTATGTTACCCACAGGAAGGTAATTGTTGAAGCTGGGTATTCTTTAGCATGAGATAAGGAGGAACAGCAGCCTGGAACAGTCTGTCAGAACCTCAGAGAACCAGTGTGTACAGTCATGAAGGGTCCTGTCCGGGATCCCTGCAGGTTGATTTTCATTAGCTATCACACCGAGTAAAAACTCTTCAGGTGAAGTGTTTGAACTTCGTGATTGAAGATATCAAAAGAAGCTTAGATGGAATTAGTGGCTGAAGGATCCTCAAAGCATCGTGCATCTCCTGCTGTAATCTGTGATGTGCTCCATGGAAGTGGCTTCACTGTTATTTATTCCTGCCATGCACCCACACAACCAGTTATCCAAATCCGCTTTAAGGACTTCCAGCCGGGCGGACACTCACATCCTTACAGTATCAGCTGTCAAACTCACTGTGGATGCTCCTTGACCCATGTGCTCCTTGTCAAACAACATGCAAGCAGTGATCTGCTGTTGAGAACAGTTTGTTCCTGACTGAAGTGAAGCTTCACTCCTGATGGCAGCTTCAGTCGACCCACTTGTATGGCTGAAGAAGAGTCAGACCTTTAACAAGATCACAGAGAGCGGAGGACTCTTCTTATTAAGAAACACAAGTGAGAATTCCATCTATTCCGGAAAGTTTGTGTCAAAAATGCAACACATTTTGAACCTCTTTTGATTGATTTCCTTATAGTGTTTTAGAATCAGAATCAGAAAATCAGAAAAACTTTATTGGTCCCAGAGGGCAATTCATTTGTAGACTACCAGTGCAGTTTCTCACACACACAACACAGTCACACCAATGTGTCAGACCATCATAGTTAAATGAGTGCTCCTCAGCTCCGTAACATCAGCATACAGCAATACATCATCTCAGCAATAATCTAAAAAAACATTTTTATCTAAGTTCAACAACGTAATTGCTGAGGGCACAAAAGACTGCGAAAAACAGTTGGTTTTTCGTGCCGGAGCATAAAATCGACGCCCTGAAGGCATCAAAACAAAGTCAGGAGTCAGAGGATGCTGGGGCTGTCCCAGGATGCTCTTGGCTTTCTTCAGCACCTGTACCTTCCACAGAGAGGGAAGGTCCCTCAGTCTAACACCAATTATTTTAGAGCAGCTATTGACAATACCCTGAAGTTTGTTTTTGTCTTTCAAAGACAGACCATAAAACCAGCAAATAAATGAAAATGTTAAAATACTCTCTATAAAAGAACAATAAAAAGTATTAAGAATGGTTTGGTTCACATTAAAAGAGTTCAGGTTCCTCAGCAGGTAAATTCTCTGCTGCCCACGCTTCACAATAGCGTCTGTGTTCAGGTGAAATTTCAGTTTGTTGTCGAATACAGTGCCCAAATATTTGTAGGTCTCGACAATCTCCACCTTCTCCCCATGGATCACACTAACACCATGCGATGTACCCCGTCTAAAATATGTATTTATGTATTTATTTTTTGCTATTTTTCCACCCAGTTTTTAAAATGTTATGTAATTTTATTTATTTTACATTCCAGCTGTGAGACTATCTATTTAAATGAATAAACTTGAGCAAATGTAAATGGAAACTGTCAAAAGGGTTTCATGATAAAGCATAAAATCATTCCAACAGATGAAAAGATACAAACTCTTTTGCAGTCATATTGATGTTTTAATGCATTGTTGAGTTGAAAAACTATGCAACGTACCAGACAAAAGTGCTGAAGCCCTTTGTGTCAGAGCACACCTTCAATGTCATTTACTTAAACCAGCAGTCTTCAACCTGCAGCTCCAGATCCACGTGTGTCTCTTTTATCTCTCCACAGTAACTCTTTGGACAAACAAAGTCAGAGAGACTGCTGACCCAGCCATGTCGACTGTCAGAATCAGCATCTCCCTCTAACTAAAACTACCTAAAGAAAACAAATAAACAAAGCCTGAAAACTAAGACTACCAAGATCCAAACTAAAATAACAAAACCCAGCAGAGTAAGACTGCTGAGGACAAAGAGGGGAAAGAACAAACAATAAATAAATAAAAGAAAAATAAAATAGCATTTTTGTTAAAGTAAGGATTACTTCATCAGGATTTATTTAATTGAGATTAGTTAAATATAGATTTGATGTCTGAGGTTCACATACATGATAAACTATGCATGTTTTCACATCCTTTTGACCTGAAGACGTCTTATTTGTTCAACTCTACCAACAGAATGAACAGATTTTATATGAAAAGCAAAACTTTGGTAAAAGTTTTATCCTATGCTGCACAACGTTGGTTACTAGCTATCCAGATGCACTGAGAGGATCCTGTTTGTTTACAGTCTGCCAACTGACCCCAACATATCCCCTTCCTCATACAAACATGCAATAGGGAGAAGGGGAGGGTGTCTGTATTGCAGTGCGCTGCGGGGGGTGGACTACCTGCCAGTGGCCCTCCTCCTGTGGCCGCTGCATGGATTTGCCCCTCCCCTCGATTTTATTTGCACCGTAGACATTTAGGACCCTTGGTGGGGGGGTGCTTGGACATCACTGCCAGCAAACAGTCGATGTCCTTTCAGTGCCCCTCCCGCCAATTTTAACCGCACCATAGACATGTAGGGCCGCTGGTGGGAGGGTGACGGGGCATCTCTGCGAGAAATCAGGAGATGCCCTGTTAAGGCCTTGCACATTAGTAGTCTACTGGAGGTCATATTGCAGGGCTCTGGCAGTGGTCCTCCTGTTTCTCCACAAAAGAGGAGGTAGTGGTCCTGATGCGGGGTTGTTGCCCTCCTACGGCCTCCTCCACATCTCCTGATGTACTGGCTTGACTCCTGATGGCACCTCCTGGACACTACGCTGACAAACACAGCAAACCTTCTAGCCATAGCTGACATTGATGCGCCGTGGATGAGCTGCACTACCTGGGCCACTTGTGTGGGCTGTAGACGCCGTCTCATGTTGCCACTGGAGTGACAACACTGTCGGCATTCACCACAACATCAGCCAGAACACACAAAGACGAAGATGTCTGTGGTCATTATAGAACCACTCCTTCATAGCAAATGAAAATGATCAGGAAAGAAAAAGTACAGTCAATGATTGTCGTTCAGTGGACACCACGGCGTCACGTCATGGCATCTCTTCAGATCTGATCACTACGGTGAAATGGAGGGAATGATGATCATGAACCTGAGAAGCAAATGTCTTGTTCAGGAACTTCCAGTAAGAGCCTCAGAAAGTTTTAACTCTGGGAAATCAAACTGTGCCGCTAGCTTGGTTTGGATGTTTTATTTTTTCCATTTATTTACAGCTGGACTAATTCAAACCTTTTCATTAGTTTTATTTATTTATTTTTATTTAGTTGTTTTTTCTCTGTGAAAGCACGGGTTTTCTTAATTACACTTTGATAGAAGAAATTACAAATCTGTAATTAAAATGTCCCAGAAGGCTGCTTTTACAGGAGGAAATACATTTTGAGGTAAATCAATTAAATTACAGAAAGGCGGACATATGTCGGGCTCACTTAGTGAAAAACCGATCTGCATGTTAAACAGCTTAAATGAAGTGAATGCTGTTGACTCCCAGGTGTTTTTTTTTTCTCGTCTTTTGACACATTTGGTTTTGCAGACAAACAGCCCTGGGCTTTTTGTTTACATGCCTCGTTGTGTGATTGCGTTCCAGCTTGCTGCTGTGCATGATTTGCAGCTGCCCGCAAATGTTCTGGAGGTCAGCTGTTCCCACAGGATCTTTTCCAATCTTCAACTCGCCTCTGAAATCTTCCGAGCGTTTTATGACTTTATCGAGCCTGGAGGCTTACCTTGAGAGTGATGTGTGTGAGGAGCGCAGTAGCTGCTTCTCATGTCACCAAGGTGAGCACTGGGTTGTGAGTGTGTCACAGGCTGTGTGAAACCATGTCAGGCATACTGACTGGAGTTTACGCTACCTAACACAATAGTGTTCTGAAAATGGGTTACCCACCTGCTCACCTGCCATTAAGAAACACACCCCTCTTTAGACTTAGACTTAGCTTTATTGATCCCTTTGGGACGGCACCCTTGGGGATATTAGGTTTTCAGCAGCTTACAAAAAAGTATACAAAATAAAAATCTCAATGTACAAAGTATACACTAGAATTATACAGAAATGGGATAATATGGACAAAATTAAGCTCCTTTCAAACAAAAAGAGCTAATTTTAAAGATCCTTACCCTCTAACAAACATCAAACATGTTTTTAACAGAAAAAAGTTTTAACCAGGAGTCCCTGCGACAGACTGGCGACCTGTCCAGGGTGAACCCCGCCTTCACCCATCAGTAGCCGGGTTAGGCTCTGGCACCCCGCGACCCGAAAGGGACAAAGCGGTCAAGAAGATGAAAGAAAAATTGGTCCCTTCTAAAACCAGCTGCCTGTGGGCATTTGAAGAACTTGAACAACTGAAAATCTGGTTTGGTTACAAATTTATAAATGGAATGAAAGTGCTTTTATGGAACGAAGTGAAGTTTCCAGTGGACATCTTCAACAGACACGTCAGAGGTTGGGAGGTCTGGAAGGTTAAAGGATGTTGCTGATGCAAGGCTGTTGCTAAGATACAAGTCCGAGGAAAATTGCATTGAAGCCTGACATGGGTCTGTCCACAGACTGTTGTTGCAGGGCTCTTTTGGGTTATTGTGTGGATTTATTGGCTTTTCAATTTGCATTGTCTCCTGGAGATGGTTTTGTGCGTCATGAGCACTTAGAGTTGTCTTCTTTTGTGTTTGCTTGCTTAATCTATTTCTCCTGTCTGGTAGCCTCCAACATTTCTCCTGCTGGTTTCTTTATGTGCTGCTGCTTTTCTCTCTGACATTTTGGGAGCATTCCTGAAAGACATTTTTCATGCTTGGCTCATCAATAAGCTATCAAGCACAACAGAAACAGCGTTAAAGGAGGATAGGCAAATTAGAGTTATTCATGTCAGTCATGAAACTGGGAGCTGTGAGAACAACCACTGCTTCTGAAACCCACTGAAGACAGGGATAAAGCAAAATAAGAGAAAAGTGTTGATAAAAGATGACATTTTTAATAGAAAACCAACCAAACAAGATGCTTTTAAAACTGTAGATTTATTAAGCAGCAGGTGTATAAAGTCAGACCTCAGAGCCAGTTTTCTTCCTGCATTTGTAGCATCAGCAGCTGCAGCAGAACTCTCCCTGTGTAACTCGCTCGGATTCAGGCCACCATCCAGACCAGTACCTGCTTTCACTCCAAGATAAATCCTTACATGTTTGATGCACATACGGTCACTAAACACTTTATCAGGTACACCTGTTTATTCTACTGTTCATACAAATATTTTACTAGCTGATCAACCACCCACCTCTGCAAAACACAAACACTCACCTGAGCACAGGTGTCAGCTCACCTTTGCACTAATAGTATGCTTGACAGAATGAAAGGCTTTATTTGTGTTGGTTTGTATGATCAAGTGTGTGTGAACTGCATTTGTTTTGTGTACATTTTGACTAGTTTACATGTGAAGACTATTTTGCCCCCCCAACACACACATCTCAATCCTCTTCTTTTCCTTTTCCAACAGAAAAGGAAAAAAAGAGATACAAACATAATTAATATGAATTAGTTTAGCATAAAATACAAAAGGGCTTTATACAAATATACACCTTGCGTGTCATAAGATCAATAACCCTGTTGTGACGGTAAAATCTGCCCAAGGCTCTCAGCCCGCATCTGTTTGCTCAGGTGTTGGGCAGGACAAGTTAAAAAAAATAATGAAGTTAAGGAAGTATTTTCCTTGATTTATCTTTCTTTTTTTAGTTTCTCATGTTGTGGTTTGAATGCATAAACATGCCGGCACCATGAGTGCATACTGGCAATAGGAGTCTCTCCCCTGCTGAACCCTGCCGCTCATGTTCAGGTGTGACCACCTGATGAGCGTTCAACACTCGTGTTGTTGTAAATCGCGATTCTGGCTCAAACCTGTACGACTGGATTGATCAAATATTTCTGGTTGTTATTTTTGCACCGCTAATGTTAGCTTGAGGCTGTAAGTTCACGCGTGAGTGTGGCAGCGCGCAAACGGAGCTCTCAGCAACTGGTGGGACAGTTGACTCGCCCTGCTGCTAAAATAGAGCAGCGTAAGATCTACACACGTCACATGCACATGAATTATGCAGGCGGCTATTACAGTAGATCTCACTTCTGATAAGACATATTGTCATTAGACACTGAGAAGCATTTAGACTATAACCTATATAAGTGTTTTGTAGCATTTAGAGCTAGCTCCATTGTAAAATCAAGGCCACTCCTATTTTTCAGGGGCGTGGGGTTTAAAAGATGAATCAAGTTTTTTATCATTTTCATTTCAGACTGTCAGAAAACCTCCACCTCTCTAGATGTTCCTCCACCTGCTCTCACTACACATCACAATATCATCTACAAACATCAGATCCTCAGAGATTCCTGTCTAACCTCATCTGTCAGTCTGTCCATCTCCACAGAAACAAGAAGGAGCTCAAAGCTGATCCTTAGTTCCTCCTCCACCTTCACTGTCTTCTGGCTCATCCATGTCCTCAAGGACTCCTGTGTACCTCTATGATCTGTTAGTTTAATAGTCTATAATTATGAAAACTAGAAGCCCCCCCCCCACCACCACCACCACCACCATGACATCTAGAACAGCACATGAACCCCCGGCAGCATCTGGCAGAATTGAGGTAGAACTTTATAAACAGCATTTTTTTTCTTTCATCAGTGAAGAATGAGCTTCTCATCAATCTCTTAATTTTATCCTTCACTGATGAACAGATTCTTTTTTAGTCCCTTCCTTTTTTACTCAGATACATTATTCAAAGCGTGCACTACAGCTACAGAAAGTTTTTGTGCAGTGTTCCTCCTCTGGATGAAGCACTTCTCATCCCACTCCTCAAATCAGACTTTCCTGTCTCCTGATTTATTTTTGCATTTTCTGTGTCTAGATTAGCTAAGCCAACCCACCTTTTTGCTTGAATATTTTTTGATGGCCAAAATGCATTTTTACAGATTAAAAAAGGCTGAATATTGTGAAAAACACAGAAATGGCGTTTATTGTGAAATAACTAAAAATGTGTGCTTGATTTTGAAAATATTCATATAATCTGTAGCTACACACATCTCAAGGTTAGGGTCTGAACAATGTTTTAGAATAGCATTTATACTTTAGCCTATAAAAATGACACCGATATAAAAATACATAAAAAAACTGAAAATAAGTGCTTTTCATTTTTTCATCAATATCATCTCTTCATAGTGACAGATGTTTCAATTTTTCATTTTAAAGCACAGATTTTCTATAAAGTATCTCAGTCATGCAGGTGATGTCATGAAGCTGAGTCGTGGTACCTTGACTTAAAGTATTATTTCTTTGGAACATTTCACCTCTCGTCCAAAGAGCTTTATGCTCGTTACTTCCATGTTTTAATGTAAGACTGTTCAGTCATTTCGGTTTGTAGAGTCAAGAGCAAAGTGGGGCTAACATGAACATAGCTTCAGAGTTTTTAGAGTTCAGTAGATGTCTTCTGTCAGACTGACTTCTGTGACTTTTTCTTCAGAAAGACAAAAAATACAAAAATAAATAATTTTGTGTTTGCATTTCTGGGTATTTCTCCTTTTAAACCTGTCACTCAAAGTGCCCGAGAAAAACTCTGAATTCCTGAGACTTGCTTACGTCACCGGAGAAGATAATATAACGTCCCACTTCTGTGCTGTAAAGGATTGTAATTCAGTGAAAGGCCAGACTGATGTTAGCTTTCATTATTTTCCCTAGGAATCTGAGGAAAAATGAATTGGATGTATTGGTCACAGAAACCTCAATAAATATTCGATTATTTGTGGAAAAAGAAACATTTTTCAACTGGACGGAGAAAGAATCAGAGTTTTGTAAGGTGTTACTGTTGAAGAAGGATGCAGTACACAGTCAGACAGCCTGCACTTTCACCAGTAGGTTTTTTTTTAGGCTGATGTTTTTGTATGTATTTATATGTGACGAGCAGAAAAAGTGACTGAAATTCATGTTGACTGGATGTCACAGGTGCAGCGCGTTATTGCATTGCCCGCTCGTGGTTCAGTTGTGTCCAAGATGGGATTTTTTAAGTTGGTCTCACATATTTGAATAGAAACTGAAAGTAAAATCCCATATCACAAATATGCTGTCCGTGTTTGATCCAACCCGTGGAGGAACGGCGAGCTGCAGCAGCGCCGCTGCTTTGTTTATAGCAGCTCCATTCAGGATCCACCAGGTGGTTTA
>NC_050530.1:23620480-23645979 GCF_002922805.2 Oryzias melastigma | reverse complement strand
CGGCTGTCTGCTGCTGCTCGTGGCTCCTCCACGGCTTTAATCAAACACGGACAGCATATTTATGACAGCTAATGGTATTGTACCTTTCAGTTTTAATTTAAATACGTGAGGAAAACTTAACAAAATCACATCTTGGACGTAATTAAAATACAAGCGGACAATGCATGGGGAGCGGACATGAATTTGAATCACAAATTACTAATAGCTAACATCAGTCTGGCCTTTCACTGAATTACAATCCTTTACAGCACAGAAGAGGCACGTTATATTATCTTCTCCAGCCTCTACAGCTACACCGGGTTAGCTAGCTACTGTGACGTATGAAAGTCTCAGGAATTCAAACGGAGTTTTTGTCTGAGTGACAGCAACTTAAAAGGAGAAATACTCGGAAAGGCAAACACGAAATGATTTCTTATATTTTTTCTCTTTCAGAAAAAAAATGCCACACATACATATTAAAAGCTCAAATAACATGATTTTCATTGGAGGTGGACAAGTTGAGCCTGAGTCTTGTTGGTAGGTAGGTAAATTAATTTGGTTTCAACGTTCACAATCCCTGAAGTCTGAAGGTGCATTCACAACGAACGCGATTCGCGTGCTCCGCCCCTCTTTTGCTGAATTCGCTGCTTGCCGCTTGTCAAAAAATGTGTTCCTGACCCTGCAGCTACATGTGGGAGGAGCTACCAGCTCTTTCTGTGGATATCTCACTTAGAATGAATGGAAGACACATACGATGATGAGGAATAAGGTTTATTTATTGTGAAGAGTTCTACAAAAACATCGGTAATCGTATCTCCATGTTTGGGTTATGATATTAAAGATTTTCCCGGTACAGGGGCCTGTGTCTGTATGACAGCTGCATTCACAGTGTCTCTGTGTCTCTGTGGCTAAGCTGAAGGGTCACGGTCTCCTCTTATTCCGAGGGGTTAAAATAAAATTAGGAGACCTTTTTCCTTTTCTTTAATGTCTTTAATGTCCGAGCCGGCAGCCTCCTCCCCCCACAGTGACTCTCTGTCTGCCGGCATATCGAGTGAGTGAGCTCCACAGTGGGAGAGAAAGCCGGAGATCTGTCCAGAGTGTATTCCGCCTTCACCCCAAAGTAGCCGGATGAGCGCTGATATCGCCGCAGGACTTCAATTCGCCCCAGAGCGCGCCTGTACCATTGATTAACATTGAAGTTGGTGCGGCAGAGGCGATTATCTGGAGATTATCCGGAGCTTAAATGGGCATAAAATGGTTTGTTTTTTGTGCTTCCATTTCCTGTTTGTGTGAAGAACTATGCCTCCTGTCCTTGTCTTTACAGAGGGAGATGGTGTACGCCCCCCAGGACTCTCCCTCTAACCGCCGTCTGAGTAACCCCCCCATGTCCTCGCAGCACTCGTCTGCCTCACCCCCCCATGGCTCACCTTCCCGTGCCCGCCTTCTGTACAGCAGCGCTGGCAGGCCCTCCTCTTACGCCGGGCCTCCCCATCACACCCACTCCTTGCCTCACCCACACTCCCAATCTCACCACTCCTCTCCTCACCAGCAGCCTCAGCTCCACCAGCCGCATCACTCCCCCCCGGTCTTCTGCACCTCCTCCAGTGCTATTTTAGAGCGCAGGGATGTGAAGCCTGATGACGAGATGGGGGGCTCCAGAAGCATGGTGTTGCTGCGAGGAGACGATCGGATGGGAGGGGGGATCTACGCAGATCCGTACTCTTTGGGCCCGGACACAAGTCGTCTGGCTCTGGCTGGAGGCCCCCACTCCCCAATGCCGGCCAGAGCTGACCCTTATGGCTCCTTATACCGTCGTGGGGGAGGAGGGGGAGGCGGTCACGGATCCGTCCGTTCGCTGACTTCCTACTCTGCAGCTGCTTTACAAGGGGAGCTGATAGAGAGCAGCGCCCTCTACAGGCCAGGAGGACCACTCTATAATGACGCTTACGCAGCTTCAATGTTGGCCATGGGGCTGCGGGTGCCACCGCCCTCCTCCCCCCAGAAGATCCCTGACATGAGGGATTCCTACGGAGCCACCATGCCTGCTCGGGGTTCCCCTGGGAGGCAGAATTTGCGAAGGGACTCTGTGACCTCGTCTGTGTTTGGAGACAGCCCCAAAGCCAGAGGCCAGGGTTCTGGGCTGGGTCTCACTGCAGAACAGCTGTGCTTAATGCAGGGGGGGGAAGGAGGGGTTGCAGGAGGCTTTGGGTCACCACTCCTGGGAAACGAGACAGAGACTCGGTAAGATATGGAACACAAGTATCATGTTAGTGCTTAAAGAAAAGCTACATGTTTTACCTCAATAGTTGAGATCCTACAGCAGTTCTCTGCTCTGTTGGTATCAATTAGTGTGTTCTAACAAAACGTTCACGTAAAGAAATTGGCTTTTAGTTCAGCAGTGATAGCCTCCCAAACTGTTTTACATCCCCGTGAGACAGAGCTGGCCCGAGTTCATTTGTACAACACACACTATGAGTGAACTCCTACACATCTACACCCACACATTCTGCACACGTTCACTGGGTCATCACATCACAGACCGTTTTTCTGGAATACTGACCTCGTAAAGTCTGCATAAAAAAAGCTAAAGGGGAACAGAAAGGTATCAGTTCGTTTAAAGTGGTCAAGATATCAATCAGCATTCAGCCTGCACAGGAAATGAAGATAAAGGATTATAGTAATTAGCTCTTCCAAATGTAAGCGACAAGATTATCAGATTAAAACATGTCTATTTGAATCTGAAGGACATGCAATCATGTTATTCAAGACTGTGTGCTGGAAAATGTAATCATGCAAAAGCAACTTTATTGAGCTTTTAGTTGTGTTATATGATCAGTTCCTCATGATAAACGACCCAAAGTGGTATTTTGATCCATTCGTGCATCTCTGAGCATTCCTCCAAAACCCTGCTCTCCGAGCACCAGCCCCTCCCAACCCACAAAAACGACTGGGTCCTCACATTGTGATGTTACCAAGTGGGGAACAGCCCCTTCCAGGAAGAGTCTGTGCAGGCTAACACAAACACCCGCTTTCTCTGTGGAGCTAGTGGTGATCAGCAAAACGCTTTCATTTTAAACGCACAATATACACATCCATCTTTGGAAAAGTTTGGATTTTGTTTGGCACATGCTGCCGATGTGTCATGAAAAAAGGCGGTGCCTCAGAGATGGAGGCGTCTTACTTCTGGAAAAGTGCTCAAGAACAGTCTTAAGAATAGCATGATATAGGCCCTTTAAAGAATTCAGGAAAGTTGAAGAATCAACTGTTCTTTTAAAGCGGTCATACCATGATTTTCTTCAACCTTTCAGAGTGACTATTTGTTATTTTTTTTCAGAAGTAAAACGACTCGATTCCTGAAGCTCCGCCTACTGCTGCGTGTGGCTGCAGTCCATTTCATGACGTCATTCCAGAGTCTCTCTTTCTTTGTTTCTCCCACGAAAATAAACAGTATCCAAACTTTTTCAAAGATGGATGCACATACCACATATCTAACTTTAGTGGGCCCGGCCATTGCTACACTGGTTTACAACACAAATACACTTGGCTTCTGCACAACTGGGCCCAACTGGGGGGGTCTTAAAGGAGCCCTGCCTCTAAAGTAACAAACACCTGTTTGATCAAAATACCGCTTAGGGGTTCTTTATAGTGAGGAGTGAACAGTAGAATACACTTAAAAACTTAAAAAGTAGAATTTTCATGGTATGGCTCCTTTAAGTTAAAATATTTATGCCACTTTTAATCAAAATTTTTTTATATAGTTATAAATATAAATATATATATATATATTTTAGTTTTCCTTTAGTTAAAAAAAAACAACAAAACCAAAGCAAAACTATATTTGATGCATCTTTGTTGTTTATGCAGAGAACGTATGGAGGCCATGGAGAAGCAGATAGCCAGTCTGACCGGGCTGCTGCAGAGAGTTCTGAGCAGAGCGCCTGAACCTGAAAGCCCGTAAGACTAACACGTACACTCACACTCACACACACTAACACACAACACACACCTGCACATAAACACCTAAAGTATTCTAATGATCTTTTCAGATCCAACTGGTTACAGTTCCATTCTGTTGTCTTCAGAGCTTTTCTGCTAGAAATGTTGCTTTTAGTCTCTTTAATTCTTTCATTGTTAAACTATATGCTTAACTTCACCTTTCATGTTATTTGAGTCACTTTAGCTAAAAAAAAACCCCAACTATGTTGAACAGTAGTGATGCAAACATAACGTCAGTCATTTAGAACGCTGGTGTTCTTTTAATGTATCGTCTTTATTGGGCATCACACACATTTTGTACATTAATCTGTCATTTTGTTTGCTTTTTGGCAGTATTTTTCTTTTACATTTTTATAAAATTATTATTTCATGAGCTCATTTTGCTATTTAATATTTTTTCAGGCACCCATAAAAGCTCAATTATGAGAAGTAATGCATCACTTACTTTGCCTTTTTAACTGATGATCTCACATACAACAGAAGTAAAACTGTAGCTCTACGTTTATTTATCTAACAGTACAGACCATTTTAAGAAAACCTGCATGGACTCAACCTTCGATTTGTTCTGTATGAGCTGCACACAGAGAACAAATGTTTTTTATGTCGTCTTAAAAAAAAGGTAACTTATTTTCTCAGGATTTTTAAGTAATATGAATATTGCAGCTGGATTTCCCTCTGGAGCTTTAATCTCACAAATGTCAAGCAGAGGATCTAAATGCTGGACTTAAAGCCAGTGGGCAGAATGATTATAGAAACTGTTGTTTTTTTTGGCTAAAAGAACCTTAACCAAGCAGAGAACAGAAAACTGTTTCAAATTGATGGAATGTGTCCAGATGTGTGGCTCCTGGAAAAAAAATACAACAGGAATAGCAATACAGAGAAAGAAAATGCACTTGAAAAAAAAAGTATTAAATACATATATTTATTATATATACAATATATATTATATATATAAATACCATTTATGTACCGGTATATATATATATATATATATATATATATATATATATATATATATATATATATATAAATAAAAAACACCCCTCTCCCCCTCCCCGGGTGGTTTCTCCTCTTAGCTCAGGTCCTCTACCAGAGGTCTGGGACCTTGAGGGTCCTGCTGTATCTGAGCTGTTCCTGTTCTTTTCTGGACTGAGATGTCTGAGGTCTTTCCAGGGATCTGCTGTAGACACTCCTCCAGTTTGGAGGTTACATATATATATAAACCACTCACGGAGGGTGAGAGGGGCATTTTTTAAAATATATTTATCAGAAAAAGAAATAGCAAAAGTTAATAAGTTTAACAATAAAAAAGTATACCCTAGCTTATTATCTTTATGAAACTTCAACATTTCTATCAAAAAATTACTCATACCAAATGTAAATATTTTTATGCCACCATAACTGTTGATGTAATATTTGGAAAAAGGATGACTGAGGCTTGTATCCGCTTTTAAAGAATTTGTCCTTTTCTGAGAAAAGTAAGTAAAAGTTTCAAATAGGTTAGTTCATTTTACTGGCTAAAAGTCATAAATACTTTTAACCTAAGTTTCAAAAATGTGGAATTTTGTAATGTTTCTAGATGTTCATGAACATTTTTTAATGCGGATATTATATAAACATAAAGTTGTGGGCCGCATTGTAAATCTGACTGAAGCTATGCACCAAACTCAACTCGTTAATTGTAAGAAAATGCACTAATCAGCAAATATTTCTAACTGTGAACATTCAAATGATATTGCATATGTTGAGCGCACATCATTGCTGCTCAACACTCAAGCTAAACTGAGCCTGTCACCTTATAGCAGGAAGGCAGTGGTGAGCCTCAGGTGATGGGTTCTCATTTAGTCAGTTTTTAGTGTTTCAGGTTCACTTCTCTCACAGAAACTCCACTTTATGACATCTTAAGAAAAGTTTTTATAACAATTTTTAAATAAGATTCTAGTGATATAAAGGAATGACGCTTTGGTTTGGACCAAAAGTACCAATTCAATGATCTACAGGTGTACATGTAAGGTCATTCACTGTATTGAACATTTTAGTAAAATCATAAGGTTTCATTATTTAATAAAAAGCTTTAGAATTTTTTCATTATCTTTAAATAATCACCAGTCCACGTGTTTAAGATCCATTTAAATAATAGGACCAAGAAAATGTTGCATTCATGCAAAAAGATGCACTACTTCACTTATTTGAGGGTATATATAGATATATAGATATATATGTAACATTTAGATATATATAACATTTTCTTTTCCGCCTACTCACTTGTATTCTGGTAAACATTTGAAAAACACACAGACACACACCTGAGAGCTGCAGAAACATGAATCACCAGCAGATTATGTGAAACAGAACCTCAGACACATGTGAAAACACAGATGACTTCAATAATGATGCTCAGAAAGAGAGATAAAAAAATGCATTTAAAAGTAACATGAGAGCCTCATTGACTAATGCTTGAATCTGTGTCCTGCCTTCATGTGGTTGAATACTTTTGTTCTTGCAGGGAGAAGGGTGAGTCAGCGAGTGACTGCTCAGGAACTGAGGGTAAGTCGGCTCCAGACGTGCAGACATGAGTGCCGCCTGCGCTGCTGTCTGCTGCTGCTTGTTGACAGGCTCCTCTCTCAGACCGGCTGCTGTCATCTTTACCTGCAGTGCTCTGAGAGTGTGCAGGCTCATTTGTGAATGACGCTGCAGCTTCTTTTTTCTGTATGTGCTGGCTTTGGCTCTTTTGCTGCTCTGTAACTGCTGCTCATGCTCCTTGTTTTAGCTGGACGAACTAAAAAAAAGAAAGGTAGCTACTGTGTGTGTTCTTGGAGTGTCTGATTCTTGTCCCCCGTGTGCTCCCCCCTCCCTCCATCCTGGTCTTTCTTCTTCATGTGGAGCCCCGTTTGCATCCGTACCTTTTATGTCTTGAAAGATTTGCGTCTCAGAAAGGATGCAAGGCTCCTTCATTATTGTCGTGGTCTTCATTCTTTAAAAAAAAGTATTGAGTTGCATTTCAATATCCCAATTTAAATCCACGAAGCATCACTTTAGAAGCAAACAAATAATATATATACAGACGTGGACAAAAGTGTTGGTACCTCTCAGTTAAAGAAGGACAAACCCACAATTCTCACTGAAATCACTCAAACTTACAAAAGTAACAATAAATAAAACACCTGTGATGTCAATTAAAGGACACACCTGAGTTAATCATGTCACTCTGGTCAGATAGTTTTCAATCTTTCATTGAGGTGCCATCATTTTTGTCCAGGTCTGTTTCATTAGTTTGTTTTTTTTAAATAATTATGTTAATCAACAATTCAAAATTGTTGGCTGATTTTGATTGTTTAATTTTCGAAAAAAAAAATGTATTGTTACTTTCGTAAGTTTCAGGTGATTTCAGTGAGAATTGTGGGTTTGTCCTTCTTTAACTGAGGGGTACCAACACTTTTGTCCACCACTGTATATATATATATATATATATATTTGCATTTATGTAATATTTTACTGCTGGAAAAACGCAATCATGACATATTTTTACATTGAATTCTAGATCCAACTTGTTTTTGTATAATTCATATGTCAGATAGTTATTATTTTGTCTCTTTTTAACATTTATTTAATCAGCTAAAACAACATTACTGTCAGAACTTAATCAAAGTTTCTTATTTTGATAACTCAAAATAAACTCTCAGTGAGTCAAGTTGTGAACATGAAAAAATAACATTTATGAAACTGGATCTTATCTGAACTGAAGGATGCCTTATATTTTTATTATGTTACATAAACAATCTAATTGGACAAACTGCAATGTCATTTCCCTCAAAAGAACAAGAAGATCAAAAGAATCAGTGATGTACGGTGAACTACAACCTAAACAAATGTACTGTGCGTTGGTGCTGAGTCATTGTAGAGAATATAGTCAGGAAGGATTACACAGGTGTACAGGTATCTGACTTAACTTAGCAAAGGTCACAGCAGATGTAACCCGATCGTGTTTGGAAGAAATCTCTTATGACCAGCCCAGTTGACTCTATAGCGGAGGGCAGCGGAAGCTTCAGGCTAACAGCAGATTTCATAAAGGAAAGGGTTCAGTTACAGGTCTCAGTTTGAACAACTCCTGTCAGCAATGCTTGCAGGCAGGATGAGCCTCTCAAGTGTCTTCATCAGAACTCCCACTACTGTCATATTTGGTTGTTTTTTGCCAATAATATCTTTATTTGGAGAATATTTCCTGTGTTGTTTTAAGTCTTTGAGGCTACATTATGTGGACACTAAAAGTGTGAGGTAGAGTTCCTTCACCCATCAGAGAGGCATTTAGAGGACAAAAAGGTCTCAGATGCTGTTATTGGGTCCTTGCATGGGATTTCCTTTTCATCAGAACTCTCAACAGTCATGATCCCCAACAACATTAGCTTACAATTAGGTCACTAGCTTCAAAAGAACCACTTTTGATACACTTCATGCAGTGAATGCTGTGGATATTCATCTTCTAGAAAACAATAGACGTGTTCAATCATAAAAGTGCATTCTTCATCCCACATGCTAACCAGTGAGAGTCAGTCCAAGCTACAGCACAATCTAGTGCTACAGACTCTCATGGACAAAACACAGTCTAAACTTTGCATAAGTGTGGACAAGAAAATGCTTCCGACCATTTCCATCCCTTTATAGCACATGTGTCAAAGTCAAGGCCCGGGGGCCAGATCCGGCCCTCTGAAATTATATTTGGCCCTCCAGATCTTTTTATTTTATTGTTATTAATGGTCCGCTGCTATCTTACGCTTATTTTTTACTTTTAGAATTTATTTGATATATATTTTTATGGAGGGTAAAGTATTGAAAGTTATTTAAGGTTTAAGTTGATTTATTCTGGAATAATATTCCTGCCTTTTTATTATTCATAATTATGGTAAAAGCTGCTAGCGTTTTGGACTATTTTGGCATTTACTAAGATTTTTTTTTTGACTATTTTTTTGGTTTAGCATATATTTCAGCCACATTCTAGGCATTTTGGCTAATTTAGGCATTTTTAAGTTTTTTAGCCTGTTTTGAAGTTTAGCTACCTTTTCAGCAACATGCTAGCTGTTTTGGGTAACCTAATAGTTTTGTTTGTTTGTTTTTTAAGCTAATTTGGCATTTAGCTAATATTATAGATTATTAGCTTCAGCGTTTTTTTAGCTATCAATTTCAGCATCTTTAGCTATCAGCACTAACATCTTCAGCAGCCAAATTCAGCTTACAGCATTCACACTAGCATTATCACAGGTAATGTTGTATGTCTACTTCATAATTATGTTAAAAAGTTACAGTTTTAAATTTTTAAAAATGTAGTTTTAGAGTGTTCAATAAATGTTTATCCTGTTCGGCCCGTGACCTAAGGGGTGTTTTGGATTTTGTCCCCTTGGGTTTGACATCTCTGCTTCATAGTCATGATTCCAAGTAGTCTATGTTTAATAAGGACCTGTCAGAGAGTGAACAACATTCTGTTTGCTGCAGCAACAGAAGGGACAGAGAGGAACGATCTGATTGGCTGGAGCTGTGCACCATCCATGCCTGCAGTTAAAGTGAACTCCTCTTCTTGACCACTGAGGCTGCAGAGACAGGTTTGACGACCACAGAGCTCAAAGGCCTCAGAGCTCGTCAAACACTCCTCCAACGCTGTCATCAATTAGAATTAAATGTGTCCAGAAGCCGGCGCTGGCTGCAGCTCTCCTTGTTAGAGTTTCCAGGATGCACACTGGGGTCATTTTTTCAGCTGAAAGAAGGCGTCAGCATGGAGGTGTTTGAATTACTGCTGTGTTGAGATGAGGTTAGGAAGGAATTTGGACTTCACAGCTTTGAGATGAATGAAAGCAGTCTTAAAATGCAACTCTGAACACCCACTCTGTTATTGATTGGTTGTCTGCGAGTTACTATGCCTTGACTTGTTCTGCATGATAAGTCATGGCTCTCATTGTCGTTTGAAAAGATTATCTGATTTGAAGGCACTCATATGTTTCTGATGTCTGGGGACTGTGCTATAATGAGATACTTGGAAGTATTGCTTTTCATTACACAGTCAGTGTTGTCCCTGAAGCCTTTCCATTCTGTTTATCATTCAGTCTGCTGTAATCTTCCCTCCTGACCTTCAGCACTGATGGAACTTGTCCCGTTGCCAAATTCTTCAGTTAAACAATATTATATTATGTGTATCCAATTAGTTTAAATACAGACAGAAACTATTTCTATGCACACAATTTAACGTACAAAACTTTCTTTTTTTCATCTACAAAGTGCATTTTGGGACAATGTCTATCACTTCTGACAGTTACTTTGAAAAAGAATTGATAAGTTAACTCAAGTGTTGTTTGTTGGGCAGCTTTGACACCATCTGCTCCCCTGGCCCTGATGCCGCCCCCCTCCCTGGGGCCCAACCAGCCTGTCCCTGTTTCCCGCCTGCAAATGCAGCTCCACCTCCAGGGCCTGCAGCAGAACACCAATGCGCTGCGCAAGCAGCTGTCGCAACTACGCAATATGCAGGTGGGTGTCGAATATTAGTGCAGTTTTCAACCGCTTCAATCATCCAAAAGTGTTTGGTCACACAAAACGACCACCTTTGTACACAAAGGTGGTCGTTTTTAGAGAGCTAAATGGAAAATGACACGTACTTATATAGCGTTCTCTTATGCCAGACTATGGAGAGAAATAAATCAGGAATTACGCACGTATTAATTGGGGTGATACTTATTTCTCTCCATATTCTATTACCTTCCTTAAGGCCCAAAGTGCTTTACAGTCACAGTCCCATTAATACTTTCACACACTGATGATGGCTCTGCCAACCGACATCAGCGCCAACCGACAACCACCAGGAGCTATGAGCAGCTTCCTAACTCTTTTGATTGTCCTTCCATCCGTCATCCATCCATCCATCATCCATCCATCATCCATCCATCCATCCATCCATCATCCATCCATCATCCATCCATCCATGTCTTGCCTCCGTTTTCTGTTGACAAACTCACCTTTAGAGCTGCAAAAGAGTTACCACCATATCCAGAAGTGAGGGAGTTCTTAAATTAATTGTGTTAGTGATCACAAAATGTCATTGAAAATATTAACTTTCTACAAAAATAAGTTTTTATATTAGTCACAGAGTTTGACCTTCTGGAAATAAAACAGATTTGCAAAGAACTTTTTAAAGCATCTTTAGTTTATAAATATTTGTATTCCTAAAGGTTTGAATCAGGATTTCTTTGTCACACATTTTATAAGTTCCTGTTACATTTTTGCAAAAATCCTAAAATGCTATTTCTATAGCCCAAAATCACAAAGGAAATTTGCCTCATTGGGCTTCATGCAGGTAATTTTGCAGATGCAGAAAATTAGTCATAAAATATGAACAATAGTTAAAAACTAAGACTAAATAAAAGTGGTTATCGCTGCCCTTAGACCCTCCCTCCCGGTAAGGAAAAACTCCTAAAAAACCTGAGTCAGGAAAAAAGAAGAAACCTTAGGGATTCCCACATGAAGGAGAGATCCTATCCCAGGACGGACAGGCGATACCAGAACAGTTAAAGAAAAATTAGCTTCTACAACTACGAATCTAAGAGTTCATTCAGATAAAGCTGAGGGACGAGTGATGATGAAGTCCATAGTCAAGATGAAGAGGAAGTGCAGTCCACGACCAGGAGGAAAGACGACCCAGCAGGAATCACTCTCACTCAGAGATGCAGGATGGTGTCGGGGGCGTGGTCCACGGCCAAGAGTGGGAGCGTGGGCGATCCACCGGGGATCTGAAATCTCTCCCGCTCCCCAGAGGAGAGTGGGAAAGAAGAACAACATGTGAATGGAACTGCACCAACAAAAGCATGGAGAACTAAATACAATAAATAATAAAGAATAGAAGAGAGGAGAAGTAGATGAGAATAGAGAACAGAACCCCAGAGCTGATCTGAAAAATAACGCCGATGGAAAATCTAAATTTATATTTAAACGCATCAATATTAATTTATTAATCTAGCCTCACAAGGACCACAGGAGAGGGAATATTCTCTGATTACTAGCTAGCCTGGCAGAACGCCTGTCCAAAGAGGAATGTTTTAAGGCTAGTTTTGAAGGTAGAAACTGTGCTGGCCTCTCTGACATGAGCTGGGAGCTTATTCCATAGAACAGGGGCTTGATGGCTGAAGGTTCTACCTCCAACTGTACTTTTAGAAATTCTAGGAACTACAAGCAGTCCAGCATTTTGTGAACGAAGTGTTCTGACTGGTTGGTAAGGAACTATGAGATCTCTAATATAGGATGGGGCCACACCATTCAGAGCCTTATAGGTTAACAGGAGGATTTTGAACTTGATCCTGGATTCAACTGGTAGCCAGTGGAGAGAAGCTAACACAGGAGTGATGTGTTCTCTTCTACTAGTTCCTGCTAACAATCGTGCTGCTGCATTCTGGACAAGCTGAAAACTTTTTAAAGAACTTTTCGGGCATGCTATCAGTAAAGAGTTACAGTAATCCAGTCTAGATGTAACAAATGCATGGACGAGTTTTTCAGCGTCACTTTTAGATAACATATTCCTGATCTTAGCTATATTACGTAGATGAAAAAATGCAGTTTTACAAGCTTGAGATATGTGAGCCTTAAATGATAAATCCTGGTCAAATAAAACCCCTAAGTTTCTGACTGAAGAATTGGAGGCAGCATTTACACCATCCAGGGAGACTATCTGATCTGAGAGAGCATCTCTCAGGTGTTTAGGACCCAGTATCATGACCTCAGTTTTTTCTGGGTTCAGAAGGAGGTAATTAATTGTCATCCAGGTCTTAATGTCTCTGATGCAGGAATTCAGTTTTTCTAGGTGGTCATTCTGATCTGGTTTAATGGATAAATACAGCTGTGTATCATCTGCATAACAGTGAAAGTTAATGCTATGTTTCCTGATTATGTTTCCTAAGGGCAGCATGTAAAGCGTGAACAGAATGGGCCCTAGAACTGAGCCCTGAGGGACTCCGTAGCTAACTCTAGTACAATGAGAGGACTGTCCATTTACATTAACAAACTGGTATCTATCAGATAAATAGGATTCAAACCACTGGAGGGCAGATCCCCTGATCCCTATGTCATGCTCTAGTCTCTGGAGTAAGATGCTGTGGTCGATGGTATCAAAGGCTGCGCTGAGGTCTAACAGGACCAGAACAGAGATTAGTCCCTTTTCTGAAGCCAATAGCAAGTCATTAGTAACTCTGACCAGTGCAGTTTCAGTGCTATGGTGAGGTCTGAACCCTGACTGAAAATCTTCAAAGTGATTGTTGTCCTGTAGGTGGCACTGCAGCTGCTTTACCACAACTCTTTCTAGGATTTTAGATATGAATGGGAGATTAGATATTGGTCTATAGTTGGCCAGAATGTCAGGATCCAGGCTGGGTTTTTTCAAAAGAGATTTAACAACCGCATATTTAAAAGACTGAGGCACATAACCAGTTTCTAGGGAGGTATTTATTATGGTTAATATGGATTCACTAATAAGGGGGAAGATTTCTTTAAAAAGTTTAGTGGGGATTGGGTCTAAGAGACAAGTGGAGGTTTTAGAAGACGTAATAACTGATGCTATTTCTGCTTGGTCCACAGCAGTAAAGCAGTCTAATGTTACAGACGTTTCTATGGATGCCTTTATTTCTACGACTTCTGCCTGCTTTGGGTCGATAGTGGGAATAACCACATTTAGCTTGTGTCTAAAATTTGAGATTTTACATTCAGTTACTCAGTGAGCAGATAGAAAAAAAAGATCCAAAGAAAACTTCTTTTTTAATTGACCTTGTTCTTTTAAAAGGAGTTTCATTTTGCTTCAAGGCTGCTTTTAATTTTGTAAAAGCTTTCTTGAAAAGTAAACAACTGAAAATGTTAAGCATCATGTTTATAAATGCATTCTCCATCTTTGGTTGATGCAGCTGGAGAACCAGGATGCGGTTCTCTCCCTGCTCAGACAGACCGAGTCTGAGCTGAGCCTCATGATGCTGGATGCCATGCGGACTCAGGAGGACCCCCTCCAGAGACAGCGCCTCCTGGTGGAGGAAGAGAGACTCAAGTACCTCAATCAGGAGGAGCTGCTCATCCAGCAGCTGCAGTGAGTTCTAAGTGATTTTGATGATAACTAAGGGGATGACAGTCAAACTTCATATACATATTCTGCTCTAATGACAGCAGTGAGGATACTTTTGCATGCCATGGTGTTCTCAGACATTGGTTATTGTTTCACAGTCTGGGCACTCAGTGACACAGCTCTCAGACAGAATCTCTGAAAAAGGCATTGAAAATATTTGCCAATACAACAATTTCAAATCACCACTGTTTAATCTTGGAAACATTTTTTTAGTTGTGAGAACTATAAATGCTTTAAATTTGCATATATAATATACAAAATGCTTCATGGTGTTACGGCTAGAGTTCAAGAACCCAAATACAGAGCAGGCTTGGATGTAGAAGGACTAGTCAGACTTGTTTAATGTTTCTTTTTAAAAAGGTAATCAACATTTTTGGTGGGGAAAGCTGGTTAAAGAAAAACTAGAGAAAAACATGACAAAGAAAACCTAGAAACTTGACAAAACGCTCCAACACAGAGAGATGAACCAAGAGAACTTAAACAGGCAAACAACTAAATGAACTGGCAAGGTGCAGCTGTGAACTCCTCCAGCAGGAAGCACAGCAAGTGGGCGGGCAGCAAGGAGGAGCCACAGCAGACCTGCACAAAACAGGAGAGAGAAAAGGAACTAAACACACAGAACATGTCACATGGACTTGTACCTGCTCTATTAAGAGAATATCTCAAGTTGAAATGGTGCCCCCACGAGGTCAGTAGGTGTGACTTTGTGACAGACATATCTATTTAGGACAATCTATTCTCTCTGTTAAGGGCTGTAACATCTGGAACAGTGCACCTCTCACCTAAAAGAGTGTCCATCTTTAAAGACATAAAAGAAGGAACTAAAAATTTTCTTATATCTAAACAACTATCACTTAATGAGCCCATGTCAAACAACTGCAAACGCTACAAATGTAAATACTGGGTCAGAGTAGGATGCATATCACATTTTGACTGTTTAAACAAGGGGTCAAAATCCAAAACACATCTTAGATCGTGAGGCGAACGGAATAAACATTTATTGAACACTCTGAAACTAAACTGTTAAAACTTTAAAACAGTAAAATGATGAACTACACATATAGCATTACCTGTGATAATGCTAGTGTGAATCCTGTAAGGGGAATTTGGATGCTGAAGATGCTAGTGCTGAAAGCTGAAGATGCTGAAATTGATAGCTAAAAACGCTGATAGCTGAAAATGCTGAAGCTAATAGCCAGTTAAAAAAATCAGTTAGATTTCAAATTAGCCTAAAAACTTACAAAAAACTAGGATAGCCAAAACAGCTAGCATGTAGCTGAAAAAAATGCTAAACTTCATAATAACCTAAAAAACTGAAAAAAAAGCCTAAATTAGACAGCTAGCATGTCGCTGAAATATTAGCTAAACTCCAAAATACCCTAAAAAATCTTATTAAATTGCAATATTGTCCCAAAAACTAGCAGAATGCTAGTTCAACTTTTTAACATAATTAAGAATAATAAAAAGGCTGGAATATGATTCTAGAATAAATCATCTTAAACCTCAAATAACAATAATAATAAAATAAAATGATCCAGGCTTTGACCTTTACTTATGTGGTTTAAAGGGTTTCATTATTATAATCTATGAATTTACATGATTTTTTTGTAAGGATGATGTATAGAATACTCTTTATTTAGCCTTCAAAGTTTTCACTGCATGTTGTATGGAATGATTACAGTAAAAAACAGTAAAAATATTACAGTTGATGGGGTATAGGAATGATCAAAGGGGGTGAGTTGGTTGAATAGACATAGAGGAAGGGGTAAATGACAAATAAACAGAACTCTAAAATACCTGAGGTAAAACTTGTTTATCAAAAGAACTGGGCCTGTCCACTGACACACTCATGCACACACACTCAAATATTACAGAGATACTCGTTGGCTGTCTTAAATAGCTTTTTTTCGGCTCAAGAGATGCTGTTTTAAAGAGTGTAACTGTTAGTAAACTAAGTTTCCACATTTTTTCTTAAAGTTGTGGGGCGGTTGCAGTTCTCCCCAGAAGGCTTTCATCCTTTACTGTAAATAGTTTAGTTGCAATAAAATAGGGACTGTTCCTGCTAATTAGTGACTTTTCTTAGCTTTCCTTTTGTGCTGAGCACAGCTGCTGCTCTTTGAAGAGTCTAGGAGTTTGTTCTGAGGAGGACATGGTGTGTGTGTGTGTTCTCCACAGCGATCTGGAGAAGTCTGTGGAGGAGCTGCAGAAGAATTCGTCCATCAACCACGGGCTGGTGACAGAGCAAGATGTGGAGCAGAAAAGCAAAGAGCTGAGGATGCTGGGGGAGACACTCACTGAACTTAAAAGTATGACCTAAAGTATGACCTACAGTGATCTGCTTCCCTCATTTACCTCCCCTAAATCTGTTTCTAAAACTGACTTTACTGATGTGTCCCTCTGAGACAAAGCAACAGCTGCTTCCAAATTTCCAGCAGATGCTGGACCTGCCTCCATCTTTTATCTCTGTTATCTTTAGAAGCACATAAACACTAACTGTGATTATTTTTGTCTCTCAACCCACTCCAGAACACATGCTCAATGCAAAGCAGCTTGTTTCTTTCTAAAGCCACTGATTGAAGCCAACTGTCACATAATGATGGTTCCATCATAGTGAGAACAAAGACAGCTGATCACAAGCTTGACAATTTTAATCTCCATTAAATAAAAAGCTGCCCCCCCCCCAGTAAAAAAAGTCAACATTTTTTAAGGTGTGTCTACCTACACCAGGGGTCTGCAACCTGAGGCTCCGGAGCCTCAGGTGGCTCTTCTACCCCTTCATTGTGGCTCTCTAATTTTAAAAAAAGGGTTTCATTTTAAATAGTGACTAAAGTAAAGAAATAAGTAGTAAAGTAAAACTTTATTCTATCCATTCACAAACAGTTGAAGAACATCAAGTGTCACTCTGAAATGTTCCAAGAATCTATAAAGTGGTTCGTAGGCAAAACAAAGCAAGTTTATTTGTATAGCACATTTTATGTACACAGACAATTCAAAGTGCTTTACATAAAACATTAAAAGAAACAATCAGAATAAATATTTAAGGTGTGATCATTAAGATAAAATGAAAAGAAAGTAAAAAGAACAGAATTGAAAACAAGCATAGTTTTGCAGTTTAACAAAGTCGAGTTACAACATTTTGTCAGATTTGTGATCACCATGTACTGCAAAAAATCAGTCTGAGGTCAGTAAGCACAACCAAAATTTATATTCAGGATTTATTAGGCAGATTTTTTATTTTTTATAGCAAATTGAAATATTTTAGGTGCCCCTTTTTTGACTCATTATATTATCCTGTATTTGCTGCATTTCGATGATCCAATGTGACACAGGGTGATTTTCATTTTAAATGGAAGACATAGGAACCTTTGTCAAAAGTTATAATAAATGTTATATAATTTTATATAATTTTTTGTTCATGATGCAAGATTACAGAGTCAAACACAAAACCAGTGTTAGTCATTAAAATGCAGAAATTGGTCATTAAAAATGAGCCACATGAACTCAGAACAGAGAATGTGGGCCCCAATTGGGTTTGTCCTCAGTTTCCGTGGTGGCCCCAGCTGTGTTTGCACCCATTGGCTTCGCTGCCTAAGGACTGGAGGCCTGGACAGCGACCCTGGTAGCTCTGCTGACTCCTGGGCGGCAGCACTTGCTTGCTTTGCCGGACCCATGGGCAGCGGAACTCGCTACGCTGTCCACCGGGCGACTGGCTAGCATAGCCACCTGAGCCAACGTGGGCAAACACAGATGGGGCCACCACGGAAACTGTGGACAAACCCAATTGGGGCCCACATTCTCTGCCCACTTTTAAACTATATGGGGCCCATTAGGCCTTGCTGGTTGGGTATGAACAGAATGTTATACAAATATTTACAAATCCTTTCAAACTGTGGTTGCTGTTCATTTAGTTTTGGCTTCCTGTCCTGCTGCTCAAAAACATGAAGTAATTCCAAGTTCTGTGGAGATGATTAACATTCAACCAACACTTGTAGACCTCATTTTTTATAATAATGCAATTCCAACATTTTTCCAGTGAAGCAACCAATGGATCCATGTAGTTTCAACCTTTTAATGCCAAGTGCTAAATCTCATGCTCAATGTTTATAGGTTAAATTTCACATTAGCTCAGGGTGTACACTTGTGACACACTTTATTGATATTTGGAGTAAAATGAGATGATTCTGTGTGTCTCAAAATATCTAACTAAATAGTGACCAACGAATGTTCAAGCACACATGCATCCTCCTCATGATGTATTTTTACATATAATAGATTTTAACAAAAGTCGTGAGCCGGATGTTTTACCAGAAGTCTTTGTTCTTTAATAGTTTTTCACTGCTCCACACATTATCTGTTTCTACCTTTGAGACATTGTCTTTCATCTTCTTTGATGCAGACCAGTTTCCCAGCCTGCAGAGTAAGATGCGTGTGGTGCTAAGGGTGGAGGTGGAGGCTGTAAAGTTCCTGAAAGAGGAGCCTCACCGCCTGGAGGCTCTGCTGAAGCGCTGTAACACCATGACTGACACACTCAGCACACTGCGAAGGTGAAACATTTTAGCATAAAATTTCTGTCTTGGGCAGGAAACAAGTTCAGACTAGAAAAGTTGCATTACCTGCAATGATGCTAGTGTGAATGCTTTTTGCTGAAAGTAGTCACTAAAGATGCTGAAGCTGTTTGCTGAAAATGGTGACACAATTGACTTTAATTGCTAAAGAGATTTGCTGAAAATACAAAAGCTATGAGCAAAATATTAAACTTGCTAAAAGACTGGAAAGTTTGTTAAAGAACTATGACAGAGTGCTGAAGATGACCTAAATGTCAAAATTTTGTATTCAATTTGCTTAAAAATCCATAATAAATTCTGATTTTGCATAAATATTTACTGTTTTGCTTAAATTTGAGCTAAACTAAAAATTAGCCCAAAAACCCTTAGTAGGTGCCAAGTTAGTAAAAAAAAAAAGCTAGCTCATTCCTTAAATACTAGCTAGACTTCAAAATAGCCTAAAATTCTTCACTAAAATAAATTAGTAAAAAATGTTAGCCTGTTGCTAGAATAAAAGCTAAACTCTAAATTAGCTCCAAAAACATCAGTAGATGCCAATTAGCCAAAAACATTAGCCTGTTGCTAAAATATTAGCTAAACTCTAAATTAGCATAAAAAAACCTTAGTAGATGCCAATTAGCCAAAAAAGCTAACACATTGCTCAAACACTAGCTTAACTCCAAAATAGCCTAAAATTCATCAGTAAACTAAATTAGTCAAAAATGTTAGCATGTTGCTAAAACATTAGCTAAACTTCAAATTGTTTTAAAATGACTGTAAAAGATGAAAACATAGCCCATGAATTTATTTAAAGGCTTGTTGCCAATCGACTTAACATTTTTAAATTTCAAGACTTTCTCATTCATTTCCTTTTGGGCATATATAACTCAATATTTTAAAAACTATAAAGTTTATAAATACCAAAAATACAACCAGTAATGTCCTGAAAGAGCTGAACGTTTTCATGCCAAGATTGAGGACGTCAGTCATTATGTCAAAGTTTTCTTACCAAGAATTTATGTTGTGATTTACAAGCTTATTTTTCTTTGAGTTAAACCTCTACAAAGAATAGTTTTGGTTGAATTATAACCAATCACGTTTGTGTTATTGTGGCCTCTTGAGTAAAAGGTAGAAAGGATGAACAGGAAAGACACTCAGAGTACAGCTCTAACACAAAGGCTTAGATAATTCCTGTGGTCAATGCCGTTGATAGAGGATGTTTTAAGTTATTTAACATTTACAAAAACGTGATAGTTGGTTTTCAGCAACAAATTAAAACAAATCTAAGGGTGAGTGCCAACTGGAAAAGTCCTTTGGTTCGGACCAAGTCTGCTTAATTTTGTCCTGAACCTTGCTTTTGGTCTGTATTCAGCCTGCCAGAGTCCACACGGGACCATTCAGACTGAACATTTGCTCTGGATTATTGAGAGAAGCAAACTAAAGCGATCCAAATGTGTCCAGTCTGAATACAGCCTAAGACTAGTTTTCATTTGATGTCCTTCTTTTTAAATTAAGAAATATATACTCCACAAGATTAGATCTAAAAGCTTGCATAATTTTATAACATGTAATATTATGGGATATTAGATGTTTAGTCTGAACCATTCAGAATGTAAGGTAGCTGAGATCGACTCCAGCACAGTTCTTTCTTAACCTTTTAACACCGGAGGCGTCGCCGATGACGCTTAAACACTAAATTAATGTACTGTAACTTTTCAACTGTTAATACAATAATTCCAGAGGATTCTGAAAGAGAAAAACATCTCGACGAGCCACGTCGTTTATGTCTTGTCCGTGCTCTGTTCAATAAAACCATTTGCACATGGATCCTAACGTCTTAATTTCTTCGTCACAGAGTGAGCTGAGGCCGTTCATGTGTAGATCCAAGCCAGTCAGTCACAGGTCTAACAGGAACTGTTGTGGTGCTAATGCTCATGGTGATGGTGGTCGTGGCTTTGTCAAGGGCCTTTTAAGTTCAGGTCCATAGTGGACGAGGGCCATCCGTTCATAGCCTCTCCCAGGAGCCTTGATCTGAGGCTGGGACACAGAATTCCTGGAGGAGTGGCCTTGAATTTCCAATGGAGAGTTCAAGCTTTTGACTCACACCTCAGCATGTTGTAACACTTGGAAAACTTTACATTACAAATGCCCTTCACAGTTGTTTGTAGCTCCTTTAAAAAGTCTGTATTGACCAACAGTATCTGGAGGATCAGTCTGGAAGGCTGTTAGAAAAAGCAACTCAAAGACAAAAACCAAACGGACCTTTGATGAAAGGGGTGGAGCTAAAAGCAGGATGAGATGGAATCTGAAATGATCAACCAGAAATTATTTTAAAAGACAAGGAAAAATCAGCATAGAACACAGAACAACTCTCTGACATTGTTGCTGTACATCACTGTGTAACGGATCACAAAACTCACGGTTCGGATCGTGTTCCGGTTTTAGGGTCACGGCTCTGATCATTTTTCAGATCACAAAAAAAAAAAAAAAGCAATAAACTACAATATGAAAGCTAAATTAATTTTTGGAAACACTTCAAATCATATATTCGGTAAGTAAGTACTTCACACACATAATATATATACATGCAACATCAAAACATTTGGTCATTGAAACTAAACATATTTAAACTCTGAACACAATCAAAATGTTAAAACATGTAGTTTCTGACTACATTTGCATGTCTTGCGACCAAATCTACAAAACCTGAGAGAAAAGAATGCTTAAAAATAGTGTTGAAAATACCAAATCTATCTGGAGTTCCCCTTAAAATACTAATGTTCTCATCCCACCCGCCTAATGTCCAAATTAAATCGTAAAAAAAACAGTTAAAAAAAATGTTTGGTATTAATTGTTATATTGAAACTAACTGTAGGAAAATTGAAACATTTAAAGTAATAATTACTATCTGTAAAACGTGGCACTGTCCCGCCCGCTTTTCCCCTGTGCGGGACAGCTGCCTTTATTAACTGGGAGGTTCTTTGAATCCAGAAATAGAAACGTGTACAGATGCTTTTATTCAGCTCTTAAAATGAAATAAACCTGATATTTATTGATCCCCATCCTTCATTATGAAGCTGAGAAACGTTTCTGACTGAAGCTCCTCCAACACGCAGCGGGAGCTTCAGGTGAACAGACTTTAAGAAAACATGAAGCAGCTACTTCAGCGCTTGTCAAAACAAAGAGGATTTACATAAATTTGACGAGATTTCCATTCGATGTGAACGGACAGTTGATTTAAATGATGAGAGCCCGAGGTGTGTGCGCTCGCGGCGGGTGGAAGTTGGAGTGGTCCACAATACACACGTGTCCCGAACCGTGGCTTCTGACCCGTACGGATCACGGATTCGACGTGAACCGTTACACCCCTAATAACTACTACACAGTCATGTGATTTATCTTTACTTGAAGATTCCTAATAACACAAGTCTATGTTGGAAAGATATAAATATCTGATCTTAAGTTACGATCCGGATAATGATAATACATGTAAAGGAAATGGTGTGGTCGAGTCGGGGTGAAATTATATAAGTTCACTTCCTTCCACTCCTTTTCAGGCAATCTGTTAATGTCTAGTTATCCCACGTTTGACATGTCCTTATGGATGTAAACTTCTGATTATTGATTGTACTACTCATGAATTTACTTTTTTCTTTTTGCTTGAAATAAACCATTTCTAATCTTCTAATCTAGTCATATAGTCACAATCCGCCTGTGAGCTGCCCCCTACAGGTTGAATTGAGGTATTACAGCAGAATTTTGTGATTGGTCAAACCATGTAAGTTTCACATCATGACCTGCAGTTCCAGTAATGATAACAGTGCTGCCACTAAGCCCCGCCCCTCTGACTGGATTTTCACATTTGGCTGTGGGTGGAGTCAGCCTCCAACTTCCCTGTTTGGTCACCCTTTTAAAACAAGCGTCTCCAGCAGACCGCTGGCTTTTTGTGACATCCTCTGATCACTTTTGTGTCTTTGTCTCTGCAGGCAGGTCACTGAAGGTGTGTGGAAGGGTCCAGAAGACTTTTCCAGCCAAGCCCAGAAGAAGGCAGAAGATCTGAGTCGCAGTTCAGACCTGGACATCCTCAACAGTCCTCCACTCAGTCTCACTGACCTCAGCACCAGCGCCGGCCTGGCTAACTGGAAGCCTTTGTCAGCTGTTGATCCAGATGTTTGCGGCCCAGAGCAGGACGTCCAGTCCTCCATGACCTTCAGAAACCGGATCCTGGATGAGCTGCCTGCTCGGCGTCCTGCTGACAAGTCTGTTTCTGCTGAAGTTCGACTGGTAATCTGCTGCTCGTGGAGTGGAATACTTCTCATTGTTTTGCTCCATCAGGACAGATGGCAAAGATCCATTTATTTTTGAAAAAAAAACATCTCAAAGCTCTTAAATCTGTTATTGAAACTCTGTTTACACACTAGCAGATGGTTCATTATTCCATTCGTCCTTCCATGATTAGAAAACAAACTCTGTCCCAGTTGTGCCTGCCGCTCTTTTGCATAATATGTGTCTCTATCTGGATTTGTGTCAGGCGGCAGAGCGGGACTGGGAGGAGAAGCGTGCCAGTTTGACCCAATTCAGTGCCCAGGACATCAACCGCCTGCTGGAAGAGACCCAGGCCGAGCTGATGAAGGCCATCCCGGACCTCGAGTTTGCAGCCAAGCACATAAACAAGCCAGTAGTGCCCCCGAAGCCCCACATTACCCTCCCCATAACGTCCGCCACAGCCACGTCCTCTGCAGCTGGCACCACCGGGACAACAGCCACCACCTCCTCCAGCACCAGCGTGCCCACCGGCGACCCGCAGCCTGGAAAAGTTCAGCTGGCTGCCCAGAAGCTGAACAGCATGGAGGGGGGTGGTTCACACCGGGGGTCAGGTGAGGCGCGTGCATCCCTCATCAGTGCAGAGAAGATTCTTCTTCCCGCTGGTTAACTCTGGTGTTTTCATAGTGGATCTCAGCGCAGCCAAGTACAGAACCGAGAAGCCCTCCAAGTCTCCTCCCCCGCCTCCTCCTCGCCGCAGCTTCCCATCGGCTCACGGCCTCACCACCAACCGCACAGGGGAGGTCATCGTCACCACCAAGAAGGTGGAGGCTGCTGTTTACTTTCTGCAAATATTTACTGTCGGAGGAGAAAAACTTTGTTTTTAACCACAAATCATCTTCAATAAAACATTTGGTTTGTACAGTAACAACATGCGAGCTGCTGAAATGCCACTCTCTGAATCATTGTAGAATGAGGATGATAGCGACACGCCCAAGACTCTGGTGAAATTAAGGAGAACCCCGTCCGACGCACCGCGGCCGTCCTCCACGCCGCCTGTGATCGCAGCGTCTGCCAATCAAGATGAAGACGATGAGGAGAGGATCATTGCAGAGCTGGAGGTAGGGCCCTGCTGAGAGAGGCAGCTGCACATTTCTGTTGCTGACTCACCTCACCGACACTCTCCCTCAAACAACAAAGATATTCCAGAGAGTGCCCGTTAAAGTTTGTAGAAAAGCGTTCCGCTCCCGACTGAAGGCCTCCCCACCTCGCCTCTATGGGTCCTTGGGCAGAAAGGTAAATAAAAACATCTGCAGCATTCGCCGTCACAGCTGCTGGCGTGGATTCCTGCTCCTTTTGGCTTTGCTCTCTCTACTGTTGCTTTTTTGCTGCAACTTCTCTTTATTTATTACAATTAAAACAAAAGCTGAGAATTTAGAATCAAAAGATATACTATTGTATTTCTGGACTATAAGTCTCTCTTGAGTATTAAGTTGCAGGAGCCAAAAACTGCATAATGAAGAATAGTGCTGCCACAAGCAATTATTTCAATAGTTGACCAATAACCGATTATTTTTTCCAATTAATCGATTAATCAGGTCATGGGGAAACTGGATGTAAAGCACACATCTTAACCACCATTAGCTTTAAACTAACTAAAAACTAGATGTAAAGCATTGGATACAGTAATGCTAGTGTGAACGCTGTAAGCTGAATTTGGCCGCTGAAAATGCAGAAATTGATAGCTAAAAATGCTGAAGCTGATAGCTGAAAACGCAGAAGTTGATAACCAGCTAAAATATTAGTTAAATGCCAAATTAGCCTAAAAAACTAAGAAAAAAAGCCCAATTTAAAATAGCTAACATGTTGCTTAAATATTAGCTGAACTTCAAAATAACGTAAAGAAACAGAAAAAAACCTTAAATTAGCTAAAATACAGTAGTTAGCATGTAGCTGAAATATTGGCTAAACTCCAAATTAGCCTAAAAATTCTTAATAAATGCCAAAATAGTCCAAAAAGCTAGCAGAGTTAACTTTCAACTTTACTACACTTCAACTCCATTTAATATAAAGTAATGACTAATCGACTTTTTTAATAGTCGATTAGTCGTTGATTAGTCGACTAATTGTGGCCGCCCTCATGAAGAAGTAAAAAACATTTATAAGTCGCTTCGGAGTATAAGAGAAAAGTTCAACATTTGAACATTGAACAAATTCAACAAGCCCAACGTTGCATTTGACCCGAATTCGTGGGTTAAATTCCAGTCTGCTCCCCCTTTTAACATGCCTCAAATTTAATGAGGTGTTTTTAGCTGCTCTTCTGCCTGTTTGTAACCCAGTTCGATGGCTTCCTGTCCCGCATTAGTCCAAGGAGAGAAAAATAAAAACAATAATAATAATGTCTTGATGCAAATAAGAAAAACATTATAACATTCATGAGGAGAATAATCAGATTCTCAGCCATGTTTGTTTTAGACGGAATTTCTTCTTCTGCGTTTCTGTCAGCAGCATATACTGATACACAAACCTACAGTGCCCTCTAGTGGCTGTTAGTGGAAAACAACTGCTAAAAGGCAACCAGTTGC
>NC_050530.1:23619297-23620321 GCF_002922805.2 Oryzias melastigma | reverse complement strand
TTCCTCTGTGAGGAGTATCTTAAAAAATGCCCCCACACACAAAGCTACTTAATACTTTGGTCATTTAGATGTTTTAAAGTAGATGAAAGGTTTCCAGTGTGCTACAACCAAATCACAAAAAGGTTTTTCCTTAAACGTATGACATTTTTATTTGAAAAAGCTGGAAAATTGTTAAAATACCTCACTCTTGCTCAATCTGCTTGAGCTGGACACCAAGATAAATAAATATTAGTAATCTGGAGGAAGTAGGCAAAGGGATCTGTTAGGGCACATGATCCTCAGTGTGTTTTAGAACCTGGTAAATCTCCTTCTGTACCTGTAAGTGTAAAACTCAGGAACAAATCCTTTAACGCGGCGTCTGGTTCCAGCTGGCAGAAACAAAGAACAAAGCTTTCTGGAAATCCTGCTGCTTTCATTTACCACAAACAGCTCACAGTTTCAGGAGCAGAGTTTGAAAACTGAACAAATGGGTTTCCACCAGCTTTGGTTTGTTTGGCACATGCAGCCTCTGTCACCCTGTTAGGGAAACTTTTGTCTACAAAGGTTGAATTCCAGGCTTCTGCTGCACAAAAGGGAAGACTTGCTTCACATTTTGCTTTAGTGAATCATTGGAATAAATGTTTTGCTGTATTCTCGTGAGGAAGGATTCAGGGAAACAATTCTGACTGACACAACCTGAAAACAAAAAACTCTTTCTTCTCCAAGAATGTCTTGCTTTGCGTGGTTGCAGTGACTGAACTAAACTTCCTGTTTAACCCTGAAGAAGCTCCTTTCTCCTGCTCACTCCTGTTCCTCCTCAGACCTCTAACTGTGCTTGTCAGTCATGAGAGGAGTGTTGGTTTAACCCTGCTTCCCCTGTGTAAGCATGGCCTCTTGTAACTGTTGTTGGGATGTGCTTGGAGTCATGGCTCGAGGCAGACGTCGCTGTGATCAGCCAGAGCTTCTCGTGACAGTCGTGGTGACACATTTTACTGAGCACACAGCTCCTGCTCTTGGTGGGATTATCAATCAACCACTTCAGGAA
>NC_050530.1:23598943-23619249 GCF_002922805.2 Oryzias melastigma | reverse complement strand
GATTTTCAGGCTCCCAGCTCCGAGCAGTTGGAATCCATTTTCCCTCCTGCACGTATTTAAAATTCCGGTCTGGTTTGTGAAGAGCAGAGCTGCTGTTAAATGGCATCAGCAGGGATTAATGCTGGCAGAAAGTCCTCCTCTCTAATCGTGGTATGAGAGCTTATTTTCCTCTTGCACAGCACTCCCAGCGCTCGTGCAGGAAAAGAAAAACTTTTAAGAGTCTACAAATATGAATACATCTACAAGCTACTCACATTTATTATTCTATTACTGTTTTCAGGTTTTTATTCAATCATTGTAATTGTGTAAACGTTCAGCTGTTCAAATGTGAAACAGGAGAACCTCAGCAGTGTCTGACGTCTCCTCTCCCTGGTTGCCTGATTAAAACATCCAGCCTTCAGTCTGGGAAGAGCAGCAGGAGCTGCACGAATGAAGAATGCATGCAGAACTGAAGAAAAAGTCTTGTTTTTGAACTCTTCAGGAAAACACATTCTCTGGTCTTTATGCAGTGCAAACAACCTCACAAAAATCTAGATAATGGAGTGATAACAGCTGCTTTATGAGTCTATGCAGAGAATTGTTAAAACCGTCATTGACAGGTTCTTATTACTTTATAAAGTCCGATCATCTTTTCATCAATTTCTAAGTTTTCCCAGTGAACATTTGAGGAAGATTAGCCGAAAAGCATGTGTCACTTTTTAGGATTTCCTGGATTCTGCTGAGCAGCAGGAGTTCATCATAACTTCTCCTCTGTGGGCAGGACTATTGGGTCGGAGTATCCATCTGTTTACACTCTCTCCCACTAGCCTACAGCCCCTCACAACCTCAACCTAACATTACTGTTGCAACAAAAATGGCAATCAGGATCATTTCTATCCAGCCGTACGGTTCTGATCCAGATTCCAGCTCAGATGAGGAAAACGAAGCTGTTCATGGATCTACAGTACTTGTCTGTGAGTGGATGCATCAGAATGAAGCGGAGCAGGGAGACTTGTCTGACGGTAGCATTACTGCTGCAAGGTTTTTCAAACGAGTTTTTTATCTGCTCCTGATTGACAAAGATTAGAAGAAAAAATACTCAGAAAGGTAACTTTAATCTTGATTTTCTTCAAACATGTCCTCTTTCTTCAGAAAAATGCCACAAGAATATGTCAGCACCAAAAAACAAATACCCATTTCAATTAATCAATCGGTAAGACTTTATAATAACATTCCATAACAAGCTTTATTAACACATTAATAAACATTATTATTGTGTTTTTAGGATGTTTATAAGACATGTATTATTACCAAAAGCCATATTAATAAACTGTCTTCACGAGCTTCACAAATGTATTAACAATCTTTGTCAACAGTATACAGTGTTTTGCAGCTCTTTATCTAAAGTGTTACCAAACAACCCTCTATAAGCAATGTGGTGATGGTCTGGTGTCACACACCATGTCTGCTGTTGTTCCAGCTTCTCTTGAAATAAAATGTTGATCATTTTAACTTATCTAGAATTTAGAGCGTTTGCTGCATTTTCTCCTTGAAAATCTAGTAGAATGATTGTGTTAACGGTTGAGTGTTAAAGGGTTAACTCCACATTCACAGAAACGAGGCCTGAAGCTTCATAGGAAGATATTTAGAACAATTTCCTTCTTCTAGCTTTGTGCAGCTTGGAGGGAAGACACTTTGCTGGACTGCTCAGAGTCCTGATCCCAACCTGACCTTAGATGGATTCAGAACGAGTCTGACCTTCTTGTTCATCATTAGTGTCTAAAGTTGCATTTTTCTTCAAACTTTGGTTCACAGAATAGCACCAGCTCTCCTGGACCGATGAAAGGCCCGACTGTGGCTGCCAGACTCAAACACCTCCAGCAAGGCAGCCTGGAGAGACCCAAGACCCGCAAGCAGAAAGAGGACTTCCCCAAAGTCCAGGGCCAGCAGCAGGTATTCCACTTCTGAACCCTCCACCTCTGACGCCTCGCATCTCCAAAGGAAGTTCCGCCTTCCCTACAGGAGGCTGGAGATGAAAATCAACTGCTCCAGATGTAATAAAGAAAAAAAAAAGGATTTTACCTGATCTTGATGTGTTTTAACATTTAAGTTACTGGATCTCACCTGGCTTGCTCAGAGATCAAGTCTTTGTCGTAGAAGTCTGTTGATGTTTTGACTTGCAGAGGAAGGTCTCTGTGGTGCTTGTGGCTCACTAAACTAGCTTTATTATAACTTTTGGAGCCATTTAGAGACAGCTTTTGCCTCAGCTGTGCAACAAGGTCATCATCAAAGCCACAGTAGGATCTATTCTGTTAGAATGGTGAGGATTCCCCCTGATCTCCTTTTTATCTCGCTCGTCCTCTCTGTCCCACTCCTTCCACCCAAAAGTCAGCAGGCAGGACCCGAAAACCCGAGGAAGACAGCGCTTCACTCTCTGACAGGTTCTCAATCCAGCAGAAATCGTTTTTTTTGCCTTCACACAAATATAATGTTATTACTGATGATGAGAACAATGAATGTAGGTTTTTGTTTACACACAACAACTGAGAACACAGAGAGTAAAGCAGAAAATAAGAAGTTCTTTAAATCTGAGAACTGTGCATTCAGTCAGAATCTCTTTCAAATAAACTAAATCCTGTGTCTTCATTTAGAATGGGATTCTAGCCGGTCCACTTTTGAGAAGAGCTAAACTAGAATAATTATTAAAATCTTAAATAGTTGGAGGTAAATCTGCTCAATTTTAATCTATCATAACAGGAAACTGAATTATATATATATATATATATATATATATATTGATATATATATACACACATATAAATGATTTCGATTTGCACAAAGGTCAACATTTTTCTGTAGTGATTTCTTCAGGTTTTCCCAAACTACTTAAGTGTTTTAGAACACTAATTAAGTTTTTACTACATAAACATAGTTTTGTAAATGTTGATATTTTGTTGATATATTGATACATATGAGACAAAATGTGACTATTTGCTCCTTCATAACTGCACCTGCCATCTGCATAAACACACCTGATATTTGCAAAACTGCACCAGATTTCTGCACAAATACATATGTCATCAGCATAAACACACCTACCATCTGAATGAATGTACCCATCATCTACATAAATGCATCTGATATCTGCACAGATGCACCTGCCGTCTGCATAGATGTGTCTGTCTCTAGAAATGCACAGGATATCTGCATAAATGCATCTGATGTTTGCACAAACACACTAGCTGTCTGCATAAATGCTCCAGTTATCTGCATAGATGTAACTTTCATTTGCATATTTGCTTCTACCATCTGCATAGATGCACCTGGCGTCTTCATAGATCGGCCTGCCTACTGCATAAAAGCACCAGACATCCGCAAAAATGCACCAACTGTTTGCATAGATTCAGCTGTCGGCTGCATAGATTCAGCTGCCGCTGCATAGATGCACTTGGATTCTTAATGACATCATTGGGTAGAGCTTTTTTTTACTTTTAAACACATTCATTTTTCATCTTCAAGATAACAGCATTTAGGATCTGTGAGAACAGCAGCTAAAAGTCTGAGAAACTGTGAAGCCTCTTGCCCCTTTTCTGCTCCAATAGACCTTCGTGTTGCAAACAGGTCAACAAGACACATCTGGTCTATGGTCACATGCAACCATGTGACCATAGACCAGATGTTTGAGAACACAAAAGGAGCTTGTTAGGCCAAAAAAAAGTTTCTATAAAGCAACTAGACACAAGTGAATTGATTACCAGACCCTCAAATACGCTTCATGATGGGGTAGTGTCACTGTTTGTGGAGTGTTGTAGGGAGCAGTTTGTTTGTTGCTGACTTTATTTGTTATGGAAACACAGAGACTCTTGCTGCTCCTGAACAAGACTTTAAAAAATTCAGAAACAAAAAGGTCTGCTGATCAGCATTCAAGGATCTCCTTCATTTTTTCCGACAACAGCCTTTCACCATTCCAGCAGAGAAACCCTAACCAGCAACTCGGTTCCTTTTACACATAGGTATTCTATGGGATTCTTCAAATTGGAGTTTGGCTGTTTGCTCTGCATTCATCTTTTCTTAACATTATAAACGTCTTCTTGAATACCCACCATTCTTTTTGTGTCATTTTATTGCTTTCTTTGTCCACGAGCCTCTCAGAAACAGAAAAAGATGCATCCCAACCATGCCTCTTTTCACCTCATATCAATAAATTCTTCTCAAAGACTCTTAACAACAGAGGCGTGGCCAGGCCTTCCCCGCTGCCATCACTCCTAACAACCATGACGGATGGCTGCTCTGGCTTCTTGATAGCCTGAAAATCCTCTTTCTGCACAGCAGGCCTGCAAATAAGAATAGTATATTTTTAGCTAGACTGTCAGTTGCTTTTTGTAATGAGTTAATTAGTAACAATTACTTTGAAAGCATCTATTATAACCTTGGTTGTTTGATGCTCAATCAGAACACAGCATCAGAGTTCATGCAAACTGCATCACTATCACAACACATCTTTTGTCTTCACTTTAGTATAATATTTAAAAAATATTTTATACAGTGATGATGTGACCATTGTGTGGTACAAATGAGAACGTTTCTTATAAACTTGATTTCTGGCAAAGTATTGGAATAGTTCATTTCATTTGTTTTCTTGAGAGAGTCTAAATGTTAAATGTTGTATACTTGTATAGCTCTTTCTACCCTCCTTCGAGGGCCCAAAGCGCTTCACAGTCACAGACCCATTCACCCATTCACACACTGGTGGAGGCTCTAACTTAACTCAGTGACTAAAAGTGTTAACTCTTGTGCTATCCAAGGCAGTTAACATTGGGAGTGGGGTCATCTGGACCCCACAAGATGGCACAAGAATAAAATTCTCCCTTTTACGAAACGATTGAACTCACTGCTGTTATTTTTATGTTTCTATTGTTTTATCTTACTTCAAATCAAACTTTATTTATAAAAAGCACTTCTCAGGGAAAAGGCTTAAAAATCTGAAGCTTTGGTAGAATCATCTCTCTTGTCTTCAGGACTGATGATTCAAATTTTTGTTTTGTCCTGGTTGAACTGTAAGAAGTTCTCTGCTGTCCATGACTTTATGTCTAAAATGCAATTTTACAAAGTGTTTAACAGGTTCCAGGTCATCTGGAGACATGGCGATGTAAAGCTGTGTATCATCAGAGTAGCTATAAAGTCAACTCCATGTCTCCTGATGACGTCCCCAAGAGGCAGCATATACGAGTTAGAAAGGGTAGGACCTTAAATTGACCCTTGGGGAACCCCACATCTTGGATTCTTGAAGAGCATGTATCCATTATTACCATAAAGTGTTGATCCACTTAACATTTTCTTCTGCTGCAGTACTATAAAAAACCCTGCATAGTAAAAGGTGTTCACATGATTCACTTCCTGTTGCCTGGATGTGTGTTCCAGTGACTTTAACTTTTTCATAGCGAGGTTTTTTAATTCAACACATCACTGAAAGTAGTGTTAACACATCTGTACTGAAAGATGCTCACACATCCTTTTTGTAAAGGCGGCTGCTGTGAACCAGGAGAACACCGAAGAAAGGCTCAGACAGAAGTTTCACTGCTGATGAGAAGGATTCCCCTAAAGTTGTAAATCTGAGGTCTCAAGTCCTTGAGGGGAAGTCTCTGAATGTCAGATTTAAGTTGACTCAAGTTGGAGTCATCTCTACTAGAAACATCTTCCATGAAGCAGGAAAACTACATTTTAAGATGTCAAAAGTGACCTCTTTGATAACTTCTGGGTGGATCCTATGGTTATTACAGACCCCTGAAAGAACCACACACTGCTTCCTCATGACCCCCAGACACAGTTTACCACTGTAGGGGCTAAATAGCTGTAGCAGTTACTGTTTTTATGGTCATTTGTAGGGTTGGATATCCATTTCCTGAATTTCCAGAAATTACTCGATTCACAAGAGCCTGGATCGATTCAGTTCCGATTTTTTTCTATTTTTTCAATTCACTCAGTTCAATTAGATACAGTTTAATTTTGAGTTTACACATTTATACACATGTGTTTAAAAATACATTAATAATCTACTACATGATTTGAATATATTTATATTACTCTGATCCAGTTCACATACTGTAAATGTATCAGTGAAATAATGAGATTGTTAATATCATCCAGAGTTACATGGATTCTCTAAAGGAGAAGTTCTAACTAAAATGTTCAGATCATTAACATTGGAAACATTGTTCTGCTTCTCCTGGAGGACGTTTCAGTTTGGACACTAGGTGGTGATCATGCTTTAGAAGTACACTTTTTTCAAGAAGAATAAGCAAAGAATGAGCAAGAAATGGCAAATAACTAATGCTTTAGACCACAAATGGTTACTTTAAATAATATTTCCTTAAAAGAGTTTTAAAAATTAATGCCAGTGAGTTTATAAAGATGTTCATTTAGTCAGCAATGTATGTTTAGATCGACCGAGCGTTAGCATTAGCCATCCTATGGGAAATCCCATTAAACAATAGCATCAAGCTAGCAGGCTTTAGCTTTATGAGCTAAATCGATTTATATTTTTATGAATCGATTATTGATCTATTAAGCTTAAATCAATTCAAATCGATTTTATCAAGCCAGCCCTATTTATTTGTCCTTTAAACTGCCGTTTTGTTCCATGTAACTTTCAATATGTCAAGCTTTTGCATTGGATGAAATTCAATTATTCACAGCTTTTTTATTTCTTTTCTTTTTCTCTTCAAAGACATTGTATTTTTATCCCTTCCCTCTTCCTCTCCTGCTGTGGTTGCAGCATCACACAGATGAGGAAGAGGAGCGTTGTCAGGGCAGATCTTCTGTCCCGCTGCTGTGACAGCAGATGCAGACATGCATCATTTCTGCCTGTCTGCATTTGAGAAACGGTTCCTTCTTCTGTCTTTCAACCACTCCGGAGCACACCCATGCACCCAAACTCAGCATCCCCCAGCAACCCATCGTATTATTTCACACCGCAGTGCTGTTTTTGTTGAACATCGGTGACTCCAAGCAGAGGTGGTAAAAACGTAGAATGACATTTGTCTGTTACCAAACTTTGATTTATCTTTTTTTCCTTTCCCCTCCCTCTCACTGCTTCATTTTTTCTTTGAAATATTTTCCGTTGCTCTGAAATCCTCCCCCCTCTGTCTTTTTTGGGCAGCATTGAACTTTTGTTACAGCTTCCAAATTGCATATTAATTCATCCAAACTTCCTCTTCGCTGCTTTTTTGGACATGCTTTGGTCTGTGAGCCTCCCATTTCTTTTGCTCTTGCTTTGCCTTTTGTCATTCTCTGTCTGCCTCTCAGGTCGCTCTGGTCTCAGCTGGACTAAGTTCCTGAGGAGTGAGTGCACGGATACTTACAGTTATGGACGTCTAATTCCTAATTCAGACCTCAAAGGTTGGACAGTTTTTCATTCAACTCTGTAAGCCTTCAGGACTGTAAACTGTGTCGTGGTGGGCTGTTAATGGACAACATGCACAGTCTGCAAAAACGTCTCTGTGGAGTTCACAGATTTATTGCTGGTTTATTCAGCATCATGGAGCATTTGTCTGGGAAGGTTCGCATTAATCCAGGTTAGCTCCATATCAACAAAGATTTTAAATCAGGTCATCCAGACCGAGTTTTTTCATATCCAAGAGGCTTTTTCAGTCCTGGAGCGTTGTATGCTTGATGTGCAATCCCAGCTTTCAGGATCACCAACGTCCATATTGTTTACTAACTGCATGCACAGAATAAATGACCATCCTTAAATATATTTTAAAGGTTATCTAAATAAAACAGCAGGAAGCCATGCTGCTGTGCAGGAGTGGACCTCTGCTGGAATCCACATGCCACTGACCCGTGTGTTCCATTCGAACCATCAGACATTATTTCACCGATCAATAATCGTGCTGCTTTGTGACATTTATAGGAGGCAACAGTGAATCAAATCCGGCTTACTTCACTGTAGCTGTTGCTATGGTAATCAGTGTTGAAGTCTGCATTTTCAAACTTCTATCTTGGTTTTACACAGAACATCAGCGGTTCACAATGTCACACTTATCAATCAGACAATAAATGGACTTACAGTATTTTATAAGTCGCAAGAGCAAAAAATGTCTAATCAGGAAGAAGAAAACCATATATAAGTCGCTCTGGAGATTAAGTCGCACTTTTGGGAGAAATGGCTGACGTTTCAGAACAAATCCGCCAAGTCAAGCGTAACTACAACATGAATAAATGTATAAAAACAAGATTACGGTAGTAATCTTTTGATCTGCATGAGAAAAGTATCAAAGTTTAAGAGGAAAACAATCAGGTTCTCTTCCATGTTTGTTTTGGACGACACTTCTTTGCTGCTGTCGGTAGCAAATACTTATACTCAGACGCAGTGCCCTCTAGTGGTTGTCAGAGGAAACAACGGCTAAAGGACAACTGGTGTTTACTGAGAAAATAACAATATATATGAGCCTATTATGTCTTAAAAAACACAATTAAGTCACTCCTGAGTATACGTCGAACCTCTGACTAAACTATGAAAAAAACTGTGACTTCTGCTCCGGAAAATACGGTATATGCTCTTTATCCTGAATGAAGTGGACCGTCTGCTCTGATCTGATCCAGCTCAGGTCCCCTCAGCAGCGTTTCAGAAGCATAGCTATACACGACCATTGTTCCTTCAACTGAACGTTACCCAACAGTTTCAAACTCCATCATGGTTTATTAGATCTTCTTCTGCCCCCATGTCTAAACTGACTCTCAGACTGCTTCAGCTGAACCCCTTACTCCCTTTTAGGAAGGACGTTTGAAACACTTGCAAAATGCACTGAGTGTCTGTGCTGTTCCTGCATGCGTCTTCTGGTTAATCCTTAGTCACAACTGCCCTGACAGATGGATACAGGCTGTCTGCCGGCAAAAGACGAGGCAAACTTGCAGGAGACGCACAGGTGGTCACAAATCAGACTGCTCGGTCAGCCTGTGGAGAGAAAATGTTCATGCTCACAGTAAGACATAGCAAACACTTAACACAATATAGGTGAGATGCAGGCCTGGTGTACAAATGTTCAATTATTGCAACTCCATCAAATCTGAAGTCTGTTGGTACTGTTCCCGTGGTACGTGCATGTCCCTCGCGTGCAGCCGGATGTTAGACATGAGACAATAGAGTGTAGTTTGTGCGGCCATCCTACGGCAGGAGTGTCACACTCAATCACACAAGCGGCCACAATCCAAAGCACACCTTAGGTCGCGGGCCGAACTGGATAAACACTTATTGGATACACTAAAACTCATTTTTAAAATTAAAAACTGTAACTTTTTAAATCTAAATATGAATAATAAAAAGGCAGGAATATAATTCCAGAATAAATCAACTTAAACTTTAAAAAACTTTAAATATTTTACTCTCCATAAAAATATATTTTGTCAAAATTATGCAAGTTAGAAACAAGTGCAAGATAACATCGGGTCATTAATAACAATAAAATAAAATGATCTGGAGGGCCAGATCCGGCCCCCGGGCCATGACTTTGACACATGTCCTACGGACACTTGTATCACGTGCACGCCCTGTTCTAGCAGATCCTTGTGTGGTCCTGTACTCTCACCTGGTAGCTAGAGTTTGGTGTAAAGGCACCATGAGACACAATTTTGTCATACATGCACAAAACTCACACCAACCTACAAAAACAAGCAACCCAAAACCGGCAGCCCCTGTGCGGGTCAGCTCCCCGTGTGGCTTTGTGACTGAGGCCTTAGCTCTGTGCAGAATGCTGCGGTCCAAACACAGAACAGGCTCAGTTCTTCAGTGGAGAGGAGGGTCTGGGCCCAGGTGTGTTCTGCTGCTGGACTGCAGCAAGATTTGTGGGATAGAAAAGTTCAATTCAGGTTTTTTAATTTTCGAACAACAGAACAAACAAACAAATAAACAAATAAAAGGAAACAAAGCAAAATATCCCACAAACAATCTCAGATTTACAAGAATGTCCACAGTTGGAAAAAAGGATTTTGGACGAAGCTAAAAGCTTATCAAGTCCAAGTCCCTCTGTCCTAATTAATCCAAATTAAATATGCAAATATCTCTTAATCAGGTGACACCGTCTAAAAGATCTTTACGGTCAGACGTGGTTATTAAGATGTGTCATGGATACCCCTTGCACAGTGAGGATTTTGGGTACGCTGGGGGCCTGCCCTGCTGTTAAAAGCAATAAAAACAGTAAACTCCATAAGTGTTTGAGGCAACAAGGCGTTTGTTGAGGAATAATGACAGTAACAGATTTCATCAGAACTAAAGGAATACCTAAATAGTGAAAAAAAGCAAACACATTCATAACTTTCTTTCCTCACATTTCTGTTTCTTCTTTAACTTTATGCTGATTTTCCTTTAAGGTAAAAATAAAGTTAGCCACATTAAAATGACTAAATATTCCAGATGAAACGCACAGATCCACCTTTACAACCACAGTCAAGCAAAGGACAGAACAGCCAACCAGACACGTCAGCGCTGCTCTCTGAATCCCAGTTCAAACATCATCATTTATAGAGGACTATACAAACAGAGAATAAAAGAAACTGATGGAAAGTGGACCTTAAGCTGCTGACTGTAGAGAAAGTATAGTCGCCATGTTTCTGAGATGGCTCTAATGTGGCATCAGGATGCATAACAAGTGGAAGAGCTTGAAGAATCCCGCCCACATTTCAATAAAACCAAGCTCTACTAAGTACAGGAGCAGAGGTGGAATGATGCAAAATGTGAGGCTTTGTCTTTGTGGAAATCTGAACTCAAATAGTTTTGTAGACGGTGTGAAACAGGAACATGTTTCCTCTGTTTTCTTGGAACATATCTGTTCTCTGTTGCAGCACCAGCAGGACTAAAACAGAGACAAACTGTTGAACAACACTTTCATGTTTCAGAGTGTATGAAACGAATCAGATGAGAAAACTCTTCCTGGAGAACAATGTACTGGAGGTTATCTGAGTTTGTGAACTGATGAAATGAGGTTTGCTAGCATGTTTCATGAATGTGTGAACCCTGAACTATGGGATAACAGACAGTAGGACAGAGGTCACATTTAAAGGGAAACTCTTCACAATAATGTTGTATGTTTTTTATTAAAGGATCATAGTTTTTTTTAACAAAACATGTATAAAATAAATTTTCATCTATGTTTTATATACTCAAGCTTTATTTTGTATTTTTCTACTTGAATAGGACCCATACACATATAGCACATTTACTCTGTATATTATTATTTTTCTGCATTAAATATATTTGTTCAGTTTTTTTTTCTGTGAGCCATAAAACAAACCAGAATCCCGATTTGTTCATAGAGACCAGGGGCCCTCCGGATGCTCGGGACAGTGCTGCCACCTTTTTACAAAGCACATGAAGCGATCCCCTCACTGATGAGACATCCTATTGGTAGCTGTTTTCCTCTATTATAACCAATCATGTGCGTGCACTACACAGAATATACAGTTAAAGCTGTTTATTGATGGTTTCTTGATGAATTTGTGATTGTTAAACCATTTGTGGATGTTTAACTTGTGTACATAAACACAAATGATATATTCCAATTTTGATTCCATGTGAATTTTTTATAGGAAGTAAAAAATATATATAACTATACTCCAAAACGGCATGCATACTGTAAACATTCCTGGAAAATCTGCACGCTGGGTCAACAGAGGTCTCATTTTCTTGTCAATAATTCTGTGTATACGTGTGAGTGTATAATAGAGTAAACAATAACTGTACAGCGACATTTTTGTATCATGTTCCAAATAGCTGAAGGCCTTTCTGTCAGAATAAAGAAGAAAAATAGACATTTATTTAGACGAGTGTCTGAGAGATGCTGTATATCAACCACATAATGTTCCGTCAGTCTGAAAGTGATGCTTGCTGTGTGGGTAAGTGTTGACTGTGAACTGTGGAGAAGAATGATAAACTAATACAAAGTCAGTATACTGTAACTAAAGACCCATTAAACCGTGCAAAAAAAAAAAAAAGAGCACAACTTTGTGTGGAAAGTAAAAAGTTGATGCTTCATGTGACAAAAAAGGTGAAAAAAGAATCCAACAAACCTGACGGTTGCTGCTTTTGTACATTCCTGTTGTGTCTTTGTGACAATAAAAGTGAGACTCTTATACTTCACTGCTGTCTGTGTCACTTTATTGTCAAATCAGCTTTGTGTGTGTGAATGGAAAATGGCGTATTCCTATCCAGCGTTTTAACACCTTCTTAAGAATTAGAAGGCCCAACATGGTGTAGTTACAGGCCCAGTCCTGCTCTGATCCACAGAAGTTTACATTTAAATGTAAGTAATGACTTTTTGTTGTAGCGTGACCTTTTTAAAGTTATAAAACTGCTGTTATGTGTATTCATGCGCTGGAAGCTCCGCGCTAAAGCTAGCGGACCGGAGTTTATTGTGATGTCATCAATGAAAGTGCATCCAAATATGAGACAAATTTCTCATAACTCAGTTTGGAGGATTAATGAAGGGAGAAGGGAAGAATTCAGACTGGGTCAAAGTCCCACACAAACAGTGATGGTAGCTCCGCAGCTGAACACGGCTGATGACCAATAACCACCTGGAGCAAAGTGAGGTTCAGTGTCATGACCGAGAGCACTTCACCACATGTGGGAACTGAACCTGCAAACTGCTGATCAGAGGTCGACCGCTCTACCTCTGGATCAGATCTTGTTAAAAGACTCTTAAACTGCAACTATTATTTATATTATTTTCTTAATACAATTTTAAAAAATGTTTGATTTCATGTCAACAATAATTACAATGACATTTTTTGTTTCTTTTCCACTTTTCTTCAGTTCTCATTGGTCAGTTTGAACACTGCGGTGTTCTTTTCATCCATCATCAGTTTGATCCACATGTGCTTCACATCAGCAGCATGACCAACAGCTTTAAGAATCAAATGTAGACATTCATTTAAACTACATCAACTGTTAAAAACAGGCTGAACTGCAAAATGCTTTATTAGGTGGGTGTTGAGACAAAGACGCAATGGAGCATTTTGATATTTAAAATAATTTAAATACGTTACAAATCTGTGACCTTTTGAACCAAACGAAATAAAAGAGAAAGAATTAATACTCTAAGCTAAAAGAACCCTCATTTTTTGTTGTTGTTTTCATTAAGAAAGCTTCAAAAATGGTTTATCTGTGAGGCCCTTCCAGCCAGGCGGTGGTTTCTCTGCAGCGTCTCAAGTCTCAAGTCCCCGTCAGAGAGTCATTTATACTCTCCTGAAGTTCTGTGACCTCTGACGTCACTGTCCTTCTCATATTTGAACCTCTGCTCGTGCCTGCAGTCCACGTGAACCGCATCAGTATCCAGGTGCAGTTGTGAGCTCGCTGCACGCCTTTGGAGCTCCACGAGTCGGCGTGCGGAGCAGCGCGGTGTACTGGTTCCGTCTGGCCGGTGTGGTTCTGCTGCAGCAGCGTTTCCAGCCGTCAGGTGCTGCTCAGAGGGAGATGTCTGAGGAGACCTGCAGCTGCTGCTTGTGCTTCCACTTGGAGCTGTGGCGCCCGCTGTCCAGCCGCCTGTACGGCTGACTCCTCAGGTCTGAGCGGAGGGAAAGGTTGATTTGGTTAAGACACTACATCACCTTGAAAAGGTTTCTGACTTTCATGATTGAATTTGAACGAGTTTATTTACAACAAACTCTAAAATGTTAACATCTTTCTCTGTCCAACAGATAAGCAGCAAATGAGGAACTCACTGAAAGTTCTGGTGTGGATTTAATGCGGGGTTGGGGGAACCACGGCCTGTTTAACTATCTAATCTGGCCTCCAAACTGGAATTAATAATACACACTATATATAATCCTTAATAATGTCTTATTTGCTCTGTGGTGTGTCCCCTTTGGTGCACAACAAATACAGTGACCTCTGTCTAAAGGTGCAGAAAGTTACTCTGCATTCATGTGGTGTTGAAGGATTTGTTGTTTTTCCACATTCATGTGTTTTTCGAGTCGGACAGGCATTTTTCCGACCATTCAAACACCGCATGAGCCAACACATTCTCATCCTCACCCTGCCACATGACGTTTGGCTAAGGACCCCTCCACGTCCCTTTTGATGTTTTTGGGTGACCCAACTTCTTGTTTTCTGACATGCTGGCTGTTTGTAAAGTCAAGGGTCCCCAACCCCCAGCTACCAGATGTGGTACCGGACACAAGGGCCACCACAATTAGTCGACTAATCGACGACTAATCAACTATTAAAATAGTCAACGACTAATTTAATAGTTGATTAGTCGCTACTTTATATTATGTGGAGTCACAGTGCAGTAAACTTAGGAGTTTTCAGCACCAAAAAATGCACTTCTGTTCTATTTGAGTCAGTGAGACCAAAAGTTTATCTTTAGTGAAAAACATTTCCTTTTTTCAGATGTCGACCTCATTTGATTTAATCATGTTTTAATACCAGAAACTAATGAAGGACAGAAGCTGCATGGCTCATTAAAGGTTTAATAAACTATCATCTTCACTGTCTTTATCTTTAGTTAGTTTAAATCTAATGATGGTTAGGATGTGTGTTTACATCCAGTTTGCTCATGACCCGATTAATCAACTGATCTACAAAATAATCTGTGATTAGTCGACTAATACAATAGTCGTATAATCGGCATCGCTACTGGACACGGACTGGTCTTCAGGACACTCCGGTACCCAAAGCCAGTACTGGACACGGTACTGGATCCAAACTGGTACCAGACATGGTACCGGGCGCAAACCAGGCTCTGGTTAGGCTACTGGTGCGCTCTGCGAACTGGGCTCAGACACGGTAACGGACATGAACTGGTGCTGGGTCAGGGTTCTGGTTCTGGTTCACAGCTCAAAAATGTTCTGTTTTAAAGTCATTTTTAAACTAATTACAGCTGGGTTTTCATCCAGAGTTCATGTGGTTTTTTTCTCCGTTACAAAAACATTCCACACATCTTCTTATGGTCCGACCCTCCTGTCAAATGATAGAGCCCTCTGTGGCCCCTAAGGTTCAAGGTTCGCCCACCCCTGATTTAATGGTTCGATTTTATTCTGTCACCTCATCATGGGAGCCTTACCTACACAATATTCATCTGAAGAGTCGACATTCTCAGGAATGTATTATTGATCTGGTTATTGTTGACCTTTACTCAGTTTTTAAAATTTTAACGTCGTCTGGACTTTAAAATGAAAATATTAATTTTTTTAATTGCAAAGTTTCTTAAAAACTCTGGGAAGGATAATTACTGCTCTAAACATAATGGTGGATGAAGTCACGGAGACACAGACACATTTGAAATCAAATATATTCAAATTATTACTTCAAATTAAAAGTGTTATTTTTTAGTTTTATGTAACATGTTCAAGAGCTTGAGTCTTTTACTTTTGAGAAGCTAAAGCAAGTTTACATACTTAAACTCATTACTCCACTAAAATCACAAAGTCTCTGTTCTCTAAAAAGGAGATTGTAGTTTCAAATATCAACTTTCTGATCAATTTTTTTGAAAGTTAAAGTTTAACCAAACAGGCCCAAAAGGATCAAGGTTTAGGAGATGTTTTTAGATAAGTCCGGTTCTGCAAGGCTTGACCTCAGTAAACACTGAAAGCTCTACTCTCTGAGCTTATTTTAGTTTCAGTTACTTATTTTTTAATTGAACCTGTTTTCCACATCTTGTAAAAGACAGAGAGCCCTATCTAATGCAGCTTTCTGGAAGAAAAACAAAACTGCAGCAGAAAAGAATCAGGGAACGAGGTTTGAAGGCGTCACCTCGTCACAGAAAACGCCGGCGTCGCAGAAGAAGTGCGAGGAGCGTTTGGTAGAGCGAGCCACGAAGGCCACAGACTTTAGAGCTGACGAAAGACAACAGAGGAGGAAGAAGGACATGAAAGAGACAAAACACAAGACAAAGTTAAAAAAGAAGAAAAAATGTAAGAAGTAAATCACCAAAGCAAAAGACTCCCCTCATTTTTCTGATCATCTGATGGAACAAAAATATTGTTTTTCTTTTTGTGAGTCAAATGTTCCTCAGAGCAATGCAGATCCTGGAATGAGCAGATAAACTTTAATATATGCAGATGCATTGCTGTTATTGTCCTGTTGGTACCTTTTATTCCTCAATAATGAATTACAGCTGTGACTTTATGACATTTCTGTACTTTTAGAGTAAACTTGAAGTAGTCCATTTCTGACTAACTTGTTCATTTCAAATTGTTTTAAAATCCTCCTGAAAGCTGCTTAGCATCAAATCTAAACATCGCCGACGCATCTCAACTGATTTGTGACTGGGCCATAAGTCACGATTCAATTCACAGTTTCAAAGTCATGGTTTAGATTTTTTTTTTTATGTTTTTCAATACAGTGAATAAAAGGGATTTTAAGGCCAAACATGTTTTCTTTTTGCTCCTTACATCAAACTGATTAACTACTATCGGAAAAGATTCAATACGAATAGACAATCATACATAATGCTGAAATGATCACAGATCCTTTAATACACGGTTCATGTTGTGCTCCACATGACGGACCGCTCCACACGCCTGCTCAGTGTAACACCCCCCAGCCGCTGAGCGCGCACTGAACATTCAACCCAGTTCAACATTTTTATGCATAATCGCAGCAGCACAATGACCAATCAGGGACCTGATTTTGAGAGTGGTTGAACGTTCAGCGCGTTCAGTGCCTGCTCGATTTGTGCGTAGAGCTCACGACCAGACCAGCTTCTGTTGGGCCGGTCTAAATTGCAACCCTTAAGTAAATATAGTAGTATTAAAACTCTGGAACAACTTTTACTCTGTTTGAATTCACCCACTACTCAAGCCCTCAGATGAAGGTTTTCGCCGTTGTTTTTTGTTTTACATACATTGACTGTGGGGTCTTTGCAGGAGGTGAGATCTTTGACTGAGGGGTCAGAAATAGACTGATAAACAGCACTTGTTAAGGTCACACGATCGTTAAACACACCACTTTCTCCAGAAACTACCATGGTACGTACTGTAGTCTAAAGATGCAAAGAAGTGGGAGAGGTTTAGAATGACGGCTGTGACTCTGGTGTACCTGTGATGATGTCCTCGATGGTGCCGTCCTTCCCCTCCCTCACCAGAGGGGCCGACTGCCTCTTCTTTAGCTCTGCCATCAGATCCATGTGAGGCTTCACGCATGGAGTGAAAGACTGCAGAAAGAAACACATCTGACTGAACATTTAGCCTAACTTTCTTAGTCACTTTTTAAAAAACAGATCAAATGCACATTGTGTTTAAAACAGTCTGTCAGGAGGTTCCACGTTGAATGAGGAAACACAACCAAGAAGTGCTGGAAACATAGCCTTCTGCTCTGAATTTGCATGAAAACCTCCATGACCTCAGCTGCTTTTGACTCTTTGCATGTAAACTTGATAGCCTGTGTTTCTGCTTCAGCAGTCGGGGCAGGATTCTTCTCAGAACTTCAAGATGAAACCCATCAACGAGGAGCCACACTCAGTCAGGAGATGACAGAGCAGCTCCATATAGAAAGGCCCTTACATCACTCAGTCAGGTTTAGAGCTCAGGATTCAAACATAAGAAGGTTCCTGAACAAAAACCAAGTTGAAGGAGTAAGACACGGCTGAGATTTAAGAAAACAAAACTAACAGGATTTGCTCAGAACATTGTACCAACATGGACAATGGTGGTGGTAGTATCATGATCTGGGCCTGCGCTTTAGCAGCATTAGGATGCATTTGTCTTGCTGTCAGAGATAGATCTGCACTATATGAAGAACGTGTTCTCCGTCAGTTCCTGATCCTAAAGCTCAGCACACCTGTTCTGCTGCAGAACAAGAGAGGCTGCAAAGGGCTTTTATGCTGCTTTAAAGAACCGCTCTGCGACATCTGACAGACTTGAGCTGGACCTGTTACATGTCCTAACGTAAGCTTACAGACAAGCTAGAGATTTCTACTAATTTTGTTTGTCATCAACTATTTTTGCTTTGCTCAGTATTTATTGCAAATTTCTGGAGTAAAATGTTTTTCACATCATTGACATAATTGACTATTGAGGATGGAATCAAGCTCATCAAGAGGCTAAACAAGTACAGGAGGACCAAACTCCACAAGCCTCCAGGTAGGGCCTTTCTAGTTCTGAGTAAGCCAGGAAGTTTTCTAAAGATCTGAAAATCCTGATGTCCTTCTATAACTTGTTGCAGATTTTCCACTAGGACACTAGGACATTTTTCTGTTCCAGAAGTGATACAGCAGAACAATCCCAGACTTCAAAAACTGAAGGAGTTCATTCCCAGTTCCTCTTGGGTCATTTGTGAACGGTCCCAACGTTGTGTTGGTGGTAAAGACTTCAGGACGTTACCTTCCTCTCGGCTCCCTTTGCATTGGCAGGACCTGATGGAGGTCCATGGTTCAGGTCAAACTGCTTCCTCCTCTGCTCTTTGTCAGCTTGCTGTTGATCAAAAATCAGTCAGACGATAACTGTGCTGTACTCTTTGGTCTTCTGTATCCATATAAACTGCTTTCTTACCTTGTATGCTTTGATGAAGTTGTTAAAATGAGAGAAGAACGCAGAGGGTGGAGTAACCTTGGGATCCTCTCCAAAGTACAGCACCGCTGACTCATACGCCTCCTGCCCCGCACAAGAAAGAAAAGAAGAGGTCAAAGCTCAGACCCTCAGAAGGAATGACAAAAGCATTTCTTTCATGGCTGAGCCGGTTAGCTAAAGCTGACCTGAGCCCTATTTCCATCAGCAGCAAGAGAGCTGAGCAGCTGAGCGTTGCTGTCCACAAACGTCTTCAGTACTGGGCTGTCCTCCTCCTCAGACAACTCCTTCTTGGTCAGCTCCATCCCTCTCTCCAGAGCTCCCACATCCCCCAGGAGCTGGTCCAATGAAACTATAAAATAAACTCAAAAAAGTCATCTGACGGCACGTTTGTGAAGTGTATCTGTGAAGAAATCCCTCCATTTATCTGGCTGGTCGGTTGATGAGATTGGTCCATGATTACCAAGCGCTGCCTTGTCCAGGAAATGCAGCTCCGAGTAAAATGACTGCAGGTCCGAGTACTGCTCCCTGATGAGCTGAACGATGAAGTGCAGCAGTGTCTGCTTCCGGTCTGTGGATTTGGTTTCAAACAGCTAAAAGAAGTTGGCAGAAATTAATAAATTAAGAATTTAAGGAACAAATAGACTGAATTATACATGGAAGGGTAACCAAACATGTCCAGATTTGAAGAAAAAATAAACATGCGTAAAAAGGGGGCGGGGCTAGTGCAGGCAGAGGTGTGGCTTGGATCTCTGGTTGACATTTAGACTAGCTTTATGTAGCATATGCTGGGTCTTCAATATAGAAAGTGGTTTGTCATTGTTATGTTCAATTAAAAAACAAAAAAATATGGAGAGTGGTACCGAGCAAAGGGACGCAAGTTTCTCCACAGAACTTTCTGAGGAGGTTGAGGATTTTTTGGCTGGTTTAGAACTCTATTGTTTCTAGCTGCTGGCTCAAGACGCTGTTTTGCAATGCCCGACAGCAGGGCTGCTGGGTTTGCAGGTCTGAAGAGGACCAGAGTCTGAGAGTGGTAAAATGCTGCTAGCATCACAGCTAATAAAGGCTAACATATTAAAGAAACAATGTTGATGTTCATTAAATCCATCACCAGGACGGAGTTTGCCGGATTCAATGCCAACTGCACTCAGCCTCTGTTCCCTAACCTCCACTGGAAAGTTGTGTAATCCAGGAGATTTTTGACAACTGAAGGCAATAAACCTACGAGCCATGCTAAAGCTAACGACCGACCATCACAGAACCAAAGATGGGCGGGGCTTTTATAATAGAGCTCAGAGCATTGTGACGTCAAACTTCTGGGACTTACATCAGTTGACCAATCACAAAATTCAACTGTAATTCCTCATTTCAACCTGTAGATGGCAGCACACAGATGGTTTTTGACTATATTTTCAGGAATGAAACAAGTTTATTTTAATGGTCAAATATTTTGCAACGACCAACAGCCAGCATTTTAAAGCCCCATTAATAGATGTAAACAGCTAAAAAAGTGAGGAGCCTCTGATTACACCCAAGATGGTGTTGGAATCAATCTGTAGCCAGTAGCAGAATTGTAACTTTAGCCTGTTGTGCAAGCAAAAATTTCCAAAACTTAAAACCTTTTCATAACTGTCAGCTTTTATGCTTTTAAATGTGAATAAACTGTACTGTCTAGCAGTGGGACCGAGAACGTCAATCGCATAATTCAGTGGCGGGCCGTCAGGGCCTGCAAGGCCTTCTCTGCCGTTTACCTCCGGAGAAAAAGACGGTGAAAGGGCGTTTTTTTTCTCTGTGACAGAGTGTCCAAGAAAAAAAAAGGTCAATAA
>NC_050530.1:23570921-23598661 GCF_002922805.2 Oryzias melastigma | reverse complement strand
TTGCCATAAAATAGTTAATGAGGGTTGGATTGATTCAGATGGAGCACTACTGAAGGCCTAGGTGTGAAATGCACGGCCCGCCACTGGCATAATTTATTTCAAGTTAATAGATCAAATTTGTACAACTACACCCGTTTACCTCCGGAGAAAAAGACGGTGAAAGGGCGTTTTTTTTCTCTGTGAATCAGCAGATCAAAGCCAGCGAAAGCGCATTTTTTTCTCTGTGACAGAGTGTCCAAGAAAAAAAAAGGTCAATAAAAGAGACGAAACGGGGAAAAAAGGTTGAAAGCCTAAACAATGTTTTTATTACAGCCGCCTCCGGCAGCGGGAGGGACTTATGGCTATTCATTTTGGGGCAGCATATTTTTTTCTCTGTAGCCAGATTCTCTTGAAAAAAGTTGATTTAGTGTTTGATTACCCTTTAATGGCAAAAGCCATCTGCCGCTGGAGACTCACCAAATTCAAACTTTCCAAACGGAAGCCATAAGCCGGACCTTGTTTTCCGCTGTTCATGTAGTTTCCAAATGCCAGGATGATCTTCACATGAGAGTTGTGGACAAAAACAAAAAGAAGCAGTCAAATGTAAAAGGCTAAGCTTAAGTCATTTAATATGAAGTAGGATTAGGAACTGGGAAGCAAGTTTACTTGAACAAAAAGGATGTATTCTGGACTGATGCTTAAGAAATTAGACATTTTTTACCAGTATGTACTATATTATATTATATACACATTAACCAGATTTTCTCCTTCACAATCTACTGGAATTATCAGTTGAAAAGTTACAGTAAATTAAAGAACATAAACGCTGGAGCTCTGGTGTTAAAGGGTGAATTGAGGGTAAATTAAACACAGTGTTTGCTTGAGGTCCCAGAAACCTCCCAAATGTGTCCTGGCGGAGAAACGATGTCTGACTGTCGTTACCTCCAGGATTCTCTTCAGCTTGTTGGAGGATCTGATGGACATGGAGGCTGCAATGATGGCATCCAGTTGCTGTAACAGACGGCGTTTGAATCAGATTATTGCTCTTCATGTTCCTCTCAGCTCAGGGAACGACGGCTGAGATCATTTGAGCCCGGTCAGGACATCTGCTCTGAACTCACCGGCTGGATGAGCTGCACGCTTTCAGGGAAGTTACCCATGAAAGTCAGGGTGCTAATGCGCTGAGGCAGCCGAGGGATCTTGCTGAAGTGCACCATGAAGCGGTCCTCTTCGCCAAGCTGATCCAGAGACCTGCCCTCAGCCTCGAAGTCCTGGATGAGCTTCATTTCAAGCTTTGTGGGGATGAACGGCTCCAGAAGCTCCAGGAAATCCAGCCGCAGAGCCTTCAGGTTGTAGCTGTTGAACAGCAAGGACCTGGTTCAGTCTGACTCACGGACTGTTTGAACGGACACAGCGGTTACTTGACCAAGCGCTCACGTTTTGATGGCGTGACAGATTTCAGAAGCGTCCATGTCCTCTTTGCGCAGAGTGATGGCCAGATTTTTGGACCTGTTAAGATTCATCAAAGACGCTTTGGTGGAAGACTTGTGGCTCGACTTCACCTTCAGGGTTCCCAAGTCCACAGTGGGGGCCTGGGCTTTGGTCTTAAACTGCTCCTCAAACATGGACATGTCCAGAGTCTAGACAAAGAAACACACAGAAGGCATGTGTTAGAAAACTATCTTGGTGATGACTTAAATTTTACTGAGAATACTCTGGTTTATCCTTAAAAATGTTCTAAGCCTGATAGATCTGGTTGCATTTTAAAGTGTAGCCTATTGTAGCATTAATACGATGAAACAATCATTTTATTATTTAATTTAATCATCAAGCAATTCACCTTTTTTTCCTTTTTGATGGCAATCTTTGATCACAGTTTTCTACGAGGACAACTCTTTGTTAAGAGAACCTGAACAGCTTACCACTCATTCAGAACTTCTTTTTATGTATTTTGCTTTAGAAAAAATCTGGTGCATTAAAAAAAATGAAAAAGATTCACACTCATGACTTCCTTTCCTCCTTTAATGAGGTATATTTCGACCTTGTGCTGTTTGGATTTCATATTTTTTTGTGGAGTGATAATGGTCCGTTCAACAGTCTGACAGAGGCTGTAGTGGTTCAGTCCATCTAACCTGTAAGACCGACGTGTCATCCAGCTCACTGAAGATGGTGCCCTCCACCTGGTTGGACTGGAGGGCCCTCCAGTTCAGCAGAGGCATGCGGTACTTGGTTTGGATGGGCCTCTTTTTTTTATCGCCTGGAAGAGAGCAGAGATCTACAATCGAAGAGATTCTTCTTTTAAATGATTTTTACAGCCAAGAAAAGGTTCCAAGACGATTCTGGGAAAAAAACGGTCCTGCTATGATTGTTCACCTAAAGTGTCTTTAATCGTATCAGATAAGGTCAGACTCTGTGAAAGAGCAGTGAGGCCTGTTACCGCTCTTGTTCTGCTGCTTCCTCTCACTTTGGTTTCATCTCATTCTTCTGAACCAAACAGATCAGTTTTGTTTGTTTACTTAAGCCTCTGTTTAACAAAATAAAGCAAAGCCAAAAAAGAATGAAGAAATGCAAACAAACAAGTATGTGTCTGTGTCATCTCAAGAAAAATGAACAGTGTAGGTCAGGGGTGCCCAAATCCAGGCCTCGAGGCCCGCTGACCTATTTGTTTCCCAGCCAACCTGCCATTGAAGCTCCTTATTGGCCAAACTCACCTGATCCAGGTAATCAGCAGCAGATAGACAGGATTTCTGGACAACCAGCAGGAAGCCGGCCCTTGAGGACTGACTTTGGACACCTCCAGTGCAGGCAATGGTGGCATGTGTGCATGCTAACATGTTGGCTACTATAGTGGCTGTAGCATTGATCATTTTAACGTTCATGTGATATTAGGATAAAATGATGATGACCTGGTTAAAGAAAAAGTCCCATCATCCTTCCTGAGGTTCATCTAAACGTGTTCTACAGTGTTAGTTGCTGATTTGGTTGTTAAAATGTCTTTGCTTCATCCCAGAAACAGAACCCCCAGCTTCAGTTTTACTGAGGCTGAACTGACTCCACCGACATGCTGACATGTTATTCAAAACTGAAGCACAATAACGTGATTCTGGTTCCTCATATTACTGTTCTTAGTGAACGGTGGTCTTCATAACTATTTCATAATTTCACTTCCAGTTCCAGGTCACGAGCAGACGTGTGTCTCCAGCTCTCCTCAACTCTTCGGCTTTTAAAGTTTTCTTTAAAGTTGCCTACAAGCGACTTTAATCACCGAGCTGCAGCAACAACTACCACAACGAGGAGAGTTGAACATGTCACTGAAGAAAAATCTTGAAGCCGATCTCCTAAGCTGTGATGTAGCATTGATTTCTGCTCAAACTGCTGATTCTTTTCTTTCCAACCAATTATTTTTTGTGTACTATAGTCATTTCTTTGATGAATACAATTTGCACAAATGGTTTATATACATATGTGTATTGTTTTTCTTCTTTTAAATTAGAATTGTTTTGATTTTTTACTATTTGATTTTTTTGTACTATAATAATTTCTTTGATGAATACAATTTCTTCTTTTAAATTAGAATATTTTGATTTTTTTTCTCCATTAACTAATGAAGATGATTTTCTATTTTTATAATCACTCTTTGATAAATACAAACTATATTAATTGCCTTATTAGCAAATCAAGATGACTTACTTATTACATTTTGTATTATCATAATTCTTTGAATACAATCTTCCGTTTTTTTCTTTGAGAATATTAGATGATTTGTTGTGGATGCTTTGAAACTTGATTTCATCAAAAATATTAATGATATTTTGAATCTTTTAATATTTGATATTAAGTCCTGAACTGGATATTGATAATTCATGTAGAGAAAATGGTCGAGTCGGGGTGGGATTATATAAGTTCACTTCCTTCCACTCCCTTTCAAGTGATCTACTTGTGATTCATTAAGTGATATGTTATTTCATGTATTATGACCTGATTGCGTGAAATAAACCATTTAATTAATTCATTTATTCATTCATTCATGCATTCATTCATAATGACATTTAGAAGTGAGGCTAAATAAACACCCTCTAGATCATGGGTGTCCAAAGGTTATCTTTTGGCCCACCAAGTCGTGGTTGCAGAAGCCGCAGACGGCTGTAATATACTTCCAGCCTCTGGATGGCGCTGTTAGCATTTTCTTTGCCTGCAGCTATGGGTGAAACAACCCCCGAGTGAATCGGTCCTGGACTTTTTTGAGTTAGAAATCCCCAAGATCCTTCACTGTCACTTCTGATGCTTTAGCGACCTTTTTCAGCTAGTCAAGATGGAGCGACAACAGCGAACGGATAAAGTCTAAAGATCAGCTCCATGTCTCTCATTAGGATCCCCGTTTGCTGTTGTCATTGGAAGAAAGTTTGTTTTAGTTTTTTTTTTTTTCAATTAAAAATGTCCAGTGAGGCCTTATTGTTAAAGGCTTCAAAGACAAATGTTACTTCATTTTTATTCTTACTAATGTGTGTTACCTTAATGAATCAAAATAAATGCATTAAACCATATTCTTTATTTTCTCCTTTTATTTCATGTCATGCCAAAAAATATTGCATTTGGCCCGCGGACCGGGATCCCATTTAGATTTTGGCCCTTTGAGTGAAAAAGTTTGGGCTCCCCTGATCTTGATGTTGATTCGAACTAAACATGGGGGTCGACAGATTGTGGTTTTCACGTTTTGGTTTTTATGTATCATTTCTAAAATGTTGACTCTGCACCTGTTCTGCTGGTGGACTCACCTGCTGCATCCTCTGTCTGTTGGTTTGTGGAGCCTCCAGAGGACAGCAGGGGGGGTGGAGGAGGAGGAGGAGGAGCTAAAGCTGGAGGAGGAGGAGGAGGAGGCGGGGGAGGAGGTGGAGCGGCAGCAGTTGGAAGAGATTCCTCTGTGGGGGGATGTGGGGTGGTCGGAGCAGCATCAGTTTCATCTGTGGACGTGAAGAAAGATCAAGAATTCCGATTTTCCATCAAACATGAACGGATGCCGACATCCTGCTGGGACAGAGCAGCCTGACTTCCTGTCTACCTAATGCAGCTGGAGGATTAAACAATCATCGTACTCACTAAGGGGTTGTAAACATTTCAGGATGCTACTTTCTTTGCTCCATTTCGTCAATCCTACGATACTATCACATTTAATAGCTGACCACTGAAATGTTTATATATCAAAACTGTAGCATTTAAACTAATTACAATACTGTATTTTTTATACACACATTTTTATAAAATATAAATTCTGGGCCCACCGTTTAATGAATTAAAAACATTTTTTTTTAGTTTATCTTTACAATATTTGGGGTTCCAGCTCATAAAACCAAAGTAAGCAAGCTATCAAAAAATTGAATTAAACAGTGGGCATTGACTCTATATTCTATGACAGTTTGATTTTTTAAATGGAATTATGGAAATGAAAACACAAAATGTGAATGGATTTGACATTCATTCTTGTTTACCTCTTTGTTTGTACACAGATTTAATTGATTATCTTGAAGAAATCCAAGAATCTGGAAACCTTCAGCTGACCTGTTCAGTACCAGCTATTGATCTCTGAGTCTCACTGCTGGAAGTTTGGATAAAGATGTTCTGATCCATTTTAGATTAGTGAATTCGATCCAATCAAATTGTTCAAATGAACTAATATTGTTGTTGACTAAAAACCACAGTGCTGACCTGTCTGCTGGAGTACTTGGACCACCACGTCTCCGGCTGGAGAACGCTCCACAGAGAGAAGACCCTGCTGCACCAGATCCTGAACCCGGGAAACAAACTCCTGTGGATCGTCTGTGTTTACCTGGGAGCTTGAATTGGAGAGACTTTCCTATGGTGACAAATACAAATAAATGCACATTACTGCTTACATAACACAGAAATACAAGATTTGTTATTAGGTTTGGTTCGTCACTGTTCATGTTACTCCATTTCTAACTCGTTTTCTCAGTAGACTCAGGCTAACACAACTGCCCAGCAGAATCCTTCTCTATTCCAGCTTCTTTATCGAAGTAAACAGGACACGGGTCACAAAGGCCTTCCTCTGAGGTCTAGGATGGATACAGACGCAACAAAAAAGCTGCTGGTTTTAGAGACAAAAAGAGCACTGAAAAAAAATGGCAAAAAAAAGATCTTAACTATTTTAATAAACTCTACACATCCCTATTTGTGGATAACATAACGAGACAACAACCAGGACAATCAATCAACATTCGTTTTTAAATAACTAAGTGAAACTTATTTCTTAAATATTTATGAAAGTGTTTTGAACGAATAACAAGCCAGAGAAAGATCTGTGGAAATGAAAAATGATTAAATGTCAAAAACAAAACTAATCCAAGAGGATCGTCAATTATTGGTTGAGTTCCATTAAATTTTAGAGAAGAAACAATGATGTTTTTGAAGTGTAAAAACTAGACTTTCATTCTAGTTCAGTCTTTGTGACCTATCTGGAGCTCTTCCCTCCTCCTGCAGGAAAATCCTGACACTTGAGACGTTTTACCTTCAGGAGCTCCAGTTCTTTGGTGGTCTGGATGAGCTTGGTCTCCAGCTCGGACACTTTCTCCTTGGCCTCGCTCTCACTCTCCTGCAGTTTGGTGTTCAGCTGTAGAACAACAGCAAACTCATCTTTCAGGAGATAAGATAAAAATCTGTGTGTGTGTAAATGTGTACTTAGTGTCTCACATCCATAAGGTCTGAATTTGAATTGTTCAACCAAAGCTCTTCGGAGGGCAGTTTCAAAAGGCTGTCCTGCCTTATTCTGATAATATGACTATTCTGTTTCCTAAGTGATGTTAGTTTGACACATTCTGTCTTCTCTGGGGATCAATCAAATGTTTTGGAGTGAAGATACATGTTTAACATTGTGCTGAGAACATCAGGAATCTCAAACATTGAGATCAAGCTGCTCTCTAGAATAATCCATGTTTCCACAAATTTGCTCACAGAACAACCACCTTGATGAAATGACAGTGCCCTGCTGTGTTAGCAGTTCTGGTTTAACCTTAACGTTCTGCTCCTGCAGCTGCTCCACATGCTCCATCATGGCGCTCTTGGCCTCTGCGTCCTCCAACAGAGAGCCCACATCAAACACGTTGTCCAGGTAGGCCTGGATTTGCACCAGCAGCCGGTCGCTCTCTGTGAACTTCAGTTTCTGAGAAATAATAAGAACATGTAAAAAAAAAAAGAAAAAGAATGACTCTGAATGCTTCCGATTTTTGTATGTTAAGAGTCATAGCTCAAACATGCCTCCAGGTAGTCATCCAGCAAGAGCTGAGTGAACTCGTGCTGAAGGAAGACCCTGAAGTTCAAGTCCTCCACTGAGTGGACCACAATATTGATGAACTGCATGCAGGCCACCTGTTGGGCAGATGCAGGAAAAACATGTTTACATCGATGCAAAATGTGGTGATGCCAAAACATTCCTCACTGGAGCATGAAGTCACGTTTGGGACACAGAGGAAAGAAAGTAAACTTTCAACTTTTAGGGGGAAATAGTCTATAAATAAAGAAAGGCAAAACCAAAATGTGTATGATGATAGAGCAGAGGGGATAGCAGGAGCTTTTGGGATGGTTCATGGGTCAGGAGGGAAGAGAAAGACGGTGTCCTGGTGGTGTCATGCTAACTGTTCCTATGTGGTGTGATGGTACATTAACTACAAAAAAGACTGCAGTGATCACGCATCTTGTAAAATCATTAGGAAAAAAATACCATTTTGTCTTCAAGAGAATAGACTTTTATAATATTAATGAATTTCTACTCAGAGGTTTGACTTTTGTCTTATTTCAACAAAAAGACATCCTGTCAAATCAGTGCTATTCATTTTCTCTGCCATGAACATGTGCAGACTTAAACACCTGAACATCTACAAACTCATGGAAGTATGGGATTAATGTGAACACAAACATCCTTCTTTCCATGAGCCGTTTGAAATGACATGATGCTGTGAGGGCCAGTGCAAAGATCCTCTTCAGCTGGCTGTTGTGGGCCGCTCCGTAGCATGACGGATAAAGGCGGCTGCATTGCAAAATACTGACAGTCTGAGGTTTACAGCTTATTTGCTCAGAATAAACGTTGAATTTCTCTACTTTGAGTTTCACAAAATAATGAAAAAAATGACTTTTTTGTTAAATGTGTTAATGGTAATTTAGCAAAAATACTTCAGGGTTCTTGTCCTCATTAAAACAATTCTACTGCTTAATACATTATAAAATAAAGCCATAAAAATACATTAAATATAAGAAAAGTAAGTTTTCCAAAACTTCCCTGATATTGAGGCAGTGGACAATATAGTAGAAATTGTGAAATTACATAAGATAGGAACTCAGTAAACTGTACATATAACAATAAATGTGTTATTGTCGGCTTTACTTTGCCCCCAAACACAAATAGTGTGAGCAGAACCAAAGCAAAGGCAGTTTCACCATGAAGTCGAGGTTGCTCTCCTCACTGTGGAAGTAGTCCATCAGCCTCTCAAATCGCCTCTTCTCCCCACAAACCTGAGGAACAGAGGACAGCAGGTCATGAAGCAGGTCATGAAGCAGGTCATGAAGCAGCTCCGAGTGCGTGCTGTAAATCCACCTTTACTGCTTTAACCATCACAACCACACGAGGGCAGTGTGCCCTCACTGACTGTGGGAACATTTGTGTTTCATTCTTGCATATCACAGTGATCAGGTTCCACTCATAGCATGCTCTTCCTTGGTCCTTACAGGCTTCCATCTTTTTCAAAGCATTTTCACGACAGGTTCAAGAATGTTAAAAAAAAGATCAGAAAAACAAACATCATCTACGTTACTAACCTCTGTAAGGTCCACTCATTCCACGTGCTCTAAATAATGCAGGGTGCACACCTGACAGGCTGTTCGGATGAACAAAGCTCACTTTGCGCCGCGCAGACACATTAGCCTGGTTCTGGCTGTCAAGCCTTACGCTCACCCTGACATCCAGTTCTCAGATTCTCACCCACATACAAACTGCTCCCTCACTTCAGGTGTCACTCCAAATGATCAGGTGATAACTAAAGGATAAAGGGGCGGCCGTGGTGCAGCAGTAGAGCGTCGAAGTGTCCTTGGGCAAGACACTGAACCCCAAATCGCCTCTGGTGGGAGGTTGGTGCCAGTGTTCAGCAGCGGAGCCACCACCAGTGTGTGAATGTGTGAGTGGGTGAATGTGTGAAGCGCTTTGGGCCCTCGAAGGAGGGTAGAAAGCGCTATACAAGTATACAACATTTACCATTTAACTGAGGTCAGCAAGGCGAGGGTTAAACCAGACATGACATGACCTTTTCCTGATCCATCGCTCTGTTTTCTTCTGGTTTGACTGTACTCAACAGTGAAATGGAAGTGCAAACTTACAAGACATGCATCTTAAAAAGTTGGTTTTATTGGTAAGAGGAAACTAAAAGGAGATGAGTTGTTTCCAGTTTAGAAGTTAGTAATTTTTAGGATTATCCATGAAGTCAGGGCTGCTTGTAACTTCCTGGATTAATAATGTGGGTTCGGGTTTGTGCTCGACTGTTGATGGCCAACAGAAGGTCGGAGGCCTCTCTGAGGTTTCACATATTTACTCTCTGTGTTTGTGTTTTGTTTTGTAGAACAAGTGGACACAGCAGCTGAAGAAGAGCTGAAACCTGCTATTCAAAGACCAGAGATCAGTGCTGATGCTCTTTAAAGAGGTTCTGTCCTCACTACTGATGATATAAAAGGTGTAGCAGGTCATAGCACAAAGTCAGATATATATATCTATGAAATGCAGGGGTGGAGCTACTCTGCTCAGCTCCAAAAGCCACGCCCCCTCAGAGGAGATTCTGGAAACAGAGGCTTCTGATCAACATGAAAAATGCCTTTTTAAGACATGTAGGTTTTGGGATTTTGGTTAAAAACTTCATAAACATAATTAAAACACCAGTGGGAATGTTTTTTATAGAGGCCCTACCATTAGAAATCTACTTCTTCAGGTTTTAAATGCATTTTACTGGTCATTCCTCACTATAAAGAATCCTAAAACGGTATTTTAATCTGTTCATGTATTTAAGAGTAATCCTCTAAAAACCTGCGCTGTCTGCAGCAGCCCCTCTCATACCCATGAAAATGAGCGGGTGGAAACATGCTGATGTAAGATCGATGCCAACAGCTCCCTCCAGGAAGAGTCTGCTCTGACAGCTCCGCCCCCAGACTAACACAACACTCAATTTATCCCCTTTTCCAGTGATGATCAGCGAAAAAACTTTCATTTAGATACAGAATACCGTATATCTTCTAGTTGTGTCCTGACTTCAATAAATTCCAGCTCAAACAGGTGTTTGTTATTTTAGTCACGTCGCTCCTTTAAGACCCCCCCAACCCCCGGTCTGGCACCATTATATATTAAAGTCTATGTCTGGCACAGTCCTGCAGGAGCTGCATGTGTGTTGTAGAGCAGTATAGTGATGACCAGACCTACTAAAGGCAGATATATGGTATGTGCATCCATCTTTGAAGGAGTTTGGATTATTTTGTGGGAGAAATACAGACATGGTGCCACAGACTCTAGGATGACGTCATGAAGTGGACTGCAGCAGCAGGCGGAGCTTCAGGAATCAAGTCGTTTTACTTCCGGGTAGGAACAAACTCACAAAACATGACTAATATTTCATAATTGTTTTTTATTGATCCAAAGGTATTGTATAATATAGATATAGTTCATGCTGATAGGCTTAAGAAAATCATGGTATGGCCCCTTTAAATAAAAAAAATTGTCATATTATAACAAAAAAAAAGAAGAATCTGGATTTTTTCAAGCTAAAGTTTGTGGAAGCGTAAACCTGAGGGAAAACATTAGAAAAAGCAGACTTTTCTGCTTATATGTCTAAAAGAAATACTTTCTAGTTCTTTCACATGATGCACAACTAAATGGAGAGTTATAGGAAGAAAGTTTAAAAGACTCTTAATTATGCAAATAAAGTGATTTCTTCTAGGAGGGAATCTAAGGGACAAACTGTACTTAACTGATGAACTAACGTTGAAATGGACCTCTGTGGTTCAGACCTCCCTGCAGGAATCTGCTGCTCAGATCATCAAAACACGTTTCATATTCAAAAAGAAAATGTCATTTTCCTTTCATAGTTGTTGTTTTGGCTGTTGTTGAAGAAAAAAAGTGCCTAAACCTCCCAGCTCGAGATGTGTGGACACAGCTGGCAGCAAACAGATAACTGCAGACGAATCTTTCTTTTTCTTCTTTGATGAAATGTTTGAACCTGTTTGGGTTTTTCCAGCACATTGTGAAACAGCCTCTGAATCAGATTAAAGTCAGGACTTGTTTCTAAATCCCTGAAATCTTAACAAGGTAGATTTGAGCCGTTCCTAAGTGGATCTACTGTTGTGTCTGTGTGGCTTCATGGGATCAGGCCATTCAGGATTTGGTGGGGGGGGACTTTTCACACAAGGTCAGGGTGGATCGTTTTCTCCTTCATTTACACGTTTGATGACATGAATCATTTTAGTGGCAAATGTGCCAATAGTGCAAAAGAATGAACAATACAGATGCAAAGCAAAGCTGAAGACTCTGATGGTCCATCATTCCATCAACTGCAGATGGAAAAGCCTCTTCCAGCTCAGCTCTTTATCTAAACCGTTCTCTGAATCCTCTGCATAGATTCAGGAAAAGCAGAATTCTGGAGCATGTCAAACATATTTAGAGCTTTTGCTAAGACAAGAATCCCTCCTCAAGCCCCTTTTAGCTGGAAAACATGGCTAACAATTGTTAACACGACCACCATCACCATGGAAAGACCTCTGACCTCTTTGAAGTTGTTGAAGGCAGAGAGGATGATCTCATGGCCTCCTCTGACCAAACACACGGCTGCTAGCAGCTCCAGCACCAGAGCTTTGGTCCTGTGGAGGTACACACACATTTACTTATTGTACTCGCTCTTTGCTTTCTCCATATTTAGTCATTGAACACTTTATTGTGGTGTTTATCATGATCTTAGTGTCAGTTATTGTCCGATATGGTAATAAATCAATATCCTGTTGCGGAATTGATAAATATTCATTATCTTTGGAATAATTTGTAATAACACGACGCTTTTATGTTTAAATAAATCAGGAAGTGTCTGGATTGTGTGTTTGCGCGAGTGTGTTGGGCGGGGGGTCTCTTACCTGGGGTGTCTGTCATTGAGGCTCAGCGTGATCTCATTCACACAGGAGGCGTGCTCCATCACCTGACTGAAGCCCGACTGTGAGGAGACAAACAGACACCAGACCCATTAACAAAAGCATCAGAGGAAAGTTTCAGGGAATGCTACTTCCAAAACCTGGAGACAGCTTTCATCCTTTTTGTGAGGAAAACAAAAATACTGCATGTTTTTTCATTCGACACAATGCAAAAGATCATCAGATAAGAACAGACAGCAGATGGAAATAGAAGATATTCACTCTAGCAGGGAAACGTTAGACCGTAGAGTCACACCTTCCATGGGTTAGGAAAAGCCCGTCTAGTTTGTAAAGCAGCAGTCATACACAGGCTTTGTCGAAAACAGAAAAATGAAGAAGAAAGAAGTGTACACTACAGTGATAGTGCAGTATTTTTACAATAAAGGCAGATAGTGCTGCCACAATCGATTATTTTATTAGTCGATTAATCACCGATTATTTCTTCCGATTAGTCGACTAATCTGGTCATGCAAAACCCACATTTGAACCATCATTAGATTTAAACCAACTAAAAACTAGATATATAACATTACCTGTGTTACTGCTGGTGTGAATGCTGATAGCCAGCTAAAATATTAGCTAAACTCCAGAATAGCCTATAAAAACTCAATAAATGCCAAAATAGTGCATAAAGTCACCAAAATGCCATTACATCTTTCAACTTTACTACACTCTGACTCCATATAATATAAAGTAATGACTAATCAACTATTCAATTAGTTGTCGACTATTTTAATAGTCAATTAGTCGACTAATCGTGGCAGCCCTGTAGGCAGCAGAGAAGAGTTTCGATATAATATAGATCCCGATGGTGACCATCAGAGTTTGTAAAAAGTCTACTTTGAACCCTTTTCTCTTAAACATATTTTACTTTATCTTAAATGAGTTAAACCTCAAGATATAATGGTTTTGGGTGTAGTTTAGGAGGAACTAATGTAACTAAACAGCATATTTCTCAACATTTTACTACAGGCCTGTACTGTAGTGTAGAGTGAACACAGAATGGTTTTAGCCTCAGACATGCAGACATTCAGGCATGTTTACATTTCTGCTCACTGAACACTCAGACAATACACGTCACGTTTTTGGGAGTGCATTCCTTCTCGAGTGCATGGCATCTGTGGCAACAACAAAAACAGTCAAACCATTTTCTTTTTCAATGTACCGGAAAACTTCAAAGCAAAAGAGAATGTTTAACAAGAGTTAGATGTATCTCTGAAATCATTGTTACAATTTAAAAGACTCAAGAGGAACTCATTCAAGTTGTTCTTTTCTTGGTATTTTGCCCAAACTGTATGTGGGAACATTTCTATTAAACATGAGCAGATAATAGAACACGAGTGGGCGATTTAGATCACCTGATAGTTCATGATGGCACGTAAACACATGATGCACAGATGGACGTCATCTTTCTGACTCCCAACACGGGAGTTCCTCGTGGGTCTCCTGTGTGGAAAAGAGCAGAGTTCACAACATGCAGCTCACTGCACCAAAGGAGAATGCACGTGAACGCTGAAAACCAAACTGTGCACAGATTCTCTCAGACTTTCTTCTGTAAGAATCCAAAACAATTTAGGAGAAAAAGATTTGATTTGGATTTTTAATGACTGTTCTTGCTGACAGTCAGATAGCTCAGTCTTTGTTCAGCATCTTAGATATTCTCCATGCTGATAGCCCCACCACCATATCAGACTCGCATTTTTTAGGCTTTGCAAGTATGAACAAGATTCTGATTTTTAGTCCGTCATTCAAGACACATCAAACCAGACAAGACCAATGAAGGTTCTGAAGGAAAGATGGAAATTCATTTTTATAGAAACTGTGGCGAAACTGCAGCTCTGGATAGAATTATGTCTATTAATCATTTCTGAACATATTTTAGTGACACTAGAACATGCACGAGTCTCCAGATCTGTACAGATTTCTTAGACCACCTGAAACATGACATTTCTTCTGTAATGACAGACTTGCTTACATGACACATTTATCAAGTGGAATGAAATGGATGTGAGAGTGTGGAGCTAAATCAGAGCCACTACGTTTGTTGTTCAAGAAAGAAAACTTCATTCAAAATTACCAAATGAAACTAAAAATATAGGTTTTAATGTTGAATCTTGAAGATTTAACAAAATGAACATTATGCTATTATTTATCTTAAAATACTTTTGTTTGAAACTCTTTTCAACTCTCTCTCCTTTTCTTAATTTTAGGATATAATCTGTTATTTTTGTTGCTTTTTCTTCATATTCTTTATAATCATATTCAGAATTTACACAGTTACTTGTTCAGTTTCAGATACTTTTCACTTGAGCTTTTCCACTTTCAAGTTAAAGTGTGGCCTCAGTAGAGGGGTGTGGCCTCAGTAGAGGGGTGTGGTTTCAGTAGAGGGGTGTGGCTTCAGTAGAGGGGTGTGGCTTCAGTAGAGGGGTGTGGCCTCTGTAGAGGGGTGTGGTTTCAGTAGACGGGTGTGGCTTCAGTAGAGGGGTGTGGCCTCTGTAGAGGGGTGTGGTTTCAGCAAAGGGGCGTGGTTTCAGCAGAGGGGCGTGGTCTGACAAGGAAGGCGTGATAGAAAAATGTGTCTCTGACTCAAGTTGCTTCCAGGAACTATTGATACTGGGTCGATATTTATCATTTTTAATGAATCATGTCATTTCAAATACAGATTTCTCTTTCAAACAAACATTATAGTGTAGCTCCACAGACACACACCTGAGTGAGAAGACTTTGTTGGCTTTTGAGGCAGTGCTGGTGGGCGAGGAGCTTCCGTTGAGGTCTTCCACTGAAGCATAGGTGTGCTGGTCTCTGTGGAGGGTGTTTTTCTTCAAAGTGTCCACATCATTCCTGCAGGTCAACACAGGGATAATTTGTCTTAATCTGAACTCCAGTGGCCTGCTGCTGCTGGAAACAGGGATGGATTGATGGTAAAAAGACATTCAACTCTACACTTACTTGACTGAGCTGTTAACGAAAGACAGATAATTCACCAGCACGTCCAAGCCCCGATTCTCATCATTTAAGAACTCCTTTGCCCATCTGTAGAAAGAAAGAGGAACACTTTTTAGACAAAAGGTAGCAGGTTATTGTTTCAAGTGTGTTTTTTGTTTTACTTGAGGTGGATTAGTGGCCCAGTTACATTAGCTCTCCTTTAGTTGCATCAGTACAATGCCATGACCCTAACCCTCATTCCTCTGACCCCAACCTCATCCTAATCCCACAGTGGAAGAAAATAGCTGCAAAAACCAGAAACAGTGAAAGAATCTCTGGGAATATTTTGTACATTTTCAGTAATCAGCCAATCTATCAACTTTAAAGTGAGACTGCAGTTCCTTTCTGAGCTTCTGTTGGACTTACCCGATGTGATTGGTTCTCAGAGAAATCTCCAGCTCTCTCAGGACAGGTGTGGACTCCTCAACACGTCTTTTAAACTGACAAAACACATTGCAAGAAGGCATGAGTTTTCTCTACTCTGACATAAACTGAACTAAAATCTCCTGAAAGGCCTTATGCTACAATGTTGACATGTAGTCCAGTAAAAGAAGTAACAATCATTTAAAAAAGTTTGTCTTTGTGCTTGAGCTGAATAGTTGCAAAAGCTCATGTTTTTTTGTGTTGTACCATCCAGCTAATTCCTCCATTAACCTGGTGAGCTTTCAGCTTCTCCAAGTAAGCAGACGGCGGATTCTTGACCTCGAATCGCTCCTGAGGAAACAGAGAAACAAACTTTGATGACTTTTCCCATGTAAACCAATCAAAACACACTGCTGTCCATGTTCACATTCCCATCGGCAGACAAGCGGTTAGCCATGTTTTCACTAACGTTAGCATCACTTTTGTTTCTACCATGTGCCTCGTAGCTTTATATTTGGCACAGCTACGTACAGAAGTGCACAATAAAACATACAGTTCAGGTGTTGAACAAATGCACAGGGTAAACCAGCAAAACTGTCCATTTTCATGTCTGGAACACGTGGGTTGTTGGAAATTCGTTTGAGCGAGGAAGTCCTTGGTGCAGCTTTGCTCTACCAGGAAATGCAAACGTTCTCTGAACAGAAAAGCTGGTGTGTGTTAGAAACCAGGAAGCTCTTAATCAAGCTGTGCTGCCTTTAACTGGTACTTTTTGTTTTAAAGCAACAAACTAGTCTGAGTTCTGGAAGCAAGAATGAGCCAAAACTAAACTGAATCAGATAGAGAAAGTGACGCTAAATAAGTAAAAAGGTTCTGCAAGATGTTACAGCACCAGAGAGTAGAGGCTGAGCAGGAACTCAAACCACGGCGGGCCTTTCTTAAAAACTAAGTAGGACTGCCAAAGGCTGCCATTAGCTACATCAACCGACTCAGAAAGGAGATTTTTGTACCCACAGGATTCAGTTACTATTTTAGTGTCTCCTGATTTACCCTAAAATCATAAAAGTCATTTAAATAGAAACTTGTTGTTTACTCCCTGTAATTCAAGGTTTATACACTTCAGAAGAGGTAAGTTACAGTAAATTGTATTATATGCATTTAAAATATAGAGACAAAAATGTGTTTTTTCTCTCTTTTCTTAGAAGTTTAACAGCATATCCACACTTTGGTTAAAATAACTTCATATTTGATCAAAGATCCTTAAAATATTGTCAAATTTCAATCTGATCCTAAACTTTTCTCTTAGGTACTCTGATGTATTTTGTAGAAAGATAAAATTACAGAAGTGAATTTGTTTGGTCAATCTACAGGGCAGTATTTTCAGAGTTCACGTCAGCAACACATTGGATGCAGGTGAACTTATCAGCATCATTACTTCTTTGCTGGAAAGATCAGTTACAGTTTTAAAAATCATACAAAGAGGTAGAAAATGAACTCCAGTAATGTTGTTGTTCTAAAGATATATTATTGGATTTGACTAAAAGAGGCTAAGCCCTCTGTCTTTAAATCATAAAGATGTTCTTGTGTGGATAAAAAATCCAAAGAATCAAATGAATATACCTGATCACAGATCAGTTCCCACTTCTTCTCATTGTCATACTGAGTCAGGATCTCCACTTTGTCTGGAGGAAGATTCATCGTGTTCTGGAGACAAACAAAAAAGAAAAAAAGACGATTAAATTGCTTTTCTTGAAGGTTAATGACCAATAAAACAACATTTGTTGGAATTATTAGAGCTTCAGTCGATGTGTTCAAAACTGGTTTATCTTTTTGGATGAGACTGGGATTTTAGAAAACCTCTGTCTGCTCACAACAACCAAAAATGTAAGACACTCTCACAAATCTTTTGTCCATGTTTAGCCTCAAGTCCTTAAGCTATAATCTGATGAGTTCTCAATACAAAAGCAATGAAAGAGAGCTTTTATTCATAGACTGGACAGATGTATTCTGAAGATAAAAAATAAACACATCATCATGATTTGAAGGTCCCAAACCATTTTGAATCCTTTTTCTTGGATTTGAATTGTCTTTTCTTGTCATGCAGCACGTACAAGCACAACACAATTTGATTTTTAATAGCTGAAGAGAAAACATTCAAGCTGTGGCAAAAAGTAAAACTCCATCAAACTGTGAAGACTTTATTAGAAAAGCCCAAATATCCAGATAATGCAAACTACGACGGTCTGTCCCTTACCTTTCCCACACACGGCAGTAGTACGTTCAGTATTCATGACGTCCTTTGAGGCGACTGAACAAGCCTCAGGAGAACTGCTGACCCCCCGGCTGCTCCTCTTCTCTACGACCCTCTACAGTACGTGTGTCAAAGTCAATTCTATCCGCTAACTCTATCCGGCCCTCCAGATCATTTTATTTAATTGTTGTTAATGACCCGATGTCATCTTGAGCTCATTTCTAACTTGTATAGAAGATACTTTTATTACAGACTCAAGGTCCATTTGCCATAAAGACACAACAGATAAAATACTTAAAAGCAATAAAATAAATGTACATATATATAATAAAAAATGTAAAAAATAAAATAAATAAAAAGAGACACTATGGTAAAAGTATAAGAGCCAATAAAAAAAAACAAAAAAAACAAAAAAACAATTGCAGACTTAAAATTTAAAAACGTAAAAAGTTTAAAAGAGACGACCAAATCCTCCAGATTGAGGACTGGTATTTAAAAGTGCTGTATTTCACATTGGTGAGAGTTAAAATGAGTTGGTTATTTGACGTGACAAGACGGCAAATAAAACCATAAATAAGATGTCTCAACAAAGCTTTAAGAGTATTAACTCTTGCACCAACAAACAAACTGCTTGCGCTGCACCACTGTGGCTGTTTTAACAAAAGTCTCATCATTATTTCAACCTGCAGCCTCCTCATGCTGGACGCTCTGTAGTTGGTCCACAGGTGGGCAGTATACAGTGGTGTGCAGTAGGTTTTAAAAAGAAGAATTTTAAGATTGTCAGAACATGAATAAAACCTGCGTGCAAGCATGTTTGCCTGAGCATATAAAATACAACGTTGTCTGTGGATGTCATCATCAGTGAATTTATCATTAATGAGATGTCCAAGATATTTTACTTTATGACAGACTTTAAGCTCAGAATCGGAGAGTTTAAAGCAGGGAAATTCAATGTTACGTCATCCTTTGTACGACAAATCATCACAGCACTTTTACTGGAATTGTATAAAATATCATTATTAAAACCAAATACAGAACAGACATTTAAAAGTTGTTGCAAACCAGAGCTGCTGGGGCTAAAAACAACCAAGTCATCTGCGTACATTAGATGATTTACTTTAAAACCACCAACCATGCAACCGGTTTTACATGAATTTAGATCCTTCGACAGGTCATCCACATACAGGTTAAAAAGAAGTGGGGATAAAATACCTCCTTGTCTTACTCCATTGGTTACACCAAACGGAGAAGAGACACTTGATCCCCACCTAACCATCATATAATTGTGACAAAATATATTTTCATGGAGGGTAAAAAATTAAAAGTTATTTAAGGTTTAAGTTGATTTATTTTAGAATAATATCCCTGCTTTTTATTATTCATAATTATGTTAGAAAGTTACAGTTTTAAATTTTTACTTTCTTTTTGACTATTTTGGCATTTACTAAGATTTTTTAGTTTTTTTTGGATTTTAGCTAATATTTCAGCTACATGCTAGCTGTTTTGGCTAATTTAGGCTTTTTTAAGTTGTTATTGCTATTTTGGAGTTAGGCTAATATTGACCCGCTAGATGTTTTGGCGAATTCAGGTTTTTTTCTGTTTTTTAGGATATTTTTAAGTTTAGCTATTTTTTTCAGCTACATGCTAGCTGTTTTTTGAAACCTAAGTTTTTCTTTTTGCTTTTTGTTTTTTAGGCTAAATTGGCATTTAGCTCAAATTTTAGCTGGCTATTAGTTTCAGCGTTTTCAACTATTAGCTTCAGTGATTTTAGCCTTCAATTTCAGCATCTGAAGCTATGTTCACAGCAGCCAAATTCAGATTACAGCATTCACACTAGCATTATAACAGGTAATGCTATATATCTAGTTCATAATTATGGTAAAAAGTTAGTTTTAAAGTTTTAAAAATGTAGTTTTAGAGTGTTCAATAAATGTTTATCCCGTTCAGACCTAAGATTTGTTTTGGATTTTGCCCCCCTGTGCGATTTTGTTTGACACCCCTGCTCTACGGGCCTGAACCACCAAAAAACCCACAGCACCTGAACAGGTCAACCCCCATTCAGGTACATGTGCCAAAGGCTTTAGCAGACGTTGAGCCTGACACTTGGATTTGGTTTACATCAGCTCTCCACAGTTCTTATGCAGTTTATATATTGTATATATATAGATATATATAACATTTTACCCTGAACCTGCTGGGTTTTTTAAGCTTTCTCTGCATTTGTTAGCATGTTTGTCCTGTCATTACATTGTCTTTATATAATTTGGTTGTGACAATTACCTCCACAATGTTTTCAATTCCTCAAAATGTTCAAAACATTTTAATCAAACCCTAAATCAGATTTTTTTGTCTGTTGACCTCTATAAATGGGGCTTTAAAAGTGCTATCTGTTGGTCATTGCCAAATTTTTGATAAATGAAAATAAACGTGTTTATAATCAAGTTAACCATCTGTGTGCTGCCCCCTACACGTTGAACTGAGGTATTACAGTTGAATTTCATGACTGGTCCCACATCATGATCTACAGCTCCAGTAATGATACCAGTCCTGCTCCTCAGCCACACCCCTCTGACTGGATTTTCACATTTCAGCAGGGGGTGGAGTCAGCCTGTACCCTCCCTGTGGTTACCCTTTATGTGCTAACTGCATTTACACTGGACAATGTTTAGGGAAAACGACATTTTTCCAGTCTCAGTGGTGACTGAAACACTGATGCAAATCCGGTTGTTTTAATTCATGTGTTTCTAATGTGGTAAAAAGAGGGTTTGGAAAGAGCAGTTCTGAGTTACTTAGTAAGTTTCTTAACAAAGGTTTGGGTTTTTTGGGGGGATCACATGCAGGATTTTCCCTGATACTAGGTTACAGTGGTTTGAGAATGGACTGTGAACATCACACCTCAAACTTTAAAAGACTGTCTGAACGTTTGCAGTTTTTCTGTACACAAATACTGAACGTTTGTATTTTATAGTGCATAAGGTGCAAAGATACAAAAGAGTGTTGATATGATGTGCATTCATAATGACACTTCTTTAAACCTTTAGTGGCAGACATAAAATGTAAAACACAGAGTCAGAAATGTGGGAAAATAAGCTGGCTGAGCATTTAAGTATTACACACGTGCTGAAGGGCTGTCACGTGTTATTCAGATGAAAACAGGGCCACCAGATCAATAATGGATGAATCTGATAAACCCAGTTAGAGGAGTGCTGGTGATGGATCGATAAGAGCTGGTTGTTTGTGGACCTGTTTTCACCACAACATTCCTTTCGTTTGAGTTTCTTAGAAATTCTGTCAAACAGCATTTTCTCTGTGTTTTGAGGTTCAGCCATGCAGTCTTCTTAGTGTCCAACATGAAAAGGAACAGATTCTTTGAATGGAATATGAAGTTTGGACTGTGACCTGAATGGAGGTAAACAACAGAAACTTATTTACCAGTGGAAATGAAAACTTTACCAGGAACACAAAAAAATAAAGTGCCTGACCTCACATGATAAGTGAAAGATCAAACATTTAAAGACAGTCAACTAATGAAAACACTGGACTTGAATGTCATAATAAAGGATAGGGCTGCTAGAAAAACATCTGCTTTGCTTTACTGCACATTCAAATAAAAAGAATTGTTTTTCAGTCCGTCCATCCATCTATCCATCCATTCGTCCATCCATCTATCCATCCATTCATCCATCCATTCGTCCATCCATCTATCCATCCATTCATCCATCCATTCGTCCATCCATCTATCCATCCATCTATCCATCCATCTATCCATCCATTCCTCCATCCATCTATCCATCCATTCATCCATCCATCCATCCATCCATCCATCTTCAGACCACTCTGAATCGTATTTTGGGTCACACGGGCCAACCCAGCTGTTGTTGGGCAAATGGAGGGTGAACAGGTCTGCTGCAGGGCCACACAACCCCATGCACACCAAGGGACAATGTAGAAACAATAATGAATCCAACTCTAACCCTTCCTCCGGCCCCTACGACCAAGAATGAGATACTGACCACACTGATTTAGAAAATTATGAGCAAACAATCACTTAAAAATAGTGTTAATGATGATGAAAGCACATTCAGAGGATCATCTCTACACAGAATCTTTGCGTGTTTACAAAGGACCTCGCTATTTCTTCTTCTACGGCTATTTCCAGCATTTTAGACAGTTCTGCGCATGTCTAAATGATTTATTCCAATGAAACGTGTGGTCCATGGAAACGTTTGTTACAACTGGATAAAGTTATCCTATGTGCACAGTTGAACTCTAACCCGACCTTTGATCCGATCAAAGCCATTTTGCACGTGAACACAGATATCGTGAGGCAAAAGGCTAACCACTGCTTCACTGTGCAGCACTTTTTCTAACTTCATTAAGATCTTTAAAACAAGCAGTTACCTACACACATTTTTAGTGTACATAAAAATGTAAAGAAACCCAAAGTACCAAAAGAAAATGTTTAAGTCACTTAAAAGAAAAATCTAGAAACTAGAAAAAAAGGCCATGAATCACCACAGCTAATGAAACCAGGAAGTTACTGCACTCTGGGGATCGCATGTCCTGTCAAAGAAAACTGAGGCCTGAGAGACTCGGAGGAAAACAGTTGTTAAAAGCACAGAAGGTTGAGAAGGTCAGCAGGATGCACCAAAAGCTGAGTGGAACCAGGGTCAATTCCAGCATCCAAGTCTGGCTGGAACCTGCGTACACGCTGCCAGTCATTTGTCTGGAGAGGGCAGACCCCCCTCAGGTCTGCTGCACTGTGGATTCATTTGACCAGGATGATCAAGACTGTAAAAAGGTTTCAAATCAATAAAATGAGCTGGTGCTATCAGTAGAATGATGAGTCAGTCACAGCTTACAATCACTAGATGTTCACTTTAATTGTTTGACAGAAAACTTGAGAAACAGGGTTAATTTTGCTTCAACATGGAAGACAAATGCAACAGAAACAAGAACTCTGTTAGATAAGAGTTCAGCTCCCACATCGCAATTTAAAATTGGAGAGGTTCAGTTTTTCTGAGCATCATTCTGTTCGTCTGAAGACATAATCTGGACTAATAATCTCTGATGTCATTCACGTGGATCCTGAATGGCAGAAATGAAGCCAAGCATGCTAACTGAAGTTTCTCTCTGGTTGTTATTCGGTTAATCTCATAGAACTCAAGGACAGTAAAATTTAGATTTTTATAACATTTTTGGATTCAAATGTAAAAAAAATGAGTACAAATATGGTTTTCATGCAGCTTTAGGGTTGTTAGTTTAATGTCTGGATCCTGCTCTTAAAGGTCCAGGCAAAAGCAGGATTGCATGAATGTTTTCACAGAGGAGCATCAGGCTGTTTGGAATCAAATGTCTGATCAGATCATCACATTGTTTACGGTTGTATTGTAAACTGATCCAGGCCTGCTGTCATCGCAGGCTCACCTGAGCACTGCGTGTGTGCCACAATTAAAAACACAACCTGCCAAGCGCTGCGAGGATCAGGTTTCACGTTTGATGAGTTTCATTTTCGCCTTTCGGTTGGCTGCACGCCTCGGTGTACCAGTTCATGCTCACTGAGATGAGTGCTTGTTTCTTTCCACATCAAAAGCGTGGACATTCACTTCCTGCTTTCACATTATAGGAATTTAGAATGTTAAGGCTGTGTTAAAAGAATGTGCATCCAAAAAAGCAAACCCAGGTCCAGATAAAAATGATGATATCAATAGACCTGCAAATAAATGTGTGAAACAGTGTGAATGCAAAGAGACTTTTATGTGGACCACAGAGTGAACGCCCTACACGCTATGCAATCCCTTAGAAAAAACAAAAACCACATCGGAAAAAGTGTCAAATATAAAAAATATCTATAAGATGACTGGGGAAGTGCAGCCAAATCATGTATTCGTCCTTATCCCCGCCCCCAGATAATTCTATCCGGCCCTCCAGATCATATTATTTTTATTGTTGTTAATGGCCCGATGTCATCTTGTGTTTATTTAACAACTCGTATAATTTTGATAAAATATCTATTTATAGAGAGTAAAATTTTGAAAGATATTTAAGGTTTAAGTTGATTTATTCTGGAATAATATTCCTGCCTTTTAATTATTCATAATTATGTTAAAAGGTTACAGTTTTAACGTTTTAAAAATTGGTGTTCTGCTAGCTTTTTGGATTATTTTGGCATTTACTAAGATTTTTAGGCTTTTTTGGAGTTTAGTTAATATTTCATAGCTGCTTTGGCTAACCTAGTTTTTTTTCAAGGCTATTTTGGCATTTAGCTAATGTTTTAGCTGGCTATCAGCTTCAGCATTTTCAGCTATTAGCTTCGGCGTTTTCAGCAATCAGCTTCACTGTTTTTAGTTATCAATTTCAGCATGCTCAGCTATCAGCACTAGCATCTTCAGCAGCCAAATTCATCTTACAGCATTTACATTAGCATTATCACATGAAATGCTATATATCTAGTTCATAATTGTGTTAAGGCTGCACGGTGGCGCAGTGGTTAGCACTCCCGGTTCGAATCCCGGCTGGGACCTTTCTGTGTGGAGTTTGCATGTTCTCCCCGTGCATGTGTGGGTTTTCACCGGGGACTCCGGCTTCCTCCCACCATCCCAAAACATGCTTCATAGGTTCATTGGTGACTCTAAATCGCCCCTAGGTGTGAATGTGAGAGTGTATGTGTGTGTGATTGAGGCCCTGAGAGAGACTGGCGACCTGTCCAGGGTGAACCCCGCCTTCACCCATCAGCAGCCGGGATAGGCTCCGGCACCCCCGCGACCCCGAAAGGGAAGAAGCGGTATGGAAGATGAATGAATGAATGAATGAATGAATGAATAATTGTGTTAAAAAATTAGTTTCAAAAATTTTAAAATGTAGTTTTAATGTGTTCAATAAATGTTTATCCTGTTCGACCACGACCTAAAGTGTGTTTTGGATTTTGGCCTCTTGTGTGATTGAGTTTGACACCCCTGATTTACTCAAACGACAAGATAAAATAGGCTAGCTTTTTATATTTTTGTGATATTTTTCCCCTCATTTAAAACAATTTAACCTCAAAAGATGCTGCAAGATTTCTTCGGAAAGATTGACTCTAATTTTTGGTTGGCTTCCAAATGGATGTTGTGCAACAGTGAAACAAATCAGTAGCAGTTCAGTCAAGCAGTGTCCGTGACAAAGTTTGAGTATGAAAGGAGCTTTTGATTGTTAAATGCTCCATGCTTCACAAAAACAGTGTGGACAGACATACATACAGACCGACCGACCTTTGCTGAGGAGGTACAAGTGAAGACACGGAGGATGACATTTCTAAAAACCCTATCCTATGCACTTTAGCCACACTGTGACCAACGTGTCCAGCAAATCCATAAAGAAGAGGCTGCATTGTTAAGTTTGACTGGCCCACATGATTGCAACCTCCTGGAATGATTCTATTAACTGTGCTTTAGTGCTGCCACAAGCGATTATTTTAATAGTCGACTAATCAACTATTTTTTTCAGATTAGTCGACTAATCAGGTCATGCGCAAAGTCGATGTAAAGCACACATCTTAACCATCATCAGCTTTAAACTAACTAAAAACTAGATATATAGCATTACCTGTGATAATGCTAGTGTGAATGCTGGAAGCTGAATTTGACTGTTCAAGATGCTGAAATTGATAGCTAAAAACGCTGAAGCTGATAGCCAGCTAAATGCCAAATGAACCTAAAGAACAAAAAAAGGTAACCAAAACAGCTAGCATGTAGCTGGAAAAAAAATAGCTAGCCGAATGGCTGAATTTGGCTGCTGAAGATGCTAGTTCTGATAGCTGAAGACGCTGAAATTGATAGATAAAAACGCTGAAGTTCTTAGCTGAAAATGCAGAAGCTAAAATCTGAAAACGTTGAGATAGCCAGCTGCAATATTAAATGCCAAATTAGCCTAAAAAAAGTGAAAAAAATCCTACATTAGCATGCAGCTGAAATATTAGCTAAACTCCAAAATAGCCTAAAAATCTTAAGTGCCAAAATAGTCCCAAAAGCTAGCAGAATGCCATTATAACTTTCAATTTTACTACAGTCTGACTCCATTTAATATAAGGTAAAGACTAATGGACTATTAAAATTAGTCTTCGACTATTTTAATAGTCCATTAGTCGACTAATTATGGCAGCTCTACTGTTTTTATAAACGCTCCATGACTTCATGGATTAAAAAAATAAACTTTCAGTCCTGCTCAGGTTTTGGAGAAGCTTCTGTACTGAGACTTCCTGTTGCTGAAATCACTCATTTAAGTTTGTTTTCAATTCAAATGTATTGTTGTCGAAGTCATTCCTTTTTTTATATTTCAAAAGCATTTTCTAATGAACTATATGCTTCTGTTTTTTGTCTGTATACTCATTAACCAAATGGTAGAGAAGTAGAATTAGAATTCAACTAACAACCACATTCTCTATTTGGAAATATTCAAAGTGCATGCAAAGCGCGGGGGGAGACTCAACATACGTGTGCAGTCATTGTCTCCTGGTCAGCTTATGTCACTGCGGCTGGAAACACAAACACCGCACTAACAAAAGCTGCTCTCAGCTGAACAAATACACACCTTTTTCCACTTTTCTCTCCAGCTGGTTTGTTTGCAGCTGGAGGGAGCTTGTGTATTTTCTGATGATTTGTTGTGCAGACTCAGCAGATTCGAGAAGCTGAGGGGGTGGAGGAGGTCATCTGCATACGGTTGGGGACAGTAGGGATGTAGCAAGAGCAACAGGAAGAACAGGAACTGTTTTGGCTCATGAATTACCCATGTTTATTTCCTGCATTCACCTCCACTGCAGTTACTGCACTGGAAACTGTCACAACCTTTTCCACTGCAGCACTGGTTGACACAGTCTTCACATTCACACAGCTGATTAGTGTTAGAGAGGATGATAAACTGGAGATAATAGTCAATTGAAATCCTGAGATGGAATGTTCACTTTAGAAGAAACCAAAGCTCAGTTTCTCTGAGAAAAACAGACATTTTGCCTCTAAATTTCAACCATCTCCACATACTGCAGGTTTAGATTCTAACACACTCACTGGTAAAGCTGCTGCTAGTCACCATCATTGACATCAAGCATCAATCCTTTCAGATTGATAGAAATCCATAAAAATCAGTTCATTTTGGTGGATGAAAACAAAAGAACAATTTTAAACAACTATTTAAAAAATAATAACAACAGTAAAACTGCTTCAATCTATGGTAAATGGCGTATACTTGTATCGCGCTTTCTAACAGTCATAATCAATCACGGATAAGACGCCACCCTTAAAAAAACATCCACCTGTCCATCCAAGTCAGTCAAGAAACCCTCTTCTCCCCTTCTCCGCCCACAACTGGATCAAATCTGCCTTCCTTCGGATGTCTCAGCTCCTCTTCATCATTACCAGGGTAGACTCTAGAAATCTTCAGCTGCTGGATAGCTCAGTGGGCTGGACAGGAAAACTAGGTTCAATCCCCAGTTTGTGCATTGAGCTTAATCCAATGTGGGTCCTTGGGCAAGACCCATGACTAAGCACCCTGACTGGAATACCCAATACTTTGAAAATACAGGGTTGTGTCAGGAAGGGCATCCAGGCTAGAAACTCTCTGCCAAGCTGTTTCACTGTGGCAACCCCTGATGGGATAAACCGAGAGGTGAATAGCAAACTCGAGAAAATGTTCTAAAAAAGATCGATCATCAACATTCATCAGCTCAAGACCCTATTTAGACATCACCACCTACTGTTAAATAATCCTTCCCTCCATCAGAGGACACAGAGTAGCCATAAAATACACTGCTCACAAAATTAAAGGAACACTTTTTTTATTGGGCCTGGCATGAATTGAATTAAACCTGTCTGATAATTTTCTTGTTGCTTAATCAGCTGAGGGCCTCGTTAATCAATTTCAGCTGTATTGGTGTTCATGGAATTAACAACAGGTGCACTTCAGTGGCAACAATTAG
>NC_050530.1:23561492-23570622 GCF_002922805.2 Oryzias melastigma | reverse complement strand
CTGTCGTTATTTGTATAGATATCCAACTTCAGATTGAGATCTGATGTATCTAATGTGTTTCTTTAATTTATGTGAGCAGCGTAGTTCCCCCACAGCCAGATAATGTCAAAGTAAAAGAAAAAAACATTCAGAGAATTGCTTTTTCATTTCATTTAAGAGACAAGTAATGCAGTTACATTGTGAAAATGACCTTCTTTTTTAAATTATGAGTCACAAACCCTTCCATATCAGAGAAGCAGAACAAGCAGCAGCAAACTCAAAGAACGAGCAGATTCTACTGTCCATAGAGTTTGCTAGGTTTATGAAGAATCCAAGCATTTTAGATGTCAACTTGACCTGCAGCCGGCCCACAACCTACAGTTGTTGGGAGACCCTCCACGGGGATAATGTACATCTAAAAAAGAAAAAGACAACTGTTCATCTGTGTGCAATCCCAGTCAATCCAATAAAAAAGAAGGAGGCTCATAAAAATCCACCCCCAGTTCTTTGTCCTAATGAAATATTCCAACCACAGAGGTGAAATGAAACACAAAACCTTTCTGCAGGTGTGTTTGCTTCAGATGTAAAGTGGAACCATTTTACATTGAAGGGAATGGGACCGGCTTTTTGTGTGTGGTCATCCTCCATAGCAGAAATTAGTTAAACTGATGTCACTTCAGTGTACACATTAGCATGCTTCACTCCAGAATTCAAAGTTTACCCTTTTTTCATTCCTTATTTCCAAAGACACACATTCCCTATGAATTGTCAAGGGCTAATGTTCTCACTGTTGTGTTACCACTAAACTGAATTATTTGTCCAGGGTTCTATAGTACATTTATTTTGTCAAAAGTTTTAAAACACCTCTATTAATTTTGTAATTAATAAAACAAAGAGGATGAGTAACAGAGTAAGTGAAGTGTTTAGGTGTGATGTGAGATTCACATCATGGTCACATCATTCTTACTCTTCTCAACAATTTGCAGGTTGGACTGAAGAACTACAGACACCTTCAATTGACATTAAATCATCGGCTCAAACAGGAAATGCTGACAATGCTTTGTGCTAAATCGCATAGAAAGTCCTCTATAAATAACGATTGATTTGATTTCATTTATCCATGAAACTGTGTTTAGATACTTGTTGGTCATGAAATCTAGAAATCTCATATTTTTATATTAATAATTGTCAGAGACAATGAGAAGTTGAAGATTGATTGCATCTTGGCTCTGAATGTGTGCTGTTCCTGATGTGCCTCTGCAGACATAACACTAGACTGATCATCACTGATGCTGTGGGACGGCCATTTTTAACACTCAAAGAGTGCACAAAATAATCAAAAGATCACACCCCTAAAAGTAAGGAATTTTGAGATCTGATTGATCAAAACAGCAGATTTAATATCGGTGGTAGGCTATACCACTTTTCATTCATAGATGTTTCTGCAAGTTGTTTCAAAAAGTGATGAAATATTTTTCTAACTGTTTACAGTCATGATCATAACAAATACAGACTAACCATCTTAACCTGTATGTTAATCTTAAATGGAAAAAGTAAGCAATTAAATGCATACTTAGAGGATCCCATTTGGTCCTTCCCATTTTCTGTCTGGAGTAGTGCTGCCACAAACAATTATTTTAATAGACGACTAATCATCAATTATTTTTCCAATTAATAATGAATGACTAATCAAGTCATGCACAGAGCGGATGTATAGCTCATATCCTCACCATCATTAGCTTTTAACTAAATAAAAATATGGACAATTAAGACAATAGTTTTAAAAGATAAACTTTTAATGAATAATGCAGCCTCTGCCCTTCATTAGTTTCTGTGATTAAAACAACTAAAACTAGATTAAATCAAATGAGAGAGATAAGGAATATACTTTCCATCAAACTCATTTTGACAGGTGACCTTTAGCCCTACACCATACACCTGATCTCTCTAATGAGATTGGCATCTGAGACAAGGAACTATTTTTCACTAAAGATATAGTTTTGGTCTCAATGACTCAAATATTTAAAAAGTGCATTTTTTGGTGCTGAACGCTCACAACTTTGTTCAACTTTACTACACTCTGACTCCATATAATATAAAGTAATGTCTAAGAAACTATTATATTAGTCGTCGACTATTTTAATAGTTGTTTAGTCGACTAATCGTGGCAGCCCTGGTCTGGAAACGTTTTTTGTTTTCAACAGTTTTCCAGATTTGCAACACATGCATTCGCGAAACTCAAAGGTTTTCTAAAGCTTATTTGGGCTTGACTCTGTTAAGACACTTAAAGGCCACACAGAGGAACAGCTAAATTCTTTGTAAGAAGAGGCAAAACAGTTACTGAAGAAAAAAATCCCTGTAGATCGTAGATCAAGCTGAAATCTTATTCTTTTTTTTCCTACAGGCCTGAATTATTATTTTTGTATTGAGTAAAAGACTCCTCACCTGGAGAAGAACATTTCTACGAGTCCAAGCACAACATTCAAACAAATAGTAGTTTGTGGTGTCTGCATCTGCTGGAGAGGTCAGTCTTTCTTCTGTTTTTACTTACAGCTACACTGATGGCCGAAGGACAAAAAAGGATGGAGTCTAAAATCGAGATGGAGAAAGGTTTTTCTAAATCCCATTACAGGTCATTCATTTATTCAAGCATTTCTCCTCCTGTTTGATATGGACCAACACAAGAGAAAATGAAAACATTTGCTGATGTTCCTGTCTGAGCCTGAGAAAACCACCTGCCTTTCAACTTCAGGAGCAGAGGAATCTGTGAACAGGTGATAAGACGATAAAAAAGAATGCAGTTGATAAGAGAGCAAGTTGTCTGGTGACATACTGAGCAAAGGCGGGGTGTTAAGACACAAACCTGTCTCTTTCTTGTTTTTGGAAAACACTGCTGCAGAGAGAGAGATGATGTCAAGGTCAAGGAATGCTGTCAAAGGTTAGATTCTGAACGTGACTTTGACTGAGTTCTTAGAAAATGACAACTGATGCATCAATACGCCTTTTTAACCCAACAAAAATAGATAAATATTGACTTTCTTCTTCCTTTTTATATAACACTTTCTTTTCTAAAGTGCTCAAATGGAAGTTGACCTTTTACTGCCTCACTTCTGGAAACATGTAATTTTTTGCCATGATTCCACAGCATATCATCTCTCCTCACCCACAGGAGGCACAAACATTTAAACATTTCATGAACACTATGTTTGACGTTTGGTCGGCCTTGTGCCTGAAGGACTTCAGCTCTTTTGGAAACAGGACACAGAGGTGCAGTAAATGTGACAAGAAAGAAGCCAACAAGCAGCATTCTCTAAAGAAGATGTTTTCATTCATCAGGGTGTGTTTCTTTTGGAAACATGTGTTATGTTTGAAAAAAAGAAAAAATCAAATGAATAATACAAGGGAAAAACGAAATAAATTCACCAAACTCTAATTAGCTTCCTTAAAAGTTATTTCTTGTATTTTCAAGGTTTTCTTAATCTTAATCTTATTTTTTCAGAAAGAAAAAAATCTTTACTGTGAACACTTCCGATTTTTGTTGGAAGCTTCACTTTGGATGACTTTCAAACAATCTCCACCCGAACTACAGGATGACCCGCGTGCAGCCAACTGCTGGGACATAAAGTTAACCTCTATGATTTGATAACACGTTTGTGGATTGTGCTTTCCAGCCAAACAAGAAGAGAAAAAGAAATGAAGGGTTTTCTCCCTGTAATCTGATGCGCTCCTGCTCAGGCGACACGCGGCGCGCGCTGCGTAAAAACGCTCCTTTGTGTGCCCGCACACTGGTTATGTGTACTTGGCACAAACATGGGATTGTTAAGGATATGCACATGTCCGACATATTCCACATTCTTTGTTTCTGAGCTTCATTGTTCGTCTGTGAACTCTTTCTGGAAGCTGAAGTTTGTGCGCCTCGGGACTCACCAGAGCTGCGCTGAAGCGCTCCTCCAGCTCCTCCTCAGGTGGCATGGGGGGCTTCACACCTGACACCTGTCTCCCGGAGCCAGTGGGAGTCAGGCTCCTGGTCTCCTTATTCTGAGAAATTTCGGCACTTCCAGCTGCGTTCCCCATGATTACGAGTCCAGGGAATCCCAAAAAGGCAACAATCCTTCAGAAGCGTTTACTCTTAGTGTCTCTTATTAAAAGCTGTGTGGGACCCGGGAACTCCCTGTCTGCTCCTCCGAACCACTGTGCTGATTCATATCGAGGCAGCTTTCATCACGGGCTGATGTTCTCCAACAAGCAGGAGGATGAAATCCACCCCAGCCTCTGAATGAGCGGCAGATCCCAGCGCATTATGAAACCCTAGAAAGAGGGAAGGAGATATCCTCACACTGACAGACGGAGTGACAGCCGCGGGAGCCAGGAGGAAGGAGGAGGAGCTCCGAGCAGGTGCCTTCCAACACCATCAACTCAAGCAGACCAATAGCAAAACGGTGTCACTTCTCTGAGGAAAAGTCAGGGGCAAACCGCTCCCTGCGCCGGTGCAGAGCCGTCAGGTGCGCTCAGGTGAGGCGGGAACCTCCTCCACCTGCTGCTGGAGGCTGCGACTCTCTGGCTCTCTCAGACCCATGTGCACGAAAGGAAGAGGAAAACAGGAAAACAACCGCCGCTCTGCCTCTGCTGCCCTGCTCACAGGTTAAGGTAGGACCTCCATGGCTGACAGCAGGAAGCGTGCTGCCAGGTCCTAGTGCCGCCCAATTAGCAACACCAATCACTCAGCTTCCACTCTGATCATCTAGTGATCTGTTTTCAAGGTGTTCCTCGTGTTCTTTTTATTATGATTTTGCGGTTCACAGTTGAGATCAAATATCTGGGTCATCTTTTAGAACATAGTTTCTGCAGAGTTCAGTAGAAATTCACCTCTGGGTTGTGGGCGGGGCCATTGGCGCCAAATAAACCCTGTCTCATTTCCCATAGCACTATACAACCCCACCTAACTTTAGTGGTGCAACAAAATAAGGAGCAATATTGGAACTAGAGATGGGTCATCCTTAAAGCAACAACTCTAAGAGTCACTACCTGGTGGAGAATTGAAAAAGTCAGTTCTCAAATAAATGAGAGCTGATTTTAAAATTGATTGAGTTGTTTGACTGTGCTCTCCCCCTGCTTGATCAAACCATAGACATTACATGCATCAGTAATGTCAAGTTTCAATGTTAGATCTCTGGTCCATACTATCTAAAGTCCTGCGCCACAATTTAAGCGCTGGGTGCGGTGAATTTGTCTGGCAGCAGCATAATTTGAGCGGCACAAGTTCAAATATCAGAACATTGGCAAGGACACTACATCACCTCATCCAAGGGCATGGGTGCGCGGGCCAATTTCGCCCTAGATCACGGGCGGGTCTCCAACCACCGAGCTGCTAGCTAGAACCGGCCCGGCGCCAGGACGCGGAGAGCTACTGCACCCTAACCCGGCTCCGGTTCGCGTCCAGTACCACGTCTGGTGGTACCAGCTCGCGTCCGGCGCCACGTCCCGAGAGCTGCGGACACCCGACGTTCCGAACAGCAAGCGCACCGGGGGACGTTTTAAATGTAGTTTAAACAACGCCAGTTATTTGTAGATGAAAAGATAAATCTCAGCTTTGAGTGTGTGGCCCGTCCCTCTTTCGCCGCGAGAAAATATGCAAAATATCCCAAAGTTCTGGAGGTTTAAGCGTGATCCAGCCCCAGCATAGCGGTCTGTCTGCCGGCATATTCATGGCGTGAGCTCCGCTGGACACGTCGCTGCATCGAGCTGCAGCCAGAGAACGCGGCGGCAGTAACAGACTGTCAAACTATCCACAGAGTATCCCGCTTTTCTCAGTCTTTAATGTTTTAAAAAACAAAAGTTAATTGGAAATGATAAATCTCTATTTCATTTATTACTGTAGTTCAGCAGAGGAGGAAAAGATTTGGTCCTGACAAAAAATGAACATGAAAGTGTTATGGAAATTTTATTTTTGATGTTTTTTATTTTATTTTACTGAACGTTGATTGAAGTTTTGAATTTAAAATGCCCTTCACTTGCACTTGGGCTTTTGTTAGGCATTTTATGTTACAGCCTTTTATTGTTAAGAAAGTTTATCTCAATACAATGTTACAAAATAAAGTATTTCTGAGGAAAACCATTAATTTTGTCATTCTTGTTTTCATAATTAATGTAGAACTGCTAAATTCCACGAACCACACATTTTTTCCTAAAAAAAAGGCCATATATTAATTTGCGATTAATCGCGATTAAAATCGCCTGACAGCTTTAGTTAAAACCCTTTTCCCATTGACTCTCTATGCCTACGGTCTTCCAAAACTCTATGGCTGTAATATAATATATGCTGTTAGCATTTTCTTTGCTGCAGTTACGGGTGAAACAACCCCCAAGTGAGTCAATCCTGGGCTTTTCTTTGTGTTAGAAATTCCCAGCAGTCTTCACAGTCACCTCTGATGCTTCAGCGGCCTTTTTCAGCTAGCTAAGATGGAGCAACAACGGCAAATGGATAAGTCAAAAGACCAGCTCCACGTCTCTTATTAGGATCCCAGTTTGCTGTTCTCATTTGTCCTGTAGACCAGGATCCCATTTAGATTTTGGCCCTTTGAGCAAAAAAGTTTGGGCACCCCTGAGTTAGAGACTCAGCTATGGGTGGAGTACATGGAGGATCGATTCAATTGTTCTCATGCTGAACTTACATCCATTTTCTTAACCCGTAGTATCCCTTTCGGGACTGCGGCGTTGCCTTTTGTTTTATTCTTTAAAACAATGAATGAAAAGCTTAAGTAATTAAAAAAAAAGAACTAACATGCCAGTGTTTGATTAAAATTTTCAACAAAAAAAAGATTTGTAATGTAAGAAATGCAAAAAAAAAAAGTGGCAATTCTAAGTCTTCTCGTGTACACTACACATAAAGCATTTTTTAACTTACAAACCCTTATTTTTTTTTTTCAAGGTTGTGGTAAAATAAAGGCCGACAAAAAATCTTTTGTAAAAAATCAAGAATCGAGACTTGAAAGAGTTGATTCTTTCCAGGGAGTCGAATCAAAAGAATTGTCTCCCAAGAAAGAATTGAAATGCCCATCACTAATTTATGCAGTTTTGATCCAGATTCCTGCTCAGACAAGAAAAACAAGGAAGTTCATGGACGCAACAAATAGATGCATCAGAATGGAGCAGAGAGGAGACCCTTTTACCTGCTGTCGTTTATACAGTAAAAAATAATAATAATAATAATAGTAATACATTTTATTTATATGGTGCCTTTCTTGGCACTCAAGGTCGCCTCACAGTACATGAATAAAAGCATAAAAACGCAGCAGCAGCACAAAAACACAACAATTAAATAACAAACAACAGTGAGTCAACAGTTAAAACTACAGGTAAGTGTCAGGTATTGAATCTTCTTCTTTTCCTTTCGGCTTTTCCCTTCAGGGGTCGCCACAGCAAATCAGTTCCCTCCATCTAAGCAGTTCCCTCCATCTAAGTGTCAGGTATTGAATGCACTGCGAAAGAAGTTTGTTTTCAGGTGTTTGGAGAATTGAGAAAATGAGTCCATATTTTGTAGATCAGTGGGAGTTCCAGAGTTGTGGGGCAGAGGTGCTGAATGCTCTACCCCCCATGGTGATGAGACGTGATCGTGGAGGAACCAGTCGGAGGGAGGAAGAGGATCTGAGGGAGCGGGTGGGAGTAGCGACAGTCAGGAGCTCTGAAAGATACGGAGGGGCGAGGTTGTGGAGGGCTTGAAAGTTAAAATGAGGATTTTGTAGGTGATCCGGTGAGATACTGGTAGCCAATGGAGCTGCTGTAGGACGGGTGTAATATGCTGAATGGAGGGGGTTTGGGTTATTATCCGAGCAGCTGAGTTCTGAACCAGTTGAAGCTTACTGAGGTTTTTTGAGGAAGTCCAGAAAGAAGGGAGTTGCAGTAGTCGATCCGGGAGGTGACGAGACTGTGGACCAGGACAGTTGTGGAGTGAGGGGTGAGAGAGGGACGGAGACGACGGATGTTACGGAGATGAAAGTAAGCTGGGTGATGTGGTTGATGTGGGCAGAGAAGGACAGAGGGCTGTCAAGGATGACACCCAGACTCTTAACCTGAGGGGAAGGGGATATGGAGGAGTTGTCGAGGGAGAGAGAGAGAAATTACAGTTTTTACTGAGGATGGATTTTGTGCCAACGATGAGAAGTTCAGTCTTATTGCAGTTTAATTTAAGAAAGTTTGCTGTGAACCAGGACTTGACTTCACGTAGACATTCGGAAAGGGAGGAAGGTGGAAAAGTGGAGCCAGGTTTGGAGGAGATGTAGAGCTGGGTGTCATCCACGTAGCAATGAAACTGGACGTTGTGCTTCCGAAAAATGTAACCGAGGGGGAGAAGGTAGATGATGAAGAGCAGGGGCCCCAGGACAGAGCCCTGGGGCACACCTGTGGTGACGGGGGCCACGGGAGAGGTGAATGATTTTAACTGGATGAACTGGGTGCGACCTGAGAGATAGGAATGGAACCAGCTGAGGGAAGGTTGGTGATGCCAATATAGTAAAGTCTGTCCAGAAGGATGGGGTGGGAGATGGTGTCAAACGCTGCACTCTGATCTAGCAGGAGGAGGATGGAGATTGAACCGGCGTCTGCAGCAAGGAGGAGGTCTTTGGTGATCTTGAGGAGGGCTGTTTCTGTACTGTGGAGGGGGCGGAAACCAGACTGGAGCTGTTCATATAAATTGTTAATGGAGAGATGAGCACGGAGTTGAGTGGCGACAGTTTTTTTCCAGAATTTTTGAGATGAATGGGATTTTTGATATTGGGCGGAAATTATTGAGGTTGGAGGGGTCTGAACCAGGTTTTTTAAGTATGGGGGTGACGACTGCTGATTTGAGAGCAGAGGGGACAGTTCCAATCTTAAGTGAGGCGTGAATGATGGTGGTGATGAGCAGGGACAGAGAAGGGAGAGCAGCCTTGACCAGAGCAGTGGGTATAGGATCAAGCTGACAGGAGGAGGGGTTGGATTTTTGAATGAGTTCAGTAATTGGATTAACTGACAGGAGGTTAAAATCAGAAAATAAGTGTAGTGGGGGAGTCAGAGCAGCAGGGATTGTATTTGGGCTTAAGGAAGGCTGAAGTTGCTGGTGGATTTGCTCAATTTTGGATGAAAAATGAGGCCAAGGTGTTACAAAAATCTAGAG
>NC_050530.1:23548474-23561382 GCF_002922805.2 Oryzias melastigma | reverse complement strand
GTTGTATTAGCATGCTGCTGTAGCATTTTCATGACGGAGGACATATACAAAGAAAATAAAGATTAAACGTATGTTTCTGAGGATTTCTTTATTCACATAACACAAGAAGACGGTTTGCATAAGCTTGTAGTTGCTACATACAAACTACAATCGAAGGACCACAAGTTCCCTTTTTGCTCCACTCCAATGTGAAGTTGAAAAGGTTGAAGAGAATGAACTTCTTTCATGAGATCTAGATTGCTTTTGGAGAATTGTCTCCACCTCTACAATGACTATGTCAAAAATGTTGAGAGGAGCTCTGTTCAGAGCCTACCAATGAGTCGTGGAAATTCGCTTGCCCCGCCCCTCTTTCACTGCTCGCCGCCTGTCAAAAAATGTGTTCCTGAGCTTGATGCTGCGGTCGCATGTGGGAGGAGCTACCAGCTAATGTTTTAGGATGATTGCTATAAGGAACAGTGTCTGCAGATATCTCACTGAGAATGCATGAAGACAGAAGATTTTGCGAAATTAGGTTTATTTATCGTGGAGAGATATAGGAAAACATTGGTAATCATGTCTCCATGTTTGAGTTTATATGATTATTAGTAAAAAGTTTTCCGGGTACAGGGACCTGTGTCTGTATGACAGCCGCTTCCACCGTGTTTCTGTGTCTCTGTGGCTGAGCTTGAAGGCTCTCTGTCTAGTAATTATTAACCTGAGTGGGAAAAAAAATAAATAAGGAGACCTTTTTCCCCTTTTTTTAATGTTTCTATAAGGCGGGGGTGCAGCTTCTGCACCCCCACAGCAGCTCTCTGTCTGCCAGCGTATCGAGTGAATGAGCTCTGCTCCAGGAGTGAAACTGTCCAAAGCAGAGTTCCTGATTGGCAGATGTGACGCAGTGACCTGTTAAACTTCAGGTATTAAAATTTTGGCTGCCCCGACCGATACGCCCTGGTCGCTCAAATCGCACCGTGTGACTTCAATTTGTCTCAGAGCGCGCCTGTACCATTGACTTTACATTGAAACTGGCCGCCTCCGCCGTGCGATTCACGTTCATTGAGAATGCTCCTTAAGAGCACAGGCGTTTAGTCTAAAAACAAATCCTCTTGATGCCCAACAAAATTCACAAAATCCAACTGAACAAACATGTTTGATTTAAAGGGTCCCATAAAAGAGGTCAACTTAACAAACTTAAAGTAAGTTGTATCTTGGGAAGTCAAATAACTGACCTGCCATTACCACACATCTAGGGACTTTTAAATTACTGGATTAAACTACTAACAATACAATTGGTATAAATGAGACAAAACATCTTAGCAAACAGAACAGAAAATCCTATTCTCTCCTCATGGAGTCCAGGTTGTGGTAGCACCCTGTTGGAGAGCTTCTCTGTTTAGCACCATCTTTAGGTCACCTCAGGTACAGCTCCACATGAAACTCAGAACAAAACCAATGAGTATAAACAAATAAATCACAACCAAAGAGGCATATAAAATTAAGTGGAATTGTACACTACACCTGCAGTGTTGTGTGACTGCAGTCACCACACTACAGATGCCATAATCATAATTAGAAGACCACTGACTGGGAACAGATGATTGGAGTGGGACTTTAACTGTCTGAGATCAAGCAGACCAACCAGGTCTGGAATGACTTTACAGACAACCATAGCAGATGGTTTCTAGACATTGCATCTGTTCAATGTTTTAGTGCGAAAACCCAGCATAATCTGATTTTTCATAATAATCTTTAATCCTGTTTCCTGAATACCATTTTGTTCAGTGTTTCAATAATTTTGTTCAGTAATGTTGGAGGTGTAGTTTGCTTTGGTGGGATTTGTTTGTTTATTTGATTAAGTTTGGAGTCCAGTGCCTAGTCTATTTTTAAGAACTGCAGAGAAATCATCATTTGAGCTGTCCATACTGTCATAAAGTGGAAGTTCTTTCACTGCAAGGAACTGAACTACTTCTCCAATTGTTTTTTATATAATAGGGCTACCTTTTATTTCAAATTGTATGAGCTGAATGGTTTCCCCTGTGGCTTCTCTTTTGGACATTTCAGACCCGCCTTTAGCATATTTTTATTTGGTGTTGACTTGATGTATACTTGTCCTGTCCCTTGTCCTTTTCCAATGATGCTTTCCAATCATGAAACCCTTGTTTTTGAGAAATCCAAATCTCTAGCATTGTTCCCTCAGCATTTCATCATCACCATCATTTATTGATTTATAAAGCACCTTCCACCACCAGTCAAGGAGACCCAAGGTGCTGTGCACAAGGAAAACAAAAACAGAGCACTTTACAACATGGAAAGCAAAAGCTTTTCTTAACTATTCAAGCCATGGTCTCCTACGATTCCAGCCTGGGCAGAATGAGTGTGCAATCTTACCAAATAGACATTTGGAGAAAACCAGAGCTTTGATTCGTGACGGTGCTCTAGTGTTCATCCACAGCAGCTGAGAACTATGGGGACACTAGTGGCTGCAGTACTTGTGCAATCAGAACAAATAGGTGTCAAAGAGCAGTGCCACAAATGAGTTGGGTAATAATGTTCCGGTCTCTGCTGCTGCTCATGCCGTGGCATTAATAAATATTATGTAGATGCCTTACTATGCGCTGGAGAGTAATCCTATTTTTCCTTTGTGCAGCCTGCGATGTAACACATGGTGCACAGTTAAAAGCAGATTATGTGGGAGTGGGATGGTGTTTCAAAAGTAAGACTGAACTGCTTCTTTCGTAAGTCTGCTATCAATTTGACAGTAAAAGAAGGTTAGTAATAATATTTATTTGAAATAATGTTTTCCTTCAAAATTTTAACTTTTGTCAAAGAATCCTCAATTTGGAGCAATTCCAGCATTGCAGACCTTTGAGATTTTAGCTGTTAGTTTCATGAGGTGATCTGTTCTAGAAGTCCCTCCCTCAAATTGGATTGGCTGATGGGCACTTCTTGCATACCATACGGTCAAGTGGCTCCCACAACATCGCAATGACATTTAGATCTGGTGACTGCACTGGCCGCTCCACTACAACTGCATGCTTCTTCTCTAAATAGTTCTTCCACAGTTTGGAGGTGTGCTTTGGATCATTCCCCTATTTTAGATTAAACTGGCTCCAATCGAGGAACATTCGAAGGCTCTTCGTAGATTACAGCTCAGCCTTCAACACGATCCTTCCCTTTAGTTGGTGGACAAACTTGGGGTTTCCACCTCCCATCTGCATGTGGACTAAAAGCTTTCTCTCAGACTGTAGCCTAAAGGTTAAAATGGACACACCAAGGACCCTTCACTTCATCACCCCACCTACTGCTAAGTATGTGGGTGACACCACAGTGGTGGGATTCATCACTGAAGAAGATAAGGGGGCACACAAGGATAAAGTTGAGCGGCTGTTGAGATGGTGTAAGGAAAAGAACCTGCTCTGAACATCTTGAAGACAAAGAAGCTGATTTTAACTGCAAGAGGAAGAAAACTGTCATACGTTTCACATTCCATCAATGGGAAATGTGTAGCGAGGGTTGCAGACTTCATATTCCTTAGAGTCCAGATTGAGGAAAGTCTGACTCAGAGCGCAAACACCTCTGAGCTGCTGAAAAAGGTCCAGCAGAGACTCTACTTAATCAGGGAGCTAAAGAAAAGACAAAAAAAAACGTCTAAAGACTCTTGCTTTCCTTTTATCGGTGCAGCTATAGGATCCATCCTGATCTACCGGATCAGCACGTGGTTCACCAGTAGCACAGCAGCTCAGAAGAAAGTCCTCACTGACTCAGCCCAGAAGACCACTGGCTGACCTCTCCCTCTCTACTACACAACTCCCATTGTTTCAGGAGGGGTGAATACACCCAGGACAGACACCATTACCTTCAGGACGGTGGTACAGAGCAATCACAATCCGAACAATCAGACTCAAGAAGTTTTTATTCCACAACCATCACCACACTTTATACACACACACAAGAGGCCTGATAAAATGAAAAATCTGCAATAAGTGGACTCATGAGATTAGTCTTTTTGTGTTGTTTTCCTTTCCTTATTTTGATTATACATTGTACTATGTTTTTTAACTTTCTTTAGACACAGCTGCACTTTCTGGAATTTTTCTTGTGCATGTAAAAAGTCACATTGACCCAACAGTATTGCCCCTTATTCGAGGGGGTCACGGACTGGAGATGCTCTCCTACACTAGAAAGTATTGTGTTATCCTTCAAGGAGTTACGTTTGTTTTTAAAGAAAAGTACCAATGTTTTCATGTTTGTCATTCAAAAGGAAATAGTACAGTACTGGTCTTTCTTTAGTACGGAAGCCGAAAACGGCCTGCCTTACTTTTTTTTTTTTTTTTTTGGATCGTTTTCTTGTGATAACGAGATAATTATTTATTTTGTGGTTAACAAGAAAAACAGCAGAAGGACACTCCAGAAAAGTTGTTTTTAGTCTATTTTCTTTTATTATTTTATTAGTGGGTCTGCATTCCTCAAAGGCCTTCAATCCGTCTTATCCACCAGCCCTCCTCCCTTATTTCCCACTGATCACAGCGCAGACAAGAATCTCCGCATGATGTGTTCAATGAACTCCGGACATTAGCAGACCAAAAGAGCCACTCAGCCCAACTCAATCCGCTACTATGGTTTTGTCATTTTTATGTAACCTCGGGGAAACAAAGCAGTTTTTCAGAAAAAAATTCGACACTACATAATTAATTGATTATATATGGATCATTGCTGATATTCAACGTTCTCTCTGTTAAACTGCTTTGTTTTGCTGCTTATGTCCGGATCTCGGTGAACGCACCATGCAGACACCATGCAGACACGCTCTGCAGCTCTCTGTCTATCGATGTTTGTTCAGAGTTTTGGGGGAATCTAAGGGAATCGGGTGAAGTCTCCGTGTCTTTGAGAGATGGAGGGGGACGCTTCATTCTCCGTTCTTGACTATCTCGTTATCACGAGAAAACAATCCAAAAAAAAAAAAGAAAAAAAAAATTAAGGCAGGCCGTTTTCGGCTTCCGTACTTTAGGAGCCTTGGTAAGATTTGAAAATGCTTCCTTCAATCTTTGTTTAATATCACGCTTATCCAAAATAAAGACATGTGGTCTTCACACACATGTTTAGGCTTTTAGAGTTAGTTTTTGATTTGCCACAGCATCTTCTAGGGTAGCTTTATTTGTTGTTAAAGATTCTTCCCTTTTCACAGAAGTTCTGTACTATGCTGCTTTAAATATATACATTTTGAAACAAACCTTCACATCATTTGCCGATATAGTTCTAAATTCCCAAGTGAGAGTTTTACAATCTCATTTGAGAAGGTTAAAAAAAAGTATATATAACCTCTCTGCCCTCTAGTGGACACACCATGCAGTGCTCATTTTGATAGAGACACTTTCAAATTGACAAATATAAACAAAAGCATATAAACTAACACACACAGGCACACCCATTGACAAAAGCACAAACACGCATATACAGTCATGGTCAAAAGTTTTGAGAATGACACAAATATTACATTTCCATAAGGTCTGTTCTGTCAAGATTTTTAGGTGTTTGCCAGATGTTTCTATGGTATAATGACATACAGTTAGAAGCACTTCACAAGTATCAAAAGCTTTTATTGAGAGTTATGTTAGCTGGTCCTTTTGTGGCAGGGCTGAAATGCAGTGGAAATGTGGTCTCAGTGATAAAGTTCATTTTCAAGGCAAATAGGGGTTATGCAAACAATTGCAGTTGAGTGGATCACTCCTCATAACATTCTGGAGTATATATACATTTACATGAAACTGCAGACTTTGGAAAATTCATAGTTGTGTGATTCTCAAAACTTCTGGCCATGACTGTACAGCATTATGCAGACACAAGCCTACATTTACATGTACACACTCACATGCATAGACACAAAAAATACACAATTACACACGCAAACATGCATCCACATGTTAAAAAAAAGGTATACTCATACACGCATGAACACAAGCACAGGATAACGTGCATAAACACACAGTATTTGTACACACGCGCTCATACATACAGCTCACATGCACACAAACACAAATCCCAAAACAGGAGAAAAGGGGTACATAAACACAGCCCAAAGACGCACACACTGACTCAAACCCACAAAAACCACAAATCACACGCAAGCAAACACATGCATCCAGATGTGTAATCACACGTACATAAACATAAACCACAAATTTACAATCAAAGGCACCAACACGGGCACTCAAACACACACTATCACACACACACACTATTTAAAAAATGCAATCAAATGAGTTTTTTCCTGTTGCAGAGGAGCTCAGACCTTACTCTGAATGTGAATGATGCAGCAGGTAGACCGCAGCAGCAGGTAGACCCCTGCAGCAGGTAGACCCCTGCAGCAGGTAGACCGCAGCAGCAGGTAGACCCCTGCAGCAGGTAGACCCCTGCAGCAGGTAGACCCCTGCAGCATGTGCTGCTGCACTGTTGCCTATGACCTTGTTTGCTTTAGAGAGGGAACTGGTCATCCTTTGGTGTGTGAGCTTCTCTTAATTCAGATTTCCTTTAGTTATCTTTATAGTTAAAAAACAATGAAGTACTGCAATCTTTAGGTCATTTCATAAAAAGTTATTAAATGCATAATTATTATAAGTTATCGTATGCATAAGTATGTGCATGTGAACTGTAGTTGTATTGTGTACATGATGACATGTCTGTATGTGAAGATTTTTGAAGATGTTTGTAACATTTGTGTTTGTGTGGGGACAGGCCCCGCCCCTTCAGACTAACATTCACCCTTGAGAGTCATGATGATAGTTCTCCAGCAACTTGTTGCTTTATTAACAGGATGATTTTGAGCAACCATCCTCGTATTTCCCTAACGTCCCTTTCTAACAACCCTCTCTCTTCTTCTTTTCCATCCGGTCCAACATAAAACAACTTGTGAATATGACCAATATAATAAAAGCTTATCCTAAATTACAGAAGGGGTTTAGACAAACATTTACCTTGTGTCAGAAGATCCATAACCCCTCATTGTAACAGTAAAATCTAACACAGGAGACCTTCAGCTCTAATCTGTTTGCTCGGCTGCTGGACAGGACAAGTTAAAAATATTAGTAAAAAGTGAACATTTAATTTTGTTAAGGTTTTAAGTCTAAATTAAGGTGATGATGAGAATTATTCAAAACCAAAAGGAATAAAATCGAAACCATCTTTTCAATACACAGAATTTATCTACAAATGGTTCTTTTAAGTGTGTCAGGAGAGTGTGCTGGTTTCACTAACATGAATGAACTGCAGGACCTTCTGTTAAATGCAAAAACCAGCACACAAAGGAGACAACATTTAAATTTTAGTTTGTGGGGGCTCTCCGGGGGTGTGGTCCTGCGTTGGCCCTCCTGGCGGGGTGGGGGGGCTGCTCCTCTGGCTGGGCTGGGGCCTGTACTCTCTGTGTTCCTGTGCCCTCCTGCTCTTGGGTGTGGGCGGTCTCTCTCTGCAGCTCCATGGCGGGTGTTGGGGGGTCTTGGCTGCTGCCCTGGCGGGGGGTCTTGGCGTGGGGATGGCCAGGCGCTCTCCCCCTGAGTACATTCCATCACCATCCACCTCAGTGAAACATAAACACTCACCTGAGCACAGGTGTCAGCTCACCTTAGCACTAACCGTTTGTGTGACAGAATGAAAGTCTTTATCTGAATGGGTTTGTATGATGGAGTGTGTGAGCTGCTGTTACAGTTGAATTGAGTACATGTGTAGTATATGTATAGTATATGTGAGTATGTTTAGTTTAAATGTAGAGACTATTTTGGCCAACAAGTGTGTGTGTAACTATAGAGTGTGTGTGTAGACAGGCCCCGCCCATTCTAGTTTATCACTTAGTCCTGGTTGTTTTATGATGTTGCTTCCCTCTGTTGCCTTCTTATCTTCCCCCCCACCCCTCCCCCACCCTCTTCCCTTTTTCCGTCCGGTCCAACGACAAAGAAAAACAAATAAATAAAATAAAACATAATCAATATAAATAAAGTTTAGCATTAAATACAACAGGGGTTTATACTCAATAAATCCCTGTTGTGACAGTAAAATCTGCCCAACACTAGAGGCTCTCAGCCCACATCTGTTGGCTCAGCTGTTGGACAGGACAAGTTAAAAAAAAAATAGTTTGTGGTTTACTAAGGAAATTCACTTTGGTCCGTGTGAAGTGATGACAGATCAACCAAGCGGCTGTGCCTGTGAAAGCAAATCTTTGTTTACATGTGGGTTGTACACAAATAGACTTGAATGCCCCCCCACAAACACACACCCACACACGAGAGGAGAGGATCACTACTCGGCTTGCATCGAAAGAATGAAAGTAAAACAATGTACTCCTGAAACAAATCAAAAATCACCAAAGTACAGAATCCTTAAAAAACACACACACTCACAATTACACCACGTCAGACCCTACACAAAATCCTCTGCAGTCGAACAATGATGCACAAAAAAACAAACAAACAAAAAAATGGCACCTAAACAGCGACACCTGCTCCTGCAGTTATGGAGGACTGCCACCAGGAGTCACTCCAGCAGCATAACCTCTAACAGCCTGTGATCTGAACCACTGACTGTATAAGAAAGAACTGGATTTCCGTGTTCCATATAGGAAGTACCACTGGGTTGCAAAAAGGCCGAAGTCCCATTGACTTCCATTGAGAAACAGACAGTTATTTCTCAGTCATTTTATATCTCAGAATAATCATTCTTCCTCTGCTGCTTTCTGATTAACTTCTTTTATCTAATCCTATTTTTTTTTAAAGATTTTTTTTTCCTTATCACAAGTTACTGGAGTTATAAATTGACCAATCTCTGCAGCGGTGTCACCCAAATGCTCCTTTTATCTCGACAAAAAGGAATAAATGTAAGTAAATCCCAAAGGACCGCTGACAGAATCAAATGTTGGAATGGTTCTCCCTCAAGGCTTCAACAATGACTTGTACAATTCTCCGGTGTTATTAAAGTAGAAGCTGTTTACATCCGCGGTCACGTGGTAGAGACGTTTAAAGCGGGGGGAACTCACAATAAACTCCCTCCAGATTGGCGACAGTACTTCCTATAGATTCATGACTCAGCTATGACTCACAGAGACTCAGACCAATCGCTGGAGATGGGTTGCAGACGTTTGCAAAATGGCGATAGCCGTTTCAGGAAGTGACGGTGAAAGCGGTGGCCTACTTTCACGAGGAGTGGAGGTAATGCATTTCCAATGGTGTAAAAAAAGTATTGATCTAATCATGCTAGTAATACTTCACCTTTGTATTGATATAATTGATATTCAAATTGATTTTACAAACCCTACCTGTCAGCTAAGAACAGGAAATTGAGGCCTCAATCACTCGAACTAGAAGACAAGTCTCTATTTCTGCTGCTATTTTGGATGAAAGGGTCAGAATTAGACATCAACAACATGAGAGCATGGACCCATCCTACCTTGTATCTACAGTTACGGCTGGTGGTGGTGGCGTCATGGTGAGGGGGATATTTTCTTGACATACTTTGGACCCCTCAGTACCAACTGATCATGGTTCCAACCCCACAGTCTACCTGAGTATTGTTGCTGACCATGTCCACCCCTTTATGACCACAGAGTACCATCTTCTGATGCTACTTCCAGCAGGATAAGACTCCATGTCATAAACTGGAATCATCTCAGATGGTTTCTAGAACAATGACAATTAGTTCTCTGGACTCTAATGACCTCCACAGTCAACAGAACCCAGTAGAACCTTTGGGATGTGGTGGATCAGGAGATTATCATCATGGATGTTCAGCAGACAAATCTGTCCAACTGTGTGATGCTGTCATGTAAACATGGACCAAACTCTCTGAGGAATGAATCCAGAACCTTGTTGAATCTATGCCACCAAGGACTATACATATCACTGATAATGAGCTAAAAAATACAATCACACTTGATCATTGTGTGACTATGATCTGATCATAAGCCAATCTCAACAGTTTTTTTTTTTATTTACAGTATTATCCCATTTATTGAACTGTTGAATTTAATTGGCTGATCTTTTTCAGAACTGAATGAATAAATCTAAAATGAATAGAATCAAATATCAGCTACTGAAAAGGACATGGTAAACTATATCAAACTATAAAGTTTCTGTAATTTCTTAAAATAAATAAGCAACTTATGCTTGAATGTCCTAAAAAACTTTGTTTTTATTTTTATTTGTATTTAAGTTTCTGTCAACATGATGGAATGAAAAAAGTTAAAGTCCCCCTACAACAATTATTTTTATTGTCTTTAAACGTTCCCAGTGGGGTTTTAATTAAGACTGTGAAGTTTTAAACAAAAACTTCACATCCTAAATGTCTTAAAAAGGCATTTTTCCTGTTGACCTTCTTTCCAAAATATCCTCTGTGACAGCGTGGCTTATGTTGCTGAGCAGTGTAACCCCGCCCCTTATCCCCCCTAGCGAGACACAGACTTTGATAAGCCCATGAAAAACTAAAATAAAACGTGATCATTCAGACTGCATTGCAGCAGCAGCAGCTCTAGCTGGAGCTCAGAACTGATTTCATGCTAGCACATGATGATTGATGAATTCACTTGAACTACAAATCTAATGAAATACCAGAATACTGAGGGTCTAATCACGCGTCGTTTTCTAGCTGAGTGCAGCAGTGTTGATGTTTTAGATGCAGATGAAGGGTTACGTTCAGGAGAACGTTGTGGTGTCCACTTAAACCACCTGGTGGATCCTAAGCGGAGCTGCTGTAAGGAGCAGCTATCCAACCCGCTGAGGAGCACCGCTCCTGCTGCAGCTGCTCCTCAGTGTGTTGGATCAAACGTGGACAGCATATTTGTGACAGCTGATGGGATTTTAATTTCAGTTTCTTTTTAAATACGTGAGACCAACTTAAAAAAAGTCCCGTCTTGGACGCAATTAAAATATGAGCAGTCAATGCAATCACCGCGTCTCTGTCCAGTTGAAAAATGTCTCTAATCAAATAATTATTGACGTGGCTGTGACCAATAAATCCAATCCATTTTCCCCTCAGATTCCTTTGGAAAATAATGAGAGCTAACATCAGTCTGGCCTTTCACTGAATTACAATCCTTTACAGCACAGAAGAGGGACGTTATATTATCTTCTCCGGCCTCTACAGCTACATCGGGTGAGCTAGCTACTGTGACGTATGAAAGTCTCAGGAATTCAAACGGAGTTTTTCTCTGAGTGACAGCAACTTAAAAGGAGAAATACTCGGAAATGCAAACACTAAATGATTTCTTAACATATTTTTTCTCTTTCAGAAAAAAAATGCCACACTTGTTAAAAACTCAAAAATATGATTTTCATTGGAGGGGGACTTTAAACTCAAAATTACCTGTTGCTATGTTTAATGGTTAAGTTTGGCTAGCGAAGCTAACAGGGCGCCAACTGTCAACAACTATTCCTTAAGCATGTCAAAAAGGACAGTCCAGTCTTCTTTTTTCAACAGGACCAAAAATCTTAACATTGTCATCATGTAATTGGTGGTGGAGACTAAAAAATAAAAAAACTGTTTTTTTATTTTATTTTTAAATTTCAATATAATCAATTTAGAAGTAAATGCTTCATATTTATTTAATACCAATAAGTAATCTCAGGGAGTAAAAGAAAACAATTATGACCATTGGTTTGTGCAGAAAAAGTGTGATATTTTTCACTGGTGCTTGTCTTTTTGTATCGTATAACAACAAATAAGACAGAAAAAGAATTATATTGAGTTGAATTCACAAGTAACATGATGTTTTATTATGAACAATTGACACGTTCAGGCAGTTTTTTAGCAATTGGAAGTGTCTCCACCCGGGCCAAACAAGCAGTCTCCACCTGGGTGAGACATGCCCGTGTCAATAACAAAAGAAAGAAGCTTCCACACCTGCATCTCTGTTTGGTCTGATTCCACTCCAGTTCCAGAAATCAAACCAAAGACACTTCTGGTTTGGAATACTAATGAATTTATGTTTAAGAATAATTTAACTGAACTCTTTAATGCTTTGTTTGTTGGTTATAAGTTCAATCTAAGATCATTTTGATATGTGTTTGACGTGTCAAGTTTATTGAAATGTTTAATTGAAGCATCAATTTCTTACTTTTAAGGTTTTCAACCTATCATTATGTTCCTCATACATTTTTACCAATCAACCAATCTGTCAAAATAAACAGAAAAGAAAAGCAAAGTGGATGAGGGATTGACTTGATTCTATGCCCTTTGGAAAACGAGGCCTATTGAGTCGGGCAGTAGCTGGAGGAGACCAAAGGACTCAACAGGAATAGATTTTAGATTTAACAAAGCTGCTCTCTTTTGTAGTGTAGGTCATTTTTGACCTGTAGGACAAGGGGAGTAAACAGAATTTTAAGGGTCAAAGGAAAATCAACAAAGGTGCAGAGACTGTTAAAAAAAGACCTGGATCTGTCTACTTTAAGTTTCTGTTGGGTCTATTCATAAAGATGCTGACAATGATTATTCATTTAAAGTGCTCAAACTAAAGAAGTTACCTGTTACATGAGTAATATTACATACTTCATACAGAGCAAGCATTGCAGAGAAGCATGATGATGGGCCTTATCATATGGAAAAGTGAAGTGCTACAAAACAGCAATGCAGACAACAAATATTAAATCAACATTTATTCACTCATTCAGACTACATTTCTGTGTTACCTAGGCGAGACCCTTGACGCTGCTGCCTAACTCCCCTGTGCCTTTCAAATACAGGGTTGCGTCAGGTAGGGGCACCGGTGTAGGTACCACATCTACTCGGGGTGTCAGAACGGCTCGGGGTCCTGCGACAACTGATGACGTCACACTACGGAAACCCCACTGAGACAAACTACTTAGCTGTTGAGATGTGCTCGGACGCTTCATGCTCGGGTTCGGGTTTTCACTGGTTGCTCGGGTTCAACAAATTGTATTCATTTTTGCTGATGA
>NC_050530.1:23481866-23548400 GCF_002922805.2 Oryzias melastigma | reverse complement strand
GTTGAGATGTGCTCGGGCGCTTCATGCTCGGGTTCGCGTTTTCACGGGTTCCTCGGGTTCAACAAATTGTATTCATTTTTGCTGATGAAAAGGTGATGGAAATGCATTTTTGGCCACACGGAACATGTCCAGCCAAAATGACATTGCTACATGTCCGCACTATACGAGTCCTTTGTGCTCGGGTTCTATTCATTTGTTTTCATTATACGTTCATTGTGTAACCTAGTTCTTTTCCCTCATAATTATGGTATTTCGAATTTAAAGGTATGTCTGGTGTCATTTGTTATACCAAATTTTAATATAATTCAATAAGTAAGAAGAAATGTATAACAGGGAGACCTACTAGCAAGACAAATTTAATTCTCCAATGTGAAAAAACAAATGACTGTATAGAAAAAATCTTGTGAGCAGTCTGGTTTAAATAATTGGACTGAATGTCTGTTTCAGCTATTTTTATCTAAAGAAAAATTGATAACTCTAATCATAGGCAGCAACCTCCAGCCTTAAACATTAATTTAAACTTCACACTGACTTACAGAACCTTATCACTGATTTAAAAGGTATGATTGCAGTTATATTTCCTTTCTAAACATGTTTAAAATAATAAATAAAATCGATTTACAAAAATGAGCACACTTCTCTTGGTTTGTCCATTGTTTAATTATTCAAGTCTTATTAAAACAAAAAAAACCCTGAAAAATTAACATCAGATCAGTTCTTGTGCTGAATTTCCTCGTAAAAGTCATCCATGGTTTTCCGTAGAAAGCGTGTGCGAACAAACGTTCAAGTGAACAAACGGGAGTTTAGTTAAATTCAAATCGGTGTAGAGCCAATCAAACATTGAGACGTCATCACAGCCAATCAAACATCGAGACGTCATCAGTTGTCGCAGGCCCCCGAGCCGTTCTGACACCCCGAGTAGATGTGGTACCTACACCAGCTTAAAAACTCTGCTGAATCACCGACGCGAAAGAGTGGGTGCTGTTTTGCTGTTGCGACCCCTGATGGGATTAACTGAAAGGTGAACATCAATAAAGTTGGTGCAAAGAATCTTTATATTGTATGAAGGAAGTTCCATTTCTCACAGAAATACATAGTTGAGTTAGTTGCATTGAGATGAAGGTAAAAGTCAATATGATGTGAAACTGAGAACTCTGCTGAAGCTGAGAAAAGGAATCATTTTATTCTATCACACATGGAGTCGGAAACTACCGTATTTTCTAGAGTATAGGTCGCACTGGAGTATGAGTCACCAGAGCAAAAAATATCTAATCAAGAAGAAGAAAACCATGCACAAGTCGCTCTGGAGCATAAGTCACACTTTTAGGAGAAAAGTCTGACGTTTCAGAACAAATCTGTCAATCTCAGCGTAACTAAAAAATAAAGAAAGAAATAAAAGAATGCTAATCTTGTGATCTGTATGAGAAAAATATCAAAGTTTAAGAGGGAAACAATTAGATTCTCTTCCATGTTTGTTTTGGACAAAACTTTTTTATTTTTTTGGAGATTATGTTTATTTTTTTTTTTACTTTTTATCCTACTTCATTTATTCATATACAAACCAAGTTAGGGTGAGCGAGCATTTGAAATAAGTTTACAAAAGAACACAAAGGGCAGAGTGTATAGAAAAAAAAGAGCCACAGAGAAAAAACAGGTAAGGGCAAGGCAAGATACAATTAAAAAAAAATAGTTTTGATTTATTTTAATAAATTAATGACATTTTATTGTTTTTGTTTGAAATACGTTTAAAACACCTAAAATAATCTGATAAATAAATCAAGAAGATATTTAGCGAAGAGCAAGAGTTTCTCCATTTACATAAATGAATGAAATTTTAGCACAAAATAATAACATTAATGACCTCAGAAACTTTTTTTTGTTTTTTTTTTTAACTTGTCCTGTCCAACAGCTGAGCCAACAGATGTGGGCTGAGAGCTTCTTGTGTTAGACAGATTTTACTGTCACAACAGGGATTTATTGAGTATAAACCCCTGTTGTATTTAATCCTAAACTTTATTTATATTTATTAGGTTTTATTTTTGTTTTGTTGGACCGGACAGAAAAGAAAAAAGGGGGGGGCTAAAAAGGGAGTGGTTTAGAGAAAAAAGAAGATGGCAACAGAGGGAAACAACATCATAAAACATGCAGGTCTAAATAGTAAACTAGAATGGGCGGGGCCTGTCTACACACACACTCTATAGTTACACACACACACCTGTTGATTGAGATAGTCTCCACATCTAAACTAGTCAGAATGTACTCAATATAACTGCAGCTCACACACTTAATCATGCAAACCGACACAGATAAAGCCTTTCATTCTGTCACACATAGTGCAAAGGTGAGCTGACACCTGTGCTCAGGTGAGTGTTTAGGGTTTCCTAATGTGGATAAAGATGGAATGGACAAAGGGGGAGAGCACCCGCCCACCAGGCAATCCCGCCAAACATCCAGACCGGGGCACGCGGGACCGCCGCAGAGGCCCCCCACACCCAAGAGCAGGAAGGCACAGGAACACAGAGAGTACAGGCCCCAGCCCAGCTTACAAAAAGAGGAAATATTAACATTTTTGAGAGACAACCAATTGTGAATTTTTGACCAGAATATTTCTGTTTCCAACTATAAAAACGATTCTTCTTTTGCTGCTATCAGTACCAAATACTTGTACTCAGATGCAGTGCCCCATAGTGGTTGTTGGAGGAAACAATCGCTAAAAGACAACCTGTGTTTAATGGAAAAAAAAACAAATACATGAACCTTTTGATGATTTAAAAAACACACAAATAAGTTGCTCCTGAGTTTAAGTCGCACCCCTGGCTGAACTATGAAAAAACTGCAACTTATATGCTCTGGAAAATACAGTACTGAAGAAGAAATACCACCTGAAGTATTTTCTTTGTGTTGGGCTGATTTGCAAGTAATGAATTAAATTGTTAGGATTTTAACATTTTTTAATATCTTGAACAAACAAAGAATATTCTGGGAGACAAAAAAAAAAAGAAAGTTTTTAATTTTCAGTCCTTTTCCAAGCTCAGCTGGAGCTATGAAGATAACCATAAATTAGAATCATAAGATGGTGGATTTGTTTGAGTGGCTGTGGTGCAGTGGAAGAGCGGTCAACCTCTGATCAGAAGATTCCAGGTTCAGTTCCCTCCCTGCCTGGCCACCTGTGAGTTGAAGTGCATTTAAACTGGACCCTGAACCCATCGTTGATCCTGGTGGTTACAGGGCAGCAGCAGCGTGTGACTATTGTGTGACTGTGTGGGACTGTGATCGTAAAGCACTTTGGGCCTTAGAGCAAAGTATAAAAGTATACAGTATACAGCATACAACAAAGACGTCATGAACGTGATGCACGTGGAGCTCCTCTGCAGTCTCACCTCCCTATCAAAAACAAGCGTGGCAGTTCTTCTGATTTCAAAAGAGTTTGTGGTCAGAGTTTTGAAATATTGATGTGTGACCATCTGCCTTTCTTTGCAGCCTCACGGTTGAATCTGATAAAGAAGTCAAAAGAGAGTGTGACCACATTCTATCAGCTTCTGAGCGCCGTGCCTGCAGCTTTGTATCAGCCCCTTAGACTTCCTGAAGCAGAACATCTCACATTTTAAAACTAACAGCTCGGCAAACTTCAAGGTTCAGCCTCTCTTACTGATATTCTGATAACACACTTCTTCTGTTAAAGTTGTGAAATCTGCAAAAATGATCTTTACTCCATCATGTCAATTTAAGTCCAATGCTTTTCAGTTGTAGCTCCACCTTAATCGTTAAAGATAATTTTAGCTTCTTATGTGCTTTGAGAAAACAATCAAGATTTTCTGCGCAGCCAAAATAAAAGCAGTTGCTATAGTTTTGATACGTTTACCAATGTATACCTAATAAATTACTTCTCATTTTGAGAAGCTTCCTACAAATCTTGAAAAAAAACTGTAACCATGTTCTTGATCAATAGATGTAAACTAATAACTTATCCTGAGTTTATAGTTCATGATCAGGAAAGGAAATGAGTAGAATTTAAATACCGAGTAACTCTAGATCAGACACTTTGTTTCAAAGGCCATGTCAACAAGTTCAGAAATACACTGAAATATAATCTATCAAATTTTAGATACATAATAAACTATTGAGACATGAAGTACATATTTAAATACAATGATCATTCCCCAGTTTTTGTTCTGTATCACATCTTGATCTCAAGCATGTAAAACAGTCACAAAGCCATTCAAAATATTGCATAAAAGTAGCCTGTAGATACATGCTAAAAAAACATGGCACTACTTGCTAATTATGGTGTTCTAAATTTAGAAAACGTGATAATATACTCAAATGTGTGTTTCATAAATGATGTATAATGCTTCTGCTCCGTCGCTGAACAAGCAAAGAAGAAAACGCTTTAGGAGAAACCCATCCGTCACCAGGAGTGACTGGAGCATTCCCAAACATAAAACTCGCGGTTTGATAGTTTTTCCTTCTCCTGTGTGCCCATGACTCAGTCCAACTAGGTATTGATTATAATTTTTTTAACAATTCGATTCAATTCACAAGAGCCTGATACAGTTTGATTCTGATCTTTTTTCTTTCGATTCTTCATTTCAATTCAGTTTTGAGTTTACATATTTATACACATTTATTTATAAATACATAAATAATCTACTATATGATTTGAATATATTTATATTAATCTGATCCAGTTCACATACTGTAAATATATCATTGAAATAATGAGATTGTTAATATCATCCAGTGTTACATGGATTCTCTAAAGGAGAAGTTCTAACTAAAATGTTCAGATCATTAACATTGGAAACATTGTTCTGCTTCTCCTGGAGGACGTTTCAGTTTGACCACTAGGTGGCGATCATGCTTTAGACGTACACCTTATTCCAGAAGAAGAATAAAGTATGAGCAAAAAACTGTTTTAGAGCAGGGGTCCCGAAACCATGGTCTGTGGTCCGTATCCGGCCCTCCTCCTCATTTGGCCGGCCCCCCAAACTGTTTTGGCTAATTAGACATGTTTCCAGTTTTTTAGGCTAATTTGGCATTTAGCTAATATTTCAGCTACATGCTAGCTGTGTTGGCTAATTTAGAATTCTTTGAACTTTTTTGGCTAATTTGGCACTTTGCTTATATTTTAGCTAGCTATCAGCTTCAGTGTTTTTAGCTAACAATTTAAGCATCTTCAGCTATTAATTATTGCAGGCAATGCTTAATATCTATTTTTTAAATAATGTTTTAGAATTCTTTTTTCTATGAAGATTACTGAAATAAATGATTAAAAATTTGGTTATGTGTGGCTTTCTGGAAAACCGTAAATGTTTACGTTTAGGCTGTGATTGTTGCACTTTTTCTGTTAGCCTACAAACCGACCCCGGCCCCCATCAGAGAAGAAAACAGTTTTCTGGCCCTCACAAGACAAAGTTTGGGGACCCCTTGTTTAGAGCACAAATGGTTACTTTAAAAGACATTTATTTAATAGAGTTTGTAAAATTCATGTCTGTGAGTTTATAAAGATGTTCACTTAGTCAGTAATGTATGTTTAGATCCACCAAACGTTAGCATTAGCCATCCTATGGGAAATTCCATTAAACATTAGCATCAATCTAGCGGACTTTAGCTTTATGTGCTAAATTAATTTTTCATGAAATGATTGTTGATCTCTTGAGCTTAAATGGTTTCAAATCGATTAATTGATTTTATTAACCCAGCCCTAAGTCCAACACTCCTGTGTACAAATTCACACACAGCACTGATTATCGGGTAAGCAAGCTTGAACACATTACTACATGAGGAGATTGTCTGTATGGATGTTGTTCTTAACAGGTCTGTAGTGTTTTTTATTTGTTTGAATGGTTGTGATTGACAGTGTGATGATAATAAGCAAATGTGCTGTTGTGCTCATCTTTGCGGTGTATTTTCTCCTTTCTGTTTCTGTTAATCTGCAATTTACATGACAGCTCATCACATTGTGCCACTCTTTTGAATTCCAACAATTGTATTTTTTTGCTTCCTCTTGCTCTTTTTTTCCTGTACCTGGACTACAGGTGGAAACTAGCAAGGCAAATGCATCTCTTCACATTTCATAAGATCAATGTTCTTTTTTGTGCATTGTCTTTTGTTTTGAATAAATTAACTCTTAAAATCAAGTTAAGTTGAAATTTAAAACCACAAGTATTAAATATAAAACTCAAGTAAATCACTTTAAATGCAGCTACGAGTTTACAACTGTGAGTATTTATTTTTTACAGAAACATGTGAATCCATTTATATCTGATTTTTAACTTTCATTTCAAAGTAGAGGATGAGATTAAGATGAGAATTGAATAAAACCTTGTTTTAGCAGACATTTGAGTTTTTTTTATTACCTTTTAGAAGGCAGTTCTTCCGTTTTGTCCGAGTCATCTTTTCACTTCAACAATATCAACATTATCCCAACCCCCATGAGAGGGGACGGGGAAGTCTGTGCAGCCTGCTTACTTTAACCACGAAAGAAATTCTAGATGCAACAGAGATGATTGGAAACCAGTACAAATGACTTTGAGGTGAAGGTCTCAGTTTGAGCTGTTCAATTTCAATTTTGAAGGAAGTCAGGACCAGCAGAGAGCATGTGGATCTCTGTCTTAACAACACGAGACCTGTGCCATAAGTCTGAGCAAAATGCAGTGAAGAAGCTTTACCAAACGTTTGGAGCGGTTTACAGGCCAGTGCCAGAAGGTATGAGTTACATTCTTCTAGCAGATCAGAAATACAAAAAGGCCCTAGAACTTAAGGACATGAAAAATCATTTGAATGATCCACTATGATGAAAATCATGTTGTCCTAACATACTCTTGTATCATTTTTCTGATAATGCAGGACTTATACAAAGAGGATTAAAATTGCATTTCAGAGTATTTCTTTAGTCCAATCGTTGTGAATCAGGAGCAGACAGTAAAGAAATGGTTGGGAAAACTTGTGTTCTACGGCTAGTCACAAGCTCCCTGCTCCGCTCCATTCTGATGCATCCACCTGCAGACAAATAGATCCATGAACGTCTTTGTTTTCCTCATCTGAGCTGGAATCCGGATCTAAGCTGTACAGCTGGGTAGCTCAGATATTGTTTTCCATTTTTGTTACATTAGTGATGCTAGCTTGGGGGTGTGAGGAGTTGTAAGCTAGCGGGGAGTGCCCATAAACAGATAGATGCGTGACGGGAAGTGGGGGCGGACCTACTCCATGTCAACAGTCTTGTTGACTGTTGTCTCAGAGACAAATTTCGAATGAACTCCCCATCCAGCGAGGCCAAGTGGCCCCATATGGTTTAAAAGTGGGCAGAAAAGGTGGGTCCTGAATGGGTTTGTCTGCAGTTTCTGTGGTGGCCCCACCTGTTTACCCACATTGGCTTAAGTGGGCTCTCAGTTGGTAGGATCGCTACATTAGCCAGCTGCTCCATGGAGAGTGGGTCTCCTCACTACAGCGGAACTCCCAGGCTTGATACAGATGAGCTTGCTAGCATGCTACAGCGTAGCTGGCTACAGGGGAGCTTGGCAGCTAAATACAACAAAGCTTACTAGCGCAATACAATGGAGCTCACTATAGATGAGCTTGCTAGCATGGTACAGCGGAGCTCACTAGCTGGCTACAGGGGTGTTCGCCACCTCAATAAAATCGAGCTCGCTAGCTTGCTACTGAGGAGCGTGCTACAGTGGAGCTCACTAGTTTTCTAGCTCAATACAGAGGAGCTCGCTAGCATGCTACACTGTCCACTGGGTGGCTGGATGGCATAGCGAGCTAACCCACTGAATCCCACGTAAGACAAACTGGGCAAACACAGGTGGAGCCCCACAGGAACTGCAGAAAAACTAAATCGGGACCCACATTTTTCTGCCCACTTTTAAACCATATGGGGCCACTTGGCCTTGTTGGCTGGGTCCTGCTGCTCTGCAGAAACTATGTCGACACAGGTTTTTGATTTTGTCTAAAAGCTGCATCATCATAAATAAAAGACCAATGGGAACACTTTGAAAGTAGATCAAAAGATGATCAGAGTGCAACTTTAAATATTCTAAAATGAATCCTAAGGCAAGAAAGCTCAAACTCCTCAAAGAGATCTGATATAAAATAGAGACAGACATTGAGGAATCTCAATATCTGACAAGACAACAACAAGATACCTTTAACCTGATAGAGGACTGTTATTTAAGGAGTTAGCAGATCAGTTACGACATAGTTTTGATGGTCTAATACATCTGATTGATCTGGAAGAATCCTTATTTGGACTTGAAATGAAATCGTAAAGCACCAAGTTAAGCCACAGAACTGAATTTCGTGAACTTAAGTGTGCTGTGACACAAATGTTTTACTAAGCACAAAACAAAAATACCAAAAACTCAGAAAGGAAAGTGACCAAAGTGTTGAGTCAGTGAAAGCCAGTGTTTCTATGTATAAGATAGCAAAAGTTTATTTACATTACATATATAAAAGCAACAGTTTCAGATCTCTGCTTGGAAAACATAAAATGCAAAAGAGAAAATATCAATACATTTAAATAGCAACAAATAACTTACATCTAAAAGTAGTTGATGATGCAATGAAAGCACTAAGCTTGGTAAACTGAGAGGAAGTCAGTCGGGCGTGACATCTGAAGGCCTAAACTGGTCCACTGGTTTAGAAACACAGAGGAAGTTGGTCTTAGATGCACTAAGCAGTTCAGTTCTTTGGGGTGACATATGGTGTGAATGTGGATTGACTCACTCTGCATCCTGTGGGCTCTTTCTGGAAGCTCACTGATGTGGGACACCTGCCCAACAGCTTCACGGGCTGCATTTATTTGGTTTCTGAAAACTGAAATTTGATGGAATGTACACCGTCACTGCTGGAGTAACAGGGAGAGACGGGCGAGAAGCCTGCAACAGTGGAGCCGGGAGGTGAGGAGACAGAGATAGAGCTCCGGGTCTGCAGGACCCTGTGAGGCGCACATGGGCAGCCGGCGTCCTGCAGGAGGTGGGAGACGTCTTTACGGAACCGCACGCCGACCAGAGCGTACAGGATGGGGTTGAGGCAGCAGCGGGTGTATGCCAGAGTGCAGGTGGAGTACTCCAGCATCAGCTTGCAGAACGGCCTCGCCATTTTAAGGAACAGCACCACAGTGTAAGGCAGCTGGAACGCCAGAAAAACCAGCACCAGAACCACCATTAACCTCAGAGTGCGCTGGCGTTGCCATTGCTTCCCTCGTCGATGTGTGTGACTCTCACACAGAACCCGAGCAATCACAGTGTAACACACCACCATGATGAGGAGGGTGAGGCAGAAAACTGCGATCAGAATTCCCTTTGTGACCACTTTGACTTGTTCGCATGAGAGACAGTCACGTTTGTAATACCAGGCAAAGAGGATTTCAGGCAGACTGAGGAGAACAGCAAGAAGCCACACCCCCGCAGCCGCTGAGTTCCCCACTGTGTGGATCTGGCTGCGCAGTCGCAGCATCTCCTGAGCTCGCACCACCACCATGTAGCGGTCAATGCTGATGCAGGCGAGCAGCAGTAGGCCGCTGTACGTGTTGATAGCGTGGAAGGCTCGCATGGCTTTTTGGAAGGACTCAGGGAGGTTCTGACTGAGGTTGTCAGCGACTTTCAGGGGGAGCAGGAGGAGCAGGAGGAGGTCAGCCAGAGCCAAATGGAACAGGAAGATGTCAGTGGTCGAGCGAAGCCGCAGACGCCGATACAAAGCAAAAGTGGCGATCACCAGGCAGTTTCCTGTAACACCCAGCAGGAAAATCAGGCAAAAAGCACAAGTCTGGAAAATGTCGATGATCCTTTTCTGCTGTTCATCAAACGCGCACCAGAGGCCATTGATTTCTGTGATATCTACGGAGGTTTCATTTTCAGTATCGTTAAAAAAGTCAGTGTAGTCCACTGGATCCATAGCTGTCAGGAAAGAACAGAAACTAAATTAGTCGTTTGTCAAAAGACAGAAGAACAGAATTTACTCTGATACTGCAACAAGCACAGACTGTTACTACATTTGGTTTATTTCAAGGAATTTTAGAAATAAAAGAAAAAGACAATAAGATGAAAAACCCTGAAAATTAAATTCTTACAAAATAAATTCATAATTTAATTAGGCAAAAAAAGAAAAGTATGATTTCTCATTAATGTTACAATTGTTCCTAACTATAGACATTTTTCACTAGTCATACGGCCACACTGAATTCATTACATATGATTGTCAGAGTTTGGTTGCCGGTAGCTGTTAAAAAGAGAGTGGAAAGAACCAAATGTATATATATTATCTATTATTATGAAACTATTACTGTAAATTAACTTCCTGTTAGACCAGCACCAAGCTAAAGATGATGATTTCAGGGCTGGAATCCAGCTTTGAAAAGTAAGTTTAATTCAACTGATTTTACCAATAGTGATGCACACAATTCACATTTTCTATTTTCAGTGGTTTATGTAATGCAACAACCTCTTTATTCACTGTTGCCCAAAGTTGAAGAGCATGAGTTCAAATTGTTTTGTGTTTGATTGGTTTTCCCTTGGATCCCTTTTGTTACTGAAGGCTAATGTAGACCACCATAAAGCCGTGTTGTAGTGATGTTCCAGGTAAGAAATATCCCCTTCAAAGACTACAGACTAAACCAGAGGGTCGTATTTTATCAATGTAGTGACTTTCCTTTGTCATCAGAAAGAAAGTGGCGTGCAGACGGCACATGAAAAGCTTTCTACCAGGTTTTCTTTCATGTGTCTGTCGTGAACATCATGAGTCATTCTGGATCTTCTCAAAATCAGACAGAGTTGCGTGCAGAAGAGTCAGTGTCAAACAGCATGTCAAGATTCTACTTGCAAGAAGCCTGAGTCTCTGCGGAGTAGAGTTCTGCCCCTTCATCAAGACATCAATAAATACTAGTTCCTTTTGTATCAGACTGAAAGTCCCTCTGAGTAAGCAGCGCTGCAGTGCAGTCATTTCTGCCCCGCTTGCGTGACACTGGCATCAGGTCGTTGGCACAGGGGAAGTCGTGGGTCTACAGATCAGTCAGTGTCGCGTGCCAACACCATTTAAAGAAAGTTTCCACAATCATCTTTTTTTATTTCACCTTTGTTTCTGACTCTGTTACCACAGAGGCTGTTGTATATTTGTGCCAACTTTTCCTACAAACGTTCTTTAGCAGCTTCTCTTGGTTTTGATGAGATGTTAAGGATTTCACTTCCAGGTAAGAAACACGAGAAAACCTTCAATCGATTTTTGGCTGGCAGGTTGTGGGGTTGGCTATAAGGGAAGAACTATTGACTGTAAAGTACCAACATTTGTTGGGGTGATGGAATAAAGCATTATGGAGAATTGGAGATAATGTTCATTTTTTAATGTTATTAACAAACAGTTAAAAATAATTAATAAACCATGATGTGTGTTGGTCATTAGACAAAGTTTAGGGCTGAAAAAATAAATAAATACAAGAACAAAGATCAGAACCAGAACTCAAAAAGTCAGAGTAGATTTACAGACTTAAATCTGACAAACTCAAAAATTGGTAAATTAATTTAGGAAGAAAATACATTACATTTTAAAACATAGTGTTTGGTATTTTAATGTCTGTTATTTTTACAAACAGCCTCTGTTGCGTGACAACAATCCTTTTCTTTTCCACTCTGAGTCATCATCACTCTTATTACTCTACACAGCTCAGTTCTTTTTCATAATCTTTCTATGCAGAACATGAAATTGTGATCAAAATCTACATTTCTATGAAAAGAAAAAGTAGCAAAATAACTGTATAAAAGTACAATGTAAGATACGCTATATGAATGTAGATGTGTAAATTAAATGATAAAATAATGATTCTGGGTCATTTCACTCTATTCCGAATTTTAGATTTGTTTTGTTAAATACTGTTTTATACATACAGAGTTATTGATGGTTTTATTTATCTTTATTCTGTTGAAACAGATGAGTAAGCAGACAATATATTACTGTATTGTAAAACAAAAATACATTTTGTAAAATGTATTATTTATTATGTAGGTGTTTGGTAAATAAATACGTCAAATCAAGCAGCATTTTTAAAGTAAACACATTTTCTTTGTTTGTTTTTTTTTAAGAAAAAGAAAAAAGTATTACTTTAAAAGAAAATTTTCTCAGTACAAGTTTCAAGTTTTCTCAAGTATTTTGGCATTTTGTAGTATTTTTTGGATCAGAGCAATCATTGAGTCAGAGGTCTGAGGAAATTGTGAATTGTATTAGTCTGGCAGCTGACAAGCACACGTGAAATGACATGAATACGATTCATGCGTGGGCTTCTGTGTGAGGAACCACACTCTCAGACTGTGAGGTCTGTGGAGTGTTTGAAGTTATAGCATTCGTATTGTTTTTCAAAAGTGTATGAAATCCTTATAATGTTTATTTTCTTTCTGCATGCATTCTGTAAACCTCATCGTTATCCAAGGCTTTGCATTATTCTAGCTTGTTCTTAGAAATCCTCCCAAAAGCTTAAATATGGAAGTGTGAAGACGCCACAGTTTAAACAAGTTGGATTTATCAATTTAAACCTCCCAGTTTGCAGATTTCGTCACTAGAAATGAATCTCAAGCGGATTTAAAAACATCCAGAAGGGCTTAATTTCCCGAATAAAGCTTACCTGGAGTGGCTGATGAGTTGAGTATGTCACGGGTCATCTGGCAGAGTTTGCAGACCTCTGTGAACCTCACTTAAAAACAAGCCTCCAAGCTCATCCTGGAGCAGCAGCAGCCAATGACAGCAGCTGTGCGCTCTGACCTCGCCGTACCCCCTGGGGCACCACAATGTTTTCAGCATGAAACTTTGTTCCTGCAGATTCTGCGCTTTTGAAAACCGTTTTCAATTCTTTACCTTTCTGTTATGCTGAATCCCCCTAAAAAAATAAATAAATACATTGTCCATTTGGGCTTTTTTTTTTTTTGCAAAAAAAGTCATAGAAATAGACTTTAAATCCTGGTAATGACTAAGAACATTAATAGCTGCATCGCCATCAAAACGTCTTTTTTCTTTAACTGTTTCAGACTCTGTGCTGAATCCTTTTCTTGGTAAGGACACATAAAAGAGAACCTGAGATCCTCCAGAGGCAGCAGTTTGTCCAAAGCCTTTGGGTGTGCCCTGAGACTGGAACTTACCAGTTGGTAACCTTTCCTTGACTCTTTTTGGGGGTGTTTGCGTGTCACTTCGCCTCATCGGGCGCTTAGTTTCCAAATCACACAGGACAAAACTCAACCAGTCCAAACCTTCACACTTAACCCTTTAACCCCAGAGCTCCAGCGTTTATGTTCTTTGATTTACTGTAACTCTTCAGCCATTAACACGATCATTCCAGCAGATTCTGAAGGAGAAAAGCAGCTCGGAAAAGTTAAAGTTTGTTAACGATTTTGTGTCTAAGCGTCACGGGGCATTTTATTCTGTTGAAAGGACTATAAGAGTTCAACTGTTGATCAGAAATATTGCCAGGCGTGAGCTCCAAGAGAATGAAGTCTGTTCTGAGCAAACGACGAAGGCTTTCACACTTCTGCAACACAGAGAGGCCAAACCAGAGTGTTTTGTGAAGGAGCAGTTCAAATCAAGCTAAAGAAAAAGACATTTGACCCCAGTTAGATATTACCATGCCTTAAAAAAGCACCAGACAGAACATTTTTGAAAATGGACATATGAAAATATGTTATATAGTTGATATTCCTCTTAAAAGTATGTATATTATTCATCTAAACCACTTGTGGCCTGAAGTTATCTTGCATTTATTTCTAACTTGTATAATTTTAACAAAATATATTTTCACAGAGAGTAAAATATTGAAAGTTATTGAAGGTTTATGTTGATTTATTCTGGAATAATATTCCTGTTTTTTATTATTCATAATTATGTTAAGTTACGGTTTTAAAAATTGTCATTCTGCTAGCTTTTTGGACTATCTTGGCATTTACTAAGATTTTTTAGGATACTCTAGAGTTTATCTAATATTTCAGCTACAAGCTAGCTGCTTCGTTTAATTTAGGCTTTTCTTTTTTACGTTTTTTTAGTTTGTTTTGGAGTTAGGCTAATATTTACATACTAGCTGTTTAGTCCTTTTTCAGTTTTTTTTTGGATATTTGTTCAGTTATTTTTCAGCTAAATGCTAGCTGTTTTATTTGTGTTTATTTATTTGGTAATTAATATTTTAGCTGGCTATCATCTTCAGCATTTTCAGCTATCAATTTCAGCATCTTCAGCTATCAGCACTAGCATCTTCAGCGGCCAAATTCAGCTTACAGCATTCACTCTAACATTATTGCAGGTAATGCTGTATATCTAGTTCATAATTATGTTAAAAAGTTACAGTTTTAAAAATGTAGTTTTAGAGTGTTCAATAAATGTTTATCCCATTCGTCCCGTGACCTAAGGTGTGTTCTGGATTTTGGCCCCCTGTGTGTTTGGTTTTTACACCTCTGATCTAAACCATTTTTTGAACCTCCTCAATCTCTTTGGGGGTCTGCTGGAGCTGTGCGGGTGAAGGTGGGGTTCACCCTGGACAGCTCTCCAGCCCATCACAGGGTAACACAGAATAACAACCTCATACAGTCACATGATAGCCTGTTAGACATTCAGAGATCCCTATTAATCTATGAATGAGGTTTTGGGCTGTGGGGGGATCCCCAGGGGAGACCCACACGAGCACAAGGACAGACACACTCCAAATCCCAGCTGGGATCTGAACCTTCTCACTGTGAGCTGTGAGTGCTAACCACTGTACCACCCACAGCGGGGGTTAAAAAACAGGTGAAATTAAAACGTAATAATTGGCCTATGTTATGAAACTGGTGTGTGTGTGTGTGTGTGTGTGTGTGGGTGTGTGTGTGAGTGAGTGGGAAAAGCGTGAAGCTGATGTGCGAGCTGTTGCACACGTTTTTGTCTGCACGTCTGGTGTTTTTGTCATGTTTTCAGCATCGCAGCAGCAGACATTTGTGAAGATCTTTTGGACCAGGACTTGCTGGTTTGGTCTGGGTTTGTTGCCACGGCGCTCGCCTTTGCTGGGGTTTAAGATTGCAGTCTCTCGGCTGTGGAGTGGACCCTGTGCTGTCTGGTGTGGGGCGGCTGCTCTTGGTCTGACGCCTGGTTCACACTGAGCGCCGAACAGAGGCCGCCTCCATTCGGTGCCCTTGTTAACCGATAGTGTGGTTCACACCAGGCAGCAGATTGTTTTGGCGTCTGGTCAATCTGCATCAATTCTGGCAGGAAGTTACATCAAGATACATGAGAGAATCTGGTTTATTTTCTAAATAAGACCAATTTTTCACAATAAAACACAGATTGACAAATGTGATCATGTTTTTGTATCTAAACAGACTGTAGAGATGGAAACAAACACACAATCACAACACACACTTCTCTCTCTGTGTCTCAACAACAGATAAAGAAGTGTAGGTCTACTAAGTACTTACTTCTTCCTAGCAGAAACATGGGCTCATATTTTCAGGTTATCAATTTACTCATGATGGCAAAAACAAAAAAAGCTCTATCAGACGCGCCTGTCGACCCTCACAGAAAAATGCGTGTCTGGTGTGAATTGCAGCAGAGAGCGGACGGCGCACAGGCCTGGAGCGTCCAGTGTGAACGTAGCGTTGGAGATTCCTGATGTATTGTTTCCTCACAGTAGAGCCAAGTCTTACGTGTCTTTAATAATTCCAGTCATTTTTCATGAATCGTGCTGTTGAGATTCCTTTCTGTGTGTGAATGGAGGAGAGGACAAAGGAGGGGCTTTAGTTTTAAATCTTTTTTGTGTTTTGTTGCTTGTTTTTAATTCCTTTGAGCTGCAACATGTGAAAAGCGCTTTTTATAAAAAAAAAAACTCTGATTGATAAGTTCAGTTTGTTGAATGAAGGTCATATTGTACCCAGATTTTCTCTCTGTTCTGACAAATGTCAATATGAAATGTGAACAAGTTTTAAAATTAAAACTACAGCTGATCTTCTCTCCAGGATGAAAAATAATTAATGATGACGCTGAAAATTATGTTACTATAATTAGCAAACTAACAAAAAAAGAGCAAACCTTTAATTTCACATGTAATAAAGTCACTAAATTGAACTAAATTACCAAAATATGCTTGTTTTTTTACTTAATGGTCGTGAAGTTCTTAGAAATATTGATGATATCCAATCCTAATGCTGTATGTACGAAATACTCTGTCCTTTTGGTTTAAACAAACATAGCTGTAATACTATTTCAACTTTGGAATGTTTTCCTTGTGCATATTGTTATGAAAGCAAGTTGTTGAGTTTATGCCAAATATGTTTATAAAAGCCACTTGATCGTCTGTTTGTGAATAAACTCGGTTTTGTTTTGTTTTGTTTGTTTTTAGATATATTGAACACCTTTTTGTTTTCCTCGTATTAGGGTTTGCATTCTAGTTGGCACAGTTGTTAAACTGTCTTTTCATGTCATAAACACGTTGACCCCTGCTTTAAATGCTTTTCTTTGAAAATGAAGCCCAAATCACCCACAACAGTTGGTTAGGTGAAGACAAACACCGTTTGTTCCCATCATTAACCCTTTGCCACCTGAAGCTGCTGAAACCAACATCACTGATGGTTTCACAAACACACACTGTGTTGTGTGATGCAGAGTCTTGATGGCAACCAGCAAACCACAACCAGCAGCAGCTTTGCATGTTGAACCTTGTGTCCTGTTGACAGCTGCACTCTCGTGTTTTGATCCACAGCGCGGTTCGTGATGTTTTCAACTTCCTGACTTGTTTGTCAGCGTGGTTAATGTCAACCGGTGGGAAACTGGTGACCTGTTCTCTAACCTGCTGCAACTGTAGCCTCAACTGATACCCACGCCTTCACGCTGCACCCACACCGAGCTTTCCCATGGCAGAATGGCCAGGTAATGCAGGTGTTTTGTAAAATGATGACTCAAGATAGATAGATGGATGGATGGATAGATAGATAGATAGATATGCAGATAGACCTTTATTGTCATTATCACAAGGACAATGAAATTGCAGCAACTGTTACTGTGTAAAAAGACATAATATAAAAGAAAAATACAATATAAATATAGAAAAATATGTCAAAATATATACAGAGAAATTGTGCAATATAGGAGTAATAAAAAATAAAGAATGACTTATATTAAAGAACATGCGTTGAAGTAAATGAAGAAGAATTAAGCTGGTTTTTAAGGATACAGTGAAAAAAGAGTGCTGGTTAAATTTGGTGGGAGAATAGGAGGATCAGAACTGCAATGACTCAGTCAAAGAACTCACTTTAACACAGTTTTATAACAGTTACAGAATTCAACAACTCTGCCTGGTCGCATTTTAACATTCTATAGAATGAATCCACCTTAAACCCACTGCTATTAACTTGTTGCCAAAAAAGTAATAATTAAAAAACCCATACAAACTAGAATACTCAAAAAAAATTATTTTACCCTTTAACTCCGAAGCTCCAGTGTTTATGTTCTTTAATTTACCGAAAGTTTTCAACTGTTAACGTGATAATTCCAGCAGATTCTGAAGGAGAAACGCGGCTCGACCAGACAAAAATTCAAATAAATATTCAATGAAAGATAAAACAGTTGGAGTGCAGATGTCACAGTCTGGGTCTTTATTAGAACCATAGAGTTAACTTTATTAAATGTGGTTTTTCACATTGTTTCGTCCTATTTTTATTAGTTGAATGTAGTAAATGTATTACATTTCTTTGACTAATACACATTTTTAAAATTAGTTTTTTTTAAGTGTCTAAAAGGCATTAAAACATCAATTCAGATATTTTATAAAATTTGCAACAAGACAAAAACTAAATTTTATAGATATCTCTGGTTATTAACTGAATTTGTAATAAACATTATTTTGTGTTTAGCTTGATAAACACGGTGAATAATTCTAGATGAAAGCATAAATAAATTAAGACTGAAAGTGTACAGCAGTAATTTCTGTAAGCTAGCGAGGCAGTTTCTTCTCTCTCATTCTTTTAAATTCGGAAATATTCATGTCAGGTTTCTGTTTCTGTCTGCAGAGGAGTCGTGGTTTATTTAATGTGTTTGCAGGTTACTCACAGTTGACTCCTGTAGCCCTCAAGCTGTTGTCATGAGTCAGTCTTTGTGAAAAGGGATTTCCTGATGCTACAGAATTCCAGAGAAGTTCTATGAGTGGAAACACAGCAGCTGAATTCATCTGAGCTTTGATCTGAGCTGCAGCAGCCTTTTGACACAAACTTCCTTCCGGTCTTCATCATCAATTCATCTAGTCAGCTGGAGTGTCTATATGGGAACAACATTCCTGAGTTTAACCCTTTAACACAGGGGTGTCAAACTCAATCGCACAACGGGCCAAAATCCAGAACAAACCTTAAGTCACGGGACGAACAGGATAAACATCTATTGAACACTCTAAAACTAAAATGTTTAAAACTTCAAAAACGTAACTTTTTAACATAATTATGAACTAGATATATAGCATTACCTGTGATAATGATAGTGTGAATGCTAGTGCTGAATTTGGTCACTGAAGATGCTAGTGCTGATAGCTGAAGACGATGAAGCTGACAGAATATTAGATAAATGCCAAATTAGCCTAAAAAACAAAGAAACAAAAAAACAAAAAACCTTAGGTTAGCTAAAACAGCTAGCATGTAGCTAGAATAGTAGCTAAACTCCAATATATCCTAAAACAATCTTAGTAAATCCCCAAATAGTCCAAAAAGCTAGCAGAATGCCAATTTTCTAAACTTTAAAACCATAATTTTTTAACATAATTATAAATAATAAAAAAGCAGGAATATTATTCCAGAATAAATCAACTTAAACTTTAAATAACTTTCAATATTTTAATCTCCATAAAAATCTATTTTGTCAAAATTATACAAGTTAGAAACAAGCACAAGATAACATCAGGTCATTAATAACAATAAAATAAAATGATCTGGAGGGCCGGATAGAATTACCTGAGGGCCGGATCCGGCCCCTGGGCCTTGACTTTGACACGTGCTTGAACACCTGAGGCGTCACCAGTGACACTCAAACACAAAATGTTTCACGTACTGTCATTTTTAACCATTAGCAGCAGATTTCGAAGGAGAAAAGCGACTCACGCTGGTGAAGCTCCGGTGCTAAAGGGTTAAACTGTTGAAATTTGAACTGTGCTCAGAACAGAAATATTTTTAGGATAACATAACTTTGCTTCCACAATAGAACCCAGACCCAGGATTGGTTCATACAAAGCTCCTGTTAAGATACAGTGGAACAGAGAACTCTTCCATAAAGGAGATGATTGCATGGCTAAATAACGAGTGAAATAAAAAAAATATATTATATTATTATTCTTCGTGTCATTTAAACTCTCAAACATTTACTCCATAAACCATTTCTTCACGAACCCATATTTTCTAAATTCCAGGTTTATCTTTGTTTTCGTTGTCATTGTTTGTCTTTCAACAAGCAGCAAAACAGTGCATGCTTGGAAGTTCCTGTCTGTGCAGGCTGAGCTGAAAACAGAGGCCAGTACAACAACATCTCACATCCTGCACTTTGACAGCCGCAAAGCAAGAGAGGCCGTTCTCAATAATAATGCATTGGAGGTAAAAAAACAACAACTATAAGTAGAGTATTGTTTTTTCTCGAGCCACGCACCAGTCAGTATACAGAAGCAGATGCTACAGCTCGCATGAATATTGCAGGTCTGTACGTTTTTGCACACATCCTGTTGCTTTTTTTAGGGCGAACCAAAGACTGAAATCTTTCACACTGCAGCGTCTTCCTGATTCTGCTCCCGCTTCCTCCAGACGCTTTCACTGCTGCTTAGCAGGAGGAAATCTTTCAGAGCAGCTCTCTCAGAGGGAAAGGAAACTGGCTGTTTGACTTTGCTCTGAGTAATCTCACTACAATTAGGAGGCTTGTGCTGTGGCAGTTGGTTCAATCAATCATCTGCTGGAGACGGAATAAACCTGCAGCTCCCAGAATGTAATAGATCTGATTCATTCAACAGCAACCACATTCAAATTCAGACATTTGTAGAAAACTGTTCAAAGATTTATTCAAAACTGAAAAGAAACATGTTGAAATGAATGTATGAGGTTTAACAACATCTGTGATTAACAATAGAAACATTGACATTTTATGATCTGATCTAAAGCATTACAAAAAGGCCAATAAGACTAAACAAGCTCTACAATTGTAACAATAAAAGGTTTAAAATGAACCATCAGCTTTTCAGCCCCTAAACATGTTTGACTCTCAACAGTCTCAGCTTTTTTAGATTGTGTTACGTATTGACAGGGTCTCACATCAGACTAAACAATCAATAACTCTCAGCGGAAAAAAACACATTTTGATTTGATTTTCTTTATTTGCACATACATAAAATACAATCACATGGATTACAGTGACAATTACAACTGAAATCTGTGCAGGAGAGAGAGAGAAGACCTACACAATAACCACCTCCCAAAATATAATCATGCAACACAAACACAAATGTCAGGCAAAATAACAATGTTACATTTATATTGAATATTGTTAATATCTTATACTTTTGAATATAAGAATTGAAGGAGACTTCTATTTGAACAACTACACGATACACAAAAATCTTTTTTGTAATAATAATAACTTATTCAAATATTTTATGTATTGCCCCAAATTATACTACAGTAGATAAAGTGTGGATAAATTAAACTGTAGTACAGTTTTATCATGCAAGGTGTATTAATAGAGTGAATTTTGTTTCTGAATACCAACTGATTTCATAACTTTTTTACAAATATTTTGAGTTTGAATTTTCCAAGTTAACTTTTGATCAACAGTCACTCCTGAGAACTTAGTTTTGTTTGAGTAACTTGGTTAATAAAAATGCCATCAATATTAAGTTTTTGATTAAATGACTTAAATTTATTACTAAAAATAGTGTAATTCATCTTGTGTGCATTTAAAGAAAGTTGATTTAATGTGAACGACTCTGAAATAACAGATAATTCTTCATTTGCTTCATTCATCAGAGTCAACATTTGTGTTGGTTATGAGAAGATGTCAAGGATACATCCAGGATATCTAAATAAAAAAACTGGAAAATGATGAATATTTAGTGAATAGAGGTTTTACTGAAAAGAAGACTTATGCAGCTGTAAAAAATAATGTAAGCTTTTTACAAACAACAAGTAATTGATCTCTTATTGTAAAAGGACAAAAACAAAAGTAACAACAAATGTATTTCAAATGATATATTTTTGCATATATATCGTCTGTGTTTTTCGGTATTGCTACATTTTGTTAAAATGCTGTAAAACAAAAGGAAATGTTTAAAAATGTAAATTCCTTTGGTTTCTGTTTCATTAGCTCGTTCTGCACAGTCTCCTCTCTTCTTCTCTGCAGTTCAGACATTTCACTGCGATTTACGAGAATATTGTTTTAGAGAAACCGCAGCATTCGTTGTGTTTCTTCAACATACAGTCAGATGCCTTCCATCTTTAGCGTCTCACACCACACAGCCGTCAGTTACCGCAGCAGACAGACTGCGCATGCAAACGCTCTGCAGACGGTGGGACGAGCGCCCTGCCTCACAACACCTGGAAGCTTTGCTGTTGGCTTGTTTTGCACAACCGAGATCTTAAAAAATCCCCAGTCCCTAAACGCAGCCGGACCTGACAGCTGACCTGACAGGTGACCTGACAGGTGACCTGACAGCTGACCTGACAGCTGACCTGACAGCTGACCTGACAGGTGACCTGACAGCTGACCTGACAGCTGACCAACAATTCTTAGAAATTGACAATACCAGGATTTATACATATTTCAACATTTGTTATTCGCAAAATGTTGTTCAAAGTAGTGTGTGTCCCAATTTTTATTCTGTGAATGTTGAGCAGCAGTCGTTCTGACCTTTTTATTTTTTAGCTCTTTGCCTTTTTTTGATTGACATTTGGAAGAAAACAAGGAGAAGAAAGTTCAGAATAAATCTAGATGCTGCAGAATGTTTTCTGTATGTATTGATTGACAAATAATTGTTACAAAGCCTCTTTTTAATCGACAAAAAAATAACACCAAGCAAAAATGAGACATTTAAAGCGTTGCATGTAAATTTAAATAATCCAAATTGGGTTCTTTAAAATGCATTAGGTTGAACTGAGATCAAATTCTTCACTCTTTAGCTTATCTTTTCATGTCATCAAAGCTACAGATGTCTATGATGACTGGTGTGACATGAATTCTTATAACTGCTGATAGGATCTTTGTAGAAGTGATGTTAGAAACAACCTTCTCTTGTTCTTGTGTCAGATGCACACCAAGCATTTTGAGAGGATGGGCTGGTTTCTGGGCAGCAGACGTAAAGCTGCACGGCAGCTTTGGACTTCAGTTACCTTGAAACAAAGACTGAAAGTTCTGAACGTGGATGTGAAGCAGAGCAGAACCTGCTGGTTTTCAGGAACCCACGAGCAGTCTGTTGACACTCAGCACACGGTGGAGCCCTGAGGCACACCCCGACACCACAGCTGTGTTGACAGAATGACAGAGACTCACTTACTCAGCTGGAACTCCTTTAACCCTTGGCACTCCAGTGTTCATGTTCTTTGATTTACTGTCCTTTTTTATTTGTTTAATTCCAGCTCATGTCTCCCATCTCCTTCAGAATCTGCTGGAATTATCATGTTAACGTTTGAAAAGTTACACTGTTAAAGTGTGTAAGCGTCACCGACGACGCCTCTTTCCACCAGCCTTTAATCACCTTTTGTCACCTGCTCTTTATTTTCCTTCTGCGTTTTCTTCATCAGAACCGTCATGCTCATCAGGGCTCAGATGAAGAGGGCTGGGCTTCTCTCTCAGTTACATTTCAGAATGGCCCCTCAGGACCCACATCAGCCTCAGAGGCTGCTGCTGCTCCACTCACTGCAGGACCATGATCTTCTACCTGCTCTTGGCTGCTCTCTCCCTCGGTGAGTCTTCACATTTCTTCACGGTGTTTCCAGGACTGGGTGTGCTGTCATGGATGCAGGGATTGATGGCTGGTGAAGGATGACTGTTACCGTTGTGTGTGCAGGGAGTGTGGCTTTGCAGCAAGCAAACATCACACAGGGAAGTTTGGGAAAAGTGATGGCTGCGTTCTCAAAGGAAAACCGTAAGTTCACCTTCTGCCTGAAGTAACAGGGATTCATCGAGATGTGATTGGCTACAATCTTGTCTGTCCATAGCTCTTCAGCTCCTTTACTTATTCAGCTCATTCAGCTATCAAAATATTCAGCTCTTTTAGGAGAAAGCTGCTCGTAAGCTTCAACTTCACTACTCTTCAATGTTTTAAACTATTCAACCCACTAACACTTTTTACACTCCGTTGTAAACGGCCTACGGAATTTTCAAAAAGCCTTTTTCAGCTGAAAACTTTCAACTTTACAAAACAAAAGGTCTCTGGTTTCAGCTAGAGAAAAAATTCAACTCTTTAACTATTCAGCAAACTTTGGCGTCTTGAACTTGTCTTTTTATTTTCAAAGTCCCTACAGTTTTTAGGATTTCGCGGTTCAGTTGACATGTCATCTTGGAGTCAGTTTTCAGTTATGACTGAAACCAAGTGCAAATTTAGTGCCAGTTGTAAACTGTGGGGCAGTTTTTATAGGATATTTTGGAGTTTAGCTAATATTTCAGCTACATGCTAGCTATTTAAGGCTAGTTTAGTCTTTTTTCCCCTTTTAGGCTAATTTTGAGTTTAGCTAATATTTCAGCCTTATGCTAACTGTTTTGGCTAAATTAGACAATATTCCCAGTCTTGTTGGCTAATTTGGCATTTAGCTAAGATTTTAGCAAGCTTTCAATTTCAGCATCTTCAGCTATCAGCACTAGTATCTTCAGTGGCCTTCATTTACACTACCATTATCGCAGGTAATAATATATTTCTAGCATATAAATATCTCCTTATTTTAGTTTATGTTGTCATCTTGTGTCATAAACAATATCATAGGTCCCACAATCTTGAAAAGTATATAAATCCTCAAAGTAACCAATATTTTCTCTGTGGTTTTGGAGAAAAAGGACAAATTCAGAGCTTTTCTCTCTAAGAAGTAGCTGTGTGGTCATGAGACAGAGCCGTGAACATGACTCATTTCCCACAATGACTGTATACCCGAAACGCCCAGATTCTGAGTCGAATCGACTCCAGTGCTGCTGCAGCTTCATCAGTTTGCATGAATGGGTTAAGCAAACAGGAAGTCCTTGTGGAAAACAGGAAGAGAAAGTAATTAGGATGCACCGCTCCCTCTTTAAAAATGCAAACAAAACACAAAAACTGGAAGATGAGGAAAGATGTAAATCAATGCAGGTTACTTTAAAACTGCAGCAGAAATGGCCTGTTATTGATGATCCTTCTCAAAAGGAGAGGGGTCATCATCCAGAATTGTAATGTATTGCACGATTCCTGAGCTACTTTTAGGTCACTTTGTTGGTAGCCACAGCAGAAGTAGAACACTATAGGAAAGTAATAGAATAGCCGACATTTTTCCCTTTAGCTGATATGTAATTACTGTTAATAATAAAGTTTGGTTTTGGTTAAGTGCAAACACAAAGTAAAAACCTCCACTTCTACTTAATTTAGTCTGTAGACATTAAATTATCAAAGAAATTACATTTGTATGAATGTATCCTAAAACAATATAATAAACAAAATATAAATGAAATTAAATTTTGTGATATTCATTTGATTAAAGTGCAGGTTTCTGTTTTATTCCCAGTGGAAATAATTCGATCTGATTCAACCAAGCTGACTGCAGTGAATCCCCTGTCTGACCTGCAGGTACAATGAAAACCACCAATGTGACCTCAGCTGTGTCTGAAGAGGATTTGACAAAACTTGAGGATCAAATTCACAGCAACCAAACCTCCCCCGTCGTCACGGAGGACGATGGTGAGTAAGAACCGTTTTTCTGGTTTCACTTTCAGGCGCACGCACTGCGTGTGATGTGATGTTTTTGTTGTTGAAATCCAAGTCTACCAATGTCATTTTCTTCCAGAAAGATTTCAAGACCAGGAGTTTGTTCTGGATCTTTCACCACCTGGGTGTGACAGGAAACGGCTGATTCATGCCACAGACTCCATCTGTGCTGACCGATTTCACAAGGACATGCAGGACCTCCGTGCAGACGACTGGTGCGTCCTGGAACACATTCTCAGGTAACTCTTCTCCAGCCTGACGTTTACAACCCCCTGAAAACTCTACTGACTTAGTAAACACCATGACCCATGCAGTGTGTGAAAACATACTTATTAAAAAGTTCAAGCATTTTGTCAGGTCACATGAATTGATCGTGCAGTTAAAAATAGACCATTTTAAACATGGATTGTTGACCTGTCATCCAAACACCAAAAAGGAGAACTGCTAATATGAGTTGAGTCAGACGAGGACCTGGGTTGATGGTGCAGTGATGTTGGAGTAGAGCCTGTCCTTTTGGGGAGTGAAGGTAGAAAAGAAAGAAACTATTGTTCTCTAAAATCATCTCATTTTTTTCTGTAGAGAGACTCTGACATTTACTTCTTTTATTTGTTTTTGATGAGCAGCTGCAGGTGCTGCTGTGGGCCCTCCCACATCCCAGTACTCTCCAAGTATTTCCAGGCCCTGAACAGGAACATGTTTTCTGCTGCAGCTGCAGCAGCTTCAGGCTCCAGAACATTTGTTTGCTCAGGCCGGCCTTATCTTTGTGTTGCTGCCACGCAGAGAGTCCTACACAAAGTCAGGAGGAACATTACCTCACAAAAGGGACTTCTGAAATCAACATGTGCATAAACATGTTTGTGAAATAATCAGTAGGATATATTTAAAGTCACATATGTGTGGGATCTCTCTGTTAAGGTTTGAAAATTTGAAATCCAAGCTGTTATCTGACTGAAAACATCCAGTGTGAAGTTTGATTAATCAGAAGCAAGAGGTGTTCATGCTTATTTTTAAATTTACTTTAGAGGCAAAAGAGAAAGAATAAGGGTTGACATTACAAACACAACTCCCTGTCAAACTCTTTGGAAATACAAAGTGTTTTGTTATCCTTTGAACAGGTTTTAGTTCTACATTTTCATATCTAATTCTTTTATTTTTTCAGTGAATCAAAGATAGGGCTTAAAAAAAACTTTTAGGTTTTCTTCCTTACAAAAAGAATAAAGAAATAATTGTCCTAAATATTTTTTGAAACCTTTAAAGTTCCTGTTATTTCACTGATTTTCTGATCATGTTTACCAACGTGTTTTTTCTTCTGCTGCAGACCCTACAATGACATGACCTTATGCGTGGAGATGGTGACTAACTTGGTGGGCTGCTACTTTCCAAACTCCGACGTTCAAGAGCTCTTCCTGTTCCTCCACTCCAACTACTTCCACAACTGCAGTGAGGAGCAGCAGTTTGCAGACGCCCCTCAAAGCGTGGTGCTCACCCTCACCATCGCCCCTGTCAGCCTCATCCCCGTCCTGGTGTATCTGGTCATTCGCAGAAGCTAGAGCGGCGGAGGCCAAACCGAAACAGAGCGCACTTCTTATCAGAAAAGATGTCAAACACAACCGCAGTGTTGCACAAGTGGTTTGTTGTTGTGTCAAACATTTTCCACAGCTTCCTTTTATAACAGCTACAGACAGTTTCTGTCTACAGCTCCTCTGGAGAGAACTTTACACTTTTAGTGGCACAAATCTTTACATTCCAAAATTCATCACTACATTTATTAACATTTTGATATTACTTAAGTGAATAAAAATAAAGATGTTCTCGCAGAAATGTTTTATCTGCAAATTACAGATACAAAAAAATAGCAAGAATGTCATCATCTTTAACCCTTTAACACGTGAGTCGTCGTCAGTGACGCTTCAACACAACATCTTTAACATCCTGTAACCTTTCAACCGTTAACACGATCATTCCAGTCGATTCTAAATGAACTCATGACAATGACGGTAAACAGCCGAACTAAACGATGATGCAGTCAAATGTTTTGTCTTGAGGTCTCAGCCGGACATTTCGTAGCTGAGCTAAAACAGGAACACATCCTGATGACAGATGTCAGCTCCTGAGTCCAGTGCTCTGCTCTTTCTTTGAGAAACACTGTTGCTGTCTTTATAATGTAAAACTGTGCAACATGTAGGAAGTCAATACATTTATAAAAGATACTCTCATGGATGGAATTATAGCAGATGAGACAAATCAATCAGAAACAATCTGTGGTTTGAAATGTTTGTGCAAACTTGTAAGAAATTAGTTCAATCATTGTTATTCCATCAGATTCTCATAAACAGAAATGTATTAACTCACTTTACTAAAAAGCCATAAAAACTATTGCTATTGATGTTTATAGATTCATGTCTTTGTTTCTCATGTCAAAAATCTCAGCAGCGTCTCAGCAGACATACATGTGGCATCAAAGCCTTGAGGTTTCCTCTTGAAGAAGAGCCGGTGTAAGCTCCAGAAGCTCTCATCAGCGTACGAGTTCTGCAGAACCCCCCCTGCAGCACAGAGAACTGCTTCTCGATGTCCACACACTGAGATGATGCTTTGAAAAGCATCATTAAAGGAATATTAAACCATTAAATGACTCATCTAGATGCAGCTTGAATTTGTAGCCGTAAAAAATCCTGCTTAAATTCAAGCTGCTGTCTGTGCTTCCCCTCATGGTAGCTTTACCTGCTTCACAAATGACTAACAATGTTAAAGATACGGTCATTTATTATTTCAAGAATAAATTCTACTGATTCCCAGCTAAGTGCCATACTAGAAGCTGTTCAGACAAAAGCTATTACATATTTTTCCTGATTAATATTTTATTTTTTTATTGTATGTTAGCAAATAACATTTTCTCAAGTAGTGAAATCGGTCAGGAACTTTTCTTTATTCATTTATTTTTACTTTGTCAATTAAAAAACAGAATCAAACTTTACAGAAAAAAACCTCATGATGACAGCAAACATTACGTCTTATGTCATTAGTCATTAAAAATATTTTGTGAAATAAGAAGATAATTCTGACATTCTGTCAGAAATTGTTTTGAGGAAATAGTAATTAGATCTTTTTTGGTTTGAAACCGCTCTAATACAGAATCAGAGGCTTTAACATGACAAAAGCCTGAACAGAAAGCACATTCTTAGTGTTTTGAGGGCTTTAGACCCAAAAACAAAAACATTTTCAAAACGTCTTTTTTGGCCCATGTTTTTATAAATACAATTCACTCTGCTGAATGCTCAGGACTTAAATTAACTTGCAGTATTGAAAAACAATGTTGCAGCCTGTTCTCTTGTATTTATGAATATTCAAATAACACAAAATGTGTAAAAAAAAATATTCTATTTAAAAAAAATGTTTGCAATATTTTTTTAACATAAACATGTCAAACCCTAGTTTGTGTCCTTCACAACAAAAAGCACTTCTGAAGTTTTCAGTTTTACAGTAAAGGCTTTCTATGTTCAAAAATCTATTTTTTCTTTTTTGTAAACCACAGAAGCTCAATAAAGCTCTTGAAGGTATATAAGTAAATATATAACATTTAAATTCCCCTGAATGTCATCACGTCATGACACGAAATACTTTCTTTTTAAAAAAGGGTTGGAGGTTCTGAGAGGGATTTCCTGCTCTGAGAGTTTGTGGATCAGAAGCTGCTTCATGTGAGCAGATCCGTGCAGCTTCCTGAAGTCAAGTTCCCGGGCCAGAAACGCTGTCATGCGCTGTGTTTCCATGACATGTTCTTCAACACTAGTTGTGGGCTGCATTAAATACAGGAAGTACTTAAAGTAAGTCCCAGTGGTTCTGGTTGCTGAACTCAGCTTTCTGCCAGGTGAGGCAGGTGGGAATAACCGCATTTGAAATTCAGTTATTTGAACAGAATTTTTATTTTTAATGTTTTGGATATTTTCTTTTCAAATCAAATGTATTTGTTGTTAAGGAAGAATTCCATTTAGTCTTGATGTTGCAGCAAAGAGCATTCAGTTCTAGGAAATGTTGCCATCCAGTGGACAGAAAGAGCATCAACTCTCAGTTTGAATACCAGGAAGTTTTTTTTGGTTGTTGTAGCCAAAGCAGACACTGCTGAAACAGTTTGTTTGATTTAAAAACTTTTTAGTTGAAAACTGTCTGCATCTCTTCCAAAAATTAGTCTGAACCTTTTCAAGACAGCGCGCTTTCACTAACAGCCTTTGAGTTTTCCCCAGGACTTTAAAAGAGTTCCCACCTCTTTCCACAGCTCTACCTTGCTCAAGGACACTTCGACACATGGGCAGACTAGGAATTGAACTTGGGATCTTCCAATCAGGAGTTGACCGCCCTCCCCCTGCACCACGGCCATCCAAATAACTCGAATAACTTGGGATAAGGGAAAAATATCTTTAAAAAAATTAGGATTAGAAAGAAGATGTTAGGAAGGAAGCATCACAGTGATGATGGTTATCCTTACAAATAAAATGACTGGGAAATAACTGTCTGTTTCTTAATGGAAGTCTATGGGACTTTGGCCTTCTTGGAACCCGCGGCTACTTCCTATTTAGAACACAAGAGGGGAGAGGTCCTACTTATACAGTCAATGATGACCACACCCCCAGGGCCCTGACAGCACTATAGCAGTCACTATGGGCAGTCCTCCGGAGCAGACCTCACCACTCTCCACTTGTTGTGGTTCTTTTCCAGGTGAAGATTCCAATTTTACATCATGACTATTTCTTCTTTTGCAATCAAAAACACACATATAGCAGATTTGTTGATTTATTCCTGCACACATTTCATGATTATGTTGGCAAAATTGCAAAAATATAAAAAAACAACACTGCAATGCATCTCTCCTTTTTTTTATCTGAAAATAAAACCTGAAATATTTCTGACAGGAATATGAGTGTAAAACAAAAAGAAAAACTCAAATGATTTTCTGTTTCATCATATTTTGACAAATGCTACTGTGTAAAAACTATAGTTACTTCATAGTTAAGATTGTAATAGCTGCTGTGGTTTAGATTTGTGCATGTAGATTTATTTAATTGACAATTTTAAATTAGAAATGTAAGCTTTGGTTGGAACAAACATGGTCAAGTGATTAAAATCAACCATTTTGTCTAAATAAAATCATAATTTTTAAGGTAAGAAGGTTGTCTAGACAAAAAGACAAAACTAAAATGAGTGCAGATATGCTGCAGTACAGCAAAGCACTAAAGGCCCGGTCCCACAGGATTTGACGGCCATATCACGGCAAAAAAGTTGGAAAATCTGCCACATGCGGTTAGACGCGCTAACTTTATGCATGTTCATGGAATCGCAGTGTCCATTCCTCTGCCACTCCACTGCCAGAGCACTGCTCAATCACGTGTGAGCGCGTCCTCCCTCGCTCAGTCGCTAAACAGACGCTGTAAGCAGAGGTACAAATGCAGACCGACCGGGGCAACGGCCATGCTGCAGCCGTACACATTCATTCATTCATCGTCTTGTCCGCTTCTTCCCTTTCGGGGTCGCGGGGGTGCCGGAGCCTATCCCGGCTGCTGATGGGCGAAGGCGGGGTTCACCCTAGACAGGTCTCCAGTCTATCTCAGGGCCTCAATCACACACACATTCACTCTTACATTTACACCTAGGGGCAATTCAGAGTCATCAATTAACCTATGAAGCATGTTTTTGGACGGTGGGAGGAAGCCGGAGTCCCCGGTGAAAACCCACGCATGCACGGGGAGAACATGCAAACTCCACACAGAAAGGTCCCAAATCCCCCAGCCGGGATTTGAACCGGGGCCTTCTTGCTGTGAGGCAAGAGCGCTAACCACTACGCCACCGTGCAGCCCCCAGCAGTGCACAAACGTGTAATTTCGGCATCCAAGCACGTGTGCCGGCGTTCGCTCCACAGCCTGATCCCGCACTGAAACTGCTGTTGGTACCACATGCAGTCACCCGCTGTCAATTTTTGCGTGGTTAAAAAATTATTTCCGCGTGTAATGGCAGCCAAATTTTGTACCGCGTGTATGCGTGTCGATTCCGGGGATGACATTTCTTCCGTGTTCTAGCCGTGATAGGCAGTGAAAGGCAGTCGGACGGGCTCTCAACACAACAACACTCACATTCTGAAAACAAAAAGTTCTTGTTTTAAACATGACTAAAGTTGGTCAATGATACTCATATATGTGGGAACACAGTGACATGCAGTCAGGGGAGGCAAGTAAGGCTGTGCCTCACCAGTAAAATATAGCTAAAAAAATACATACATTAAAAAAGGAGGAAAATACTTTTTAATTATTAAAAAAAAAATTAAAGATGATTTTTTTTTTTTAGACACGTCTATTCTTGGCTTCCTTTGTCTTTGTGGGTTTTTTAATGTTTCTTTGGTTAAAAAAAGGAGCAAATTGAAGAGTTTCCTGTTCAAATACAAGAGAAATCATCAGGTGAGGCTCCAGCAGTCTGTGCCTCCTCAACACTGCACACACTGACTTGAGCTGCAGATGACACATTTCTGCTGTATTATAGTGTGCTGTGCTATTTTGGTCTTTCATTATAAAAGAAACTTTCCTTGTGTACTTCATTTTTCTATTTCTATTTCACTACATGTGCCTCAAGGCAGAGGGCGCTGATGAGCCAAGATAATGTAACACTGCAGCTAAAGAATAATAGAGTTAGCGATAGCAAGTCAAGTGCAGCCGTCCAGATATTCTTTAATATTGTTTAACATCATTTTCTAAATGAAGGATTGCGTGTCTAAAATGACTCAGACACGTCACTGGCAGTGATTTATATTGAGACAGAGAGACTTTTAAAACTAAAGAAGGAAAAAGAAGACTTCTACAAACAGGTTATTTATGTGTTTCTTCAGAAGGAGTGTCAGATGAACTTAATTTATAAGTAAAATTAAGTCAGCAATATCCATGTTGGTGAATTGTGCACGAAAAATGTTGATATTGAATTTTAAACACACTTTGACTGTTGTCAGTCATCTGTTTTTAAATCTGACTGATGATGTCAGTGCCTCACCAGCTGTGAATGTCACTGCATGTCACTGAGGCAACCCTCCTGTAGCCCAAATTTGAGTAGATCTGCTTATGTATTGGCAATGTGACTCAAATGGAAATTAAATGGTAAGAGTCTAGAGAGAAATAGATACTTAAAATAGGGTAAAAAACATTTTTAAGTTCATACTGACTACAAAAAGCTCCCAGATGTACAGAAAACCAGAAATCTACTAATCTAGTAATACCTGTTTTCACTGATCCGGTTATCTCTGTGTTTAACCACTTTCACTTTCCTGCAGTCAACTCAGACAAACATGTCAGAATCAGAAAGCTGCACTGCACAATGTAGTTCAGCCACAATAAAGGTCTGAAGTTTATTTCTGTCACCAGGCAAATCTGGGGCCTTTTGACAATACTGGTATCTAGAGTTTGTTTGCTGAATAAACAAGCATTTGCATGAGACTATCTAATAAATGTTTAACTTTAACACTTTAAGATAATCACACAGGAAACACTTTTCACTTATTTTTTTCTCTTGCAGGTGGTAAGTAACCTATGATTCCCATTCCAAAGAAAACTTGATTTGACAGGATATATGTTTAGGTTGTGAGAAGACTCATATGAGAAAGCCAGAAGCCTCCATTACAGGTTGGGATTTCTAGAAAAATGTTATTGAACATTTTTCATTTACAGCTTAGGTCAAGGGGGTGGGGCAGCATAATTTCAGGCTCCTCCCCCTATGTTAATTGTCCATTTGAAAAAGACTAAAGATGGACTCAGTCCCGCTTTGGTTTCCTCCTCTTGGACATCTTGAGGCACAGGAATCGCATGAATCCAACTACAGCAGCTATGAGGATCAACGTGATTGCTACTAAAAAGGAAATAACATCCAGAGAATAATAGGAATACCAGGGCATCTTGTAGGACTCTGTACGTAAATGTGCGGCTCCCTTGTGCCGCATGACGTATTCGACCCAGTAAACAGCTGTGTCCAGTGGATGCATGGGCTTGTCCCGATGGAGGGACGACAGACGCTTCATGTTGTCTCTGTAGGACGAATTGTTGAGAACCTCTTGTAGCGCTTCCAAAAAGCTCTGCCGGTTCAGCTTTGCTGCATCGACCCCCTTTGCTGCCCCTCGCGCTTCCAGTCGCAAAATGTTTTCAAACTGGTCAAACAGAAGGGGGATGCCTACAATGGGCACTCCATGGTAGATCGATTCATAGATGCCATTAGTACCACCATGGGCAACAAACACTTTAATTTTGGAGTGGCCTAACAAATCGTTCTGCGGCATCCACTTCACCAGCAGAGTGTTGTTGCCCAAGTTGTCGGGTCGTTCTCCGGCATGTCTCCATATCACCTTCTGTGGAAGTTGTGCAAAAGCAGCAGCTATTTCCGAAGTGATTTCTTGTGGAAGAGCTTTCACTAGTGTCCCTAAAGACATGAGGATAAAGCCATGCTCTCCTGAACTTTGGACAAAGTCCTCCAGCTCTGGCGGTAAAGGCTTAGACGGCTTACACTGAAATCCACCAATGTAAGCGACGTTGGGCATGGTCGGCCGGGGGAACTCAAAGACAAAGTCCACCCTCATGAGCCAGATGTCTGCCCCTTGTAGAAGGTGGTAGAAGTTTACATTCTGACCAAAGTACCTTTCCACTAGTGCGTCATAGTGAGGACATACAACCAGCTTGTCAATGCATGTGTTGAAGAAATAGAAAAAAGTGTTTTTGGTCCTTTCCAAAAATGTCATCTTGTCAGTGACGGCATGTCCAGAAATTGGAACGTAGGATGTTGGAGAAGGCGCCACCACAAAATGACCCTCCCCACTGGTGATCCATCTTACATTGAAAACAGTTGGCAGCTTTAGTTGGTGAGCCACCACGACCCCTACAGGTATCCCAGGGTCCACGAGAACCACATCAAACTGAGAATCCTGGATACTCTGCAGCAGAGATTTGTTCTCGAAGATTTCTACAGCCAACATGCTGGCCTGCCGATGAATGTTTGACAATACTGTGAGCATCTCCCAGTAGAACTTCACAAAGCCCATCACAGACCCACCATGCCTCTTGATCTCAAGCATCTTGACCAAGAACGTGACAAAGAAGTCCTCTTCTTCTATGGAAATAGCTTCTGGTAGACTGATGGTGATTGAGCGGTAATGAGGGGCATTTTCTTTCACATACCAGCTGGTGGCAGTGCGGACCACAGTAACCTCGTGACCTTTGGTGTGAAGGCTCTGAATGAGCAGGTTCATGTTGAGCCAGTGGCTGCCATCCACCGGGAACACCAGGATCTTTCCAGCTTGAACTGTGGGTCCAGCTGGGAGGTGCACACACACCAGAAAAATGAGAAACGCTCCGGTGAAGGTCCCCATTGATTAACTAGGAAAAACAGAGAAAATGTCATCGTAATAATGGTCTATTTTGCAATAATGGCTTTTGTCTGATGCTGAAGTTGTGCATTTAGACTGAGGATGACAGCATAAATCATTTCTAAACTGTAATAGCTTGAAGGGAACAGAAACAGAAAACATCTGGAAGTACTTAAGCATTTAGATTATCCACAGGGGAGGAGCCCGGAACAAAAGTCTAGAACAGAAATTTGTGGCTGTGTGTGTGTGTGGGGGGGGCAGACATCTTGAAGTTAGAACTCTGTGAAATCTTTGTCACTTCCAGCTCTTTTGTGATTATTTAACAGTTGACTAAACTAAAAATAGTGGAAAGTAGAAATCTCAAGAATCCCACATAGAAGGTGAGTGACTGAGACAGCTGTAACTGGGACATCACAGGTTGTGGCTGCAGCCTCATGTAGCTTTCAAAGATTAAAGGGACCCTACCATGATTTTCTTCAGCCTTTCAGAGTAAGCTATATCCATAAATATGATCATATATACATTGTGAACACTAAAAAACAAAGTATTTATGAAATATGAGTCATTTTTGTGGACTGTTTAATACATGGAAGTAAAACGACTCGATCTCTGAGGCTCCGCCTTTCACTCCTTGTCGGTCCCACCCATTTCACGACATCATCCTTGAGCCTGCCTCCCTGAGCCTCCTCGGCATGACCAAACTTTGTAAAAAAAAACATGTGACTTAAGTTCTCCTTAGTCATAGGCCAGCAGCTTTTGATCGTCTGTATGAAGGCCAGGTTCAACACCTTTTACTGCAGCTTTGGTACTGCAGAGGAATCCTGCATGACGGTCACTGAGAAATCTCAGAGCGAACCGAACCGAACCGAAGTTCAGTCCGATTGGAAACGAACTGAGAACACCTTGAAAGTTGGGTCCAGAGCGGTTACTGGTACAGGAAGGTAATTATCCCTGCCAGTAGACTGATTCTAGCGGCAGGGATAACTACCATGGCGCCACAGCTCCACAGAGAAGGTGGGTGTGTTTTCATTGTAGTCTGGGGGTGGAGCTTGCAGCACAAACTCTTCCTGGAGGGAGTGGTTGGCATCGTGTTTTCGTCAGCACGTTTCCACCCGTTCGTTTTCGTTTCCTGCAGACAGCGCAGGTTTTTTGAGGATTACTTTTAAAGATAAGGCCAGGATTCCAGGTCATAAATGGCCTTCTGAGGGTTAGCCAGCTAAAAATGTCTGCAGCAGTGAAGACACGAAGAGTTTTCCCTGAGAGGCCAGCTTAAAGAGCCTATACCATGCCAAATCAACTTTCTGAGCTTTTAGGTGTATTATACAGTTCATTCCTCATTATAAACAACCCCAAAGCGGCATTTTGATCCTTTAATGCATGTCTAATCATTCCTCTATAGACCAGCACTCTGAGCACAAGCCCCTCCCAACTCATGAAAACGAGCAGGTCCTCACATTGTGATGTCACACAGTGAGAACTGCCTCCTTTAGGAGGAGTCTGCACTGCCGGCACCGCCCCCAGTCTAATGGCACATGCACACCCAATGCAATTCTGGCAGCAGAGACGGCAGTCTCCAATGTTAGTCATCGGCCCAGAGTTGAAGCGATGTGACTGACCGGCGCGGCGCGAATGTCTGCCAGCACCTCGATTTGAGCGGCGAGGTGCGAAATGCAAATACCTGAAGTCTGACAGGTCGCTGCGTCGCCTCAGCTAATCAGGAACTCAGCTTTGGGCACGTGACTTCTCCTGTGACTCTATTAGCAGGTAGAATACTAATGTAATAACAAATGTTTATGTCACAGCGCGAGGTTATCTGGTTGCAACAAAACCTGAATCTGGTGTAATATTTAAAGACGAAAGCTAAACTAATAAACACAGAACTAAAAATGAGTCAAAGAAAACACCGATCAAAGCATCACCTTAGATTGTGAGGGGGAGTTTTGACATGCAGCAGAGCATTACAGGAACAAAAAACTGCCCCTAAACAGAGACAGTCATCCAGGAATACTGTATGCTCCATCAACGGTCACCAGCTGAACTGCAGTGAGACCAGAGCTGCTCATGACACCTTCTACTCTCCAGTTTTCTGTGTTTGATCTATAAGTTTGTGTTTAGGACAACACAGTGGTCATTTTGATGTATTATCCTTTCTGTATTGTATTTTTCATTTCCTTCTCTTCCAGCGCAGCTGCGCAGGACTTCCTCTCAAAAGTGCTTCAATCTCTGCTCCACTCCAGATCAGAAGTACACATTTACAACCAACTAATTAAAAAAACTGAGCTCTTTTTTGGAGAATTTTTAGAAACAGCTCTGTCCTTGACAGGAATTTGTTTCTCCCTGAGCCTTTTGCATGAATATCTTTCACTCCAGCCATACATTAGGAGATCATCTGCTCTCTCTGTCTGTGTCATTTACACTCAGTCAATAGAAAGGGCAGATGTAATCTGTTAAACTAATGTTACAGAACGTCCTGCCTTGAAAGCACGAGACCTGAAAGCACACAGCGTTGCTCAACAAATGAAAGTCCAGAGGAATGCACATGACTTCCAACCGCAGGTTTTAGTGTTCTCTAATCTGATCCTCTATTTAACACCACCCTGCTAAACAGCAGTGATCTAAAATGTATGAACTGTGAAAAAAATACCCTGGATTTCGTCTGCATACCTGAGGAATGGAAAAAGCAGATCCTTTTTTCATTTACTCCTAACTCTAAAAATGCTGTGTGTTTTGGTCTGGTAAAGAGCAGCAGTAAAAGTTTGAAACCTACCTCAAAGCCCTCAGCGGGTGGATAAAAACACAGCTTTCACTCTCTTTGCATGAATGGAGTTTGGTGCTCTTGTTCAGCAGAATTTAAACCCTGATTACAGTTACATAAGAAAACCTGGGAGGGGTGTGTGAGGAGTGGACTTCAGTTACATGTGTGCAGTCTGGAGGGAAGGGGAAGGATAAACATCTGACCAGCGCACCACCCCCTGCTTTTGGGAAGGACTCAAAAGGCATGGGATAACAAAACGTTTTCCAGAACGGATGCTGGGTGTGAGGAATGACACAGATCTGACTGCTCGGTCACGGAGAAGGAGCTTCACCCACCGACAACAAAAACTAAAAAGAGGTTAAGATGTTTAAGTAATCTAATTTGTTCTTTACAGTCTCATTCCAATCATATTTTGATTTGTTGTCGAGGCGTTCTCAGTGGTCTTTTAATTATGTTGATGCTGTTTATAGCCAAAATCAAAAAGCCTGTGTTGTTTTCTAAGACATAGTTTCTGGAGAGCGGCAAGAGTTCATCAGAAACTTGTCTCTGGGGTGTCTTGTCCTGTCCCTACCTGATATGTAACAACTACCCCATCTGTAACGCTACCAGATCAATCCCTGCATTACATTACATCCTCTTTGTGACCAACATCGCAAGATTTAAGCAGTTTGATTTTGACTTTCTCTTGTGTACATTTGCAAACCTTGCAATTTATTTTTAAATAGTTAAACAAAAAATACATAAAAAAGATCAGCACCAGATGTCATCTCCTGACAGTTATGCCTCCTTTACGACTGTGAAAGGCGGATGACTGTGATCACAAATGTACATTTTTTCCAGCAACAAAGAGCTTCTCCTGACTGAATTACAGCACAGAAAAAATAAAGAATATCACTTAAATAAAACACTGAAGAACTGTATGTTGTTGTAATTGCAGACACTGAAAATAACAGAATGACAGCCACACAGCTTGGAGTCATTCTCACTGTGTGATCAGTTTCATATGTTGGCAGTGGAAATAAGTGAGCATGTTTTACTTTGAGACGTCACAGGATCCTGCAGCAGCTTTTGCCCTCAAAAATGTCTCTGCGTAATGAAATGTTAGTACACTGGAGAGCCAACTACCATCAAATGAAAGAAAAGAAGAAAACATTTGTAGTCCTTTGTAGGATTGCAATCCAGAGCCTTAACGTTTCTTTTCTTGTATGTTTTTAGTCAACATTAAAATAAACCTTTTCATTATTAGAAACATTAAAAAGGTTATTTTGTTAATAACACCCAAAGACATACACCGACGACAAAATGCTTTAGTGGAAGTAGATGCATTGTCATGATTTCTGAGCGAAGCAGACCAGATGCTCGTAACCGGGAAGTACCACAAAAGGCAGACGGAAGGTAGGAAGTTTCTTTATTGTCCGTGGGGAGTTTGTGGAACTGTAGCTTGGAGCAGAGTACTATGGCAGGACGTAGTGGACTGGAATCTGTGAACGCCGTGAGGAGATGAGTGATCCGGGTCAGAAACAGCAGAACGAAGGTCCAGGAGGTGGGTGGAGATGATAATGGCGAGACCAGAGGTAGATCTTTTCACATAGAAGTCCAGGCAGGTTGATGGGAGTGTTAGACCCTGGTCGGCATGTGGAATGCAGAACCTGGAGACAGGGGGTTTTAGTAGTGAGCTTGAACAAAGCCATGAGAGAAAATAACTTCAGAAACATAAGCTGAAGTAAGGCCAGGGTAGTCCACCAGAGAAGGCAACAAACTGTGGATGAATGCTGGGGTAGGCCCCTCTTAAATAGTGGTCTGAAGGTGAGTGCCGTCAGCTGACCTAGCAGCAGTTTTACCTTGGTATAACAAAGATGTGATGTTGTCAGGAATCAGATTTCTGTTTCCCCCTCTGATCACCAACGGGAGCCGTCTCCAGAGTACCAAAAAAAGGAGGACCCTCTCGAAAACGAGATGTTTCATCTCAAGAGGCTTTATCCTCCCATTCTTGATTTCAAATAAATATATTCACTTAAGCAGTGCACAGAGCCTTGTTCTGCAAAGTATTGTTTGAACCACCCTGAATGCATTACCGAGCGTTTCTGTCTGGATCTGATCTTCTGTTTCTGATCCTGCTTATTTTCTAATGGTTTGCTGCCTGCCCTGACCCTCACCAGACCGGTGGCCATCAGTCAGGTGGAGATGACATCATTACAGGAGGTGTGAGAGCTAAGTGGCCACAGCTGGATTAATGGCCAGCAGCAGCTCTGCCCAGCCAGCCGGTAGCTCAGGATAATGTTCCCTGGTGGCTCATACAATAATGCACTGCTCACACATTCTCAGTGCAGAAGAAAATATGTCCAGGTCGCAAGCTAAAAGGATATTTATATAAAAAACAAAGCTCTTTCACGTTTCAGATGTAAATATCACACCCAGCCAGCAAGGCCAAGTGGGCCCCATATAGTTTAAAAGTGGGCAGCAAATGTGGGTCCAACATGGGTTTTTTCCACAGTTTCTTTGGTGGCTCCACCTGTGTATGCCCACATTGGCTTTATGTGGTACTCAATGGGTAGGCTTACTACCCTAGCCACCTGGTGAGTAGCATAGCATTCCAGCAAGCTTTGCTGTAGCGAGCTCTCCTGTATGCATCTAGAGAGCTCCATTGTAGCATGCTAGCGAGCTCCACTTTGGTATGTTAGTGAACTCCTCTTTAGTAAGCTAGTGAGCTCCCTTTTAGCAAGCTAGCAAACTCTATTGTATCGAGTTAGGGAACACCGTCGTATTGAGCTAGCGACTTCTCCTGTAGCAAGCTAGCATGAAAGCTCCGCTGTAGCATGCTAACGAGGTCCGTTGTATCAAGCTAGCAACCTTCCCTGTAGCAAGCGAGCAAGCTCCACTGTTGTAAGTTAGTAAGCTCCACTGTATTGAGCTAGCGAGCTCCACTGTAGCATGTTAGTGTGCTTATCTGTAGCAAGCTATTGAGCTAGCAAGCGCCGCAGTAAGCTAGCAAGTGCAGCTGTACGCTAGCGAGCGCCACTGAAGCAAGCTAGGGAGCTCCTCTGTCCACCAGGTGGCTGGCTAGCATACCCACTGAATGTCCAGTTAAGTCAATGTGGGATAACCCAGCCGGGGCTACCACAGAAACTGTTGACAAACCAAGGTTGGATCCACATTTTCTATCCACTTTTGAACCATGTGGGGGCCACTTGGCCATGCTGGATGGGCAGTTGCTTCCAGAACGCTCAGGGGTGGGGGGTGGAGGGGGTGGTTGGTTACTTCTCAGTGTCCTCAGGGAGCTTGCCAACGGAATTGCAGCCACGACTTCCTCTGCCAAAAAAAAAGTCAAAAAATCGTCCAACATTGAACTTTTCTTAAAACCTCAGCAGCCTCAGCACGGCGGATAAAAATCCAACTCCTGCCTCCCAATTACAGATGCCACAGCATGGCCACCGCGCGGACACCTGCTGTACATGCTGAAATGAAAAAGTGCCATTTAGGTCGCCACACGGTGGACACCCATGCTTTATGAGCATCAACAGTCTGCAGCAGAGTTGATCCTACATTGGATCTTTGTGCAATGACTGGAGAGAAACTAATGTTAGTGAAATGCCACTGCATCACCTGCTTTGTCCTGTGCAGTAACTGAAGCCCGTTCAAGCTACTTAACAGCTAATTCAGTCCATGCAAAGACCACCACATAACCAAACTCCTCTCAAACCAGTGCTGCTAAACATGCTGCGAGGCAATAGTGTAAACAACCAAAGTAAAGCTTGTGTGCAACCCTGATGTTAATCCAAAATACACATTTATGGTTGTCAGCAATGAATTCCACCGTAGCAATTTTCTGTGACTTTCTGTGTGGGATACGCACTGCTGGTATGATCAGGACAAAACAAATGTTCTCATCAGACCAAGTAGAAATCTGGCAGCCACCAAGAAAAAAACATGTATTGATGAATCAGCCCACCACTTATGGTATATATTTTACATCAGGTTATTTTGTTTTGAATAGAAGCACACTCAGAAGATTGGGTGCTTGAGGGACATCCTCCTTTTATTTTTTATTTTACAAGCATTGTTGAAGTTTCAAAGCTGAAAATCCCTTTTGTTGTGTCCGGTCACAGAGAAAAAAGTATAAAACAGGAAACATTGTTAAGTACAGCTTTGTATCCCTTTTTTAAAACCTATATAGAGATTATGAGTAGTTGGACGAAGTATATGGATCAAATCCTCTGAAATGTAAAAAAAGTAGCAGGAATGAAAGTGTCATCCTGGCCCTTAATATAGATTTTTGTGGAGATTTTCTACAAAAAAGATAACATTTATCTGCTTCAAATAATCATCAACCTATCCATCAAACACATAAATCTACCTGTAGGTAATTAGACTTAACTTGAAAACATGTTTGCACAACCCTGTGTGCCTCTCCGTGTGCAGTCACCACAGCAGGAAAGGCTGAGCATATTCACTTCCTGTAAATCATCCACGAACCCATGAAAGACCACTTCTGCTTTTGTTACAAGGTCATGTGTTAATGTGAAGCGAACAGCTTAAGGGTTTTGGAGTTCAGACTGGGACTCTGCTGGACACTGAGGAGGACTGTTTGGTGAAAATGTTGCGGCTGCACTCTCTGCTCGCCCTGGCCCTCGTCTCCTGCTGCTGCCCCGCCGCTGCTGATGTAGGCGACTTCGCTCCCTGTCTGCAGTTCTTCTACAGCTCCTGGCCTCCGAAAGGTTTAACAGGAACACCGATCTGCCAGCGTTACAACAATAACTATCAGTTTGCCACGTTGTACAGTCGATCTCGCCGCTCCCCATGGTTCTCTGCCTACGTGTACACAGTGCCTACAGGAAAGAGGCCTTCGTCTTCCTGGAAGTTTGAGCCTCAGGTTAGTGTTTGATCTCAAAGAACATTTGTTTTCATGTCATATACCTAAAATGTTTCATTAAAAAAGTTGAGTGGAAATAGAATTAATCATTTTCTACAAATCAAGTTTTGCCTCGTCTCCATAGATATTTTTGCCTCAGTGGCTTTCAGTAAATAGAAACTTAAAAAAGGAAATGAGACCCAGTAAAGCAGAAATATTTTTTGTTTATCCATGATCTGTCAACTCTGCACACTGTAAAGAATGTCAGTATTGTAGATCATTTTAAAACTATTGTAGGTCATTTTTTCTTTTTTTTTTAATAGGAAATCTTTTATCTTGAAGATTGACCGGATTCTCTCGATTAGCTTGAGCGCTAAAAGCAGTCTGGCTGAGAGTAACACGAGAGAAGTTGCATGTGGAAGCTTTCTTTGCAAATGGATCGCAGGAACAGATGGTTCCCACACACCGTACCTGTTTGCAGAGAGATGTGACTCTCATTAATGAATCTAATCTTTACAACGGTCACAGAAATGCTGGAACGAGCTCATTCATTCAGATGCTCAATTCAGAGAAGTTGTAAACACGCGAATGATTATTGAAAGTACTTCCATGAAAAAAAAGAGTAGCAGTTAGGGCTGGACGACATGGCAAAAAAAGAAAATCACAATTTTTTCAATTTTATTTCACGATTTCGATTTTATCACAATTTCTTTAAAATAAATTCAAATTGGAAAAAAATGAATTATAATGATTTTAGTTGAAAGAAATAAACACATTTTGAACAAATATTTATATTTATTCAAATTAAATAGTTCTTATCTATTAAGATTAATCTGTAAATAGTGCAAGAATTGCACCTTCTACTGCTACAGATAATGCATTTCTGTCAAATGAACAGCTTCTAAATATCTGAGTTTTTATTTTGCCTTTGTGCTAAAGTCCATATAACAGAGCTTGTAAATGATTGTCACCCAAGACCAGAAATGAGGGAGATTGATGAAGTTTAATAGCATGAATGATTGATAAAGTTTAGTAAAGTCCTTTCCCTATTAAAACATCTCAAAGTGCTAAATATTAATAATAATATTAATAAAAACACCATTTACCACATTTTCAAATGAAACTGAAACTATTATTATTTTTGGATTACATACATGGTAAATAAATCTCAATTGCTTCAGAATTTACCTTCAAATAGACGATTTCATTGTACTTTGAGAAAAAGGCTCCAGCTAGCATCTTTAACTGATACAAAAACATTTTTAGACTTGGATGATAACATCAAATACATCTGCCAAACTGTTAAGATTCCAAACACAGAGATAATAGCAGTAAATGTTGTGGCAGGTTAAAGTTTACATCCACAGCTCCTTCACTAACATCTGCTCTCTGCTGTGTTTATGTCACTGAGCTGAAAGCTAGCGTTAGCATTAGCGCTGTAGATTCTAGCTGGGCTTTTATTCGGTCCGTACGACCAAGAAAAAAGCTCAACAGTGATGCCACAGATTAAGAAAATTATGTGCGAATTCACTTACACTTCTTACAAAGAAGAAAAAAATGTGCGACCAACAATAAGATTTAGGCTCTTAAAGTAGCTAGCTACGAGCTAGCAAAACAATGCAGCAACGTGCCCCTGAAAAGGGGACCTTTGCAGCGCGTGCACGTAAGCACGTGTAGGTAGAGGGGCGATCAAAGTCACGAGTTTAAGTTTGGTTTGCAAAAACTGTCTTCCTCTCAAAATGTTTCACTTTCATGGAGCTTCAAAGTATTCTGATTTGTTTCTTTTTGAGCATTAATAATACATATGTTTGTTATTTGTGTTTTTAAATGAGACGATCTTATAATGGTAAAATAAACAAGTTTTTAACACCCCCACTGCCCGGGCCGTGGTAAAATCTTAAGTGAGTTTAAACTTAACTGTCAAATCAACACAGTGATAAAATCCAGCTCGTTTTGTCTGAGGCAGTTGGTGAACATGAAACCATTTTTGTGTAACTATTTTGAGACAGTAATCTATGCTTTCATTACATCCTAGCTTGATTATTTTAACTCTCTTTATATTGTTGCCAGATTGGACAAAATTCTAGACAAAGAAAATATCTTAAACAATAGTCAGTAAAGACCAGTAGCGTACCAACAGGGCCTGCAAAGCCTTCAGGGAAGGCCAAAAATTTTCTGAGAAAATCAGAGAGAATTTTATGTATATAACTTTAACACCCCTCTCCCCCTCCCCGGGTGGTTTCTCCTCTTAGCTCAGGTCCTCTACCAGAGGTCTGGGACCTTGAGGGTCCTGCAGTATCTTAGCTGTTCCTAGCACTGCACTTTTCTGGACTGAGATGTCTGAGGTCTTTCCAGGGATCTGCTGTAGCCACTCCTCCAGTTTGGAGGTTACAGACAACACCACATCCACCACAACGGCTTTCCTCTGTTCTTTATCCACTACAATGTCTGGTTGGTTCTCCATTACCATCCTGTCTGTCTGGATCTGGAAGTCCCACAGGATCTTTGCTCTCTCATTCTGTAACACTTTCTGAGGTGTTTCCCACTTTGACTTTGGGGTTTCCAGTCCATATTCTGTACACGCTTCTGTATAATATTCCAGCGAATTGGTTGTGGCGCTCCATATATGCTTTCCCAGCCAGCATCTTCCACCCTACAGCTATGTGCTGGATTGTTTCCTCTTTGCACAGCCTACACAGCTTGGGTCTTGTCTGGTGTGGTAGATCTGAGCCTATGTCGCTCTGGTGTTCAGGGCTTGTTCCTGTGCTGCCAGGATCAGAGCTTCTGTGCTGTCCTGCAGGCCAGCCCTCTCTAGCCATTGGTAGGACTTCTTGACATCAGCCACTTCAGTTATTGTCCAGTGGTACATCTCATGCAGGGGCTTGTCCTCCCATGATTCTCTGTCCTCGAGCATCCTCTGCTTTCCATTGTCTGAGACATTCACTGAGCACACTGTCAGTTGGGGCCTTGAGCTTGACTAGATGTGATATATACTGTATATATATATATATATATAAATATATATATATATATATATATATATATATATATATATATATATATATATATATATATATATATATATATGTATATAGATATAAATATACTCATACAGTCAGTGGTCCTGTCCTCACTTCCAGTCTTTGTGGCAGCTTCCCATAAAAACACTGCAGATTAAACCATAGCCATAAATGGAATAAGTGTATTGCATTGATTCAACCAATCAGAATTTGAGTTCGAGTTTCTGCAGCTTACTGGGGGAAGAAGATGACATAGTTGCCTACTAACCAACTGTATTACAGTTTGGTACGGGAGCTGCTCTGCTGCAGACCGGAAGGCACTGCAGAGGGTGGTGAAAATTGCCCAGCATGTCACTGGAGCACCGCTTCCTGCCATAAAGAACATCTACAAGAAGCGATGTCTGAAAAGGACAGGAAAAATCATAAAGGACTCCAACCACCCAGCACACAGACTCTTCACTCCTCTGCCCTCTGGCAGGCATTACAGGAGTCTGCGGACTAAAACCACCAGGTTCCGGAACAGTTTCTTCCCAACTGCTACCACACTCCTGAACTCTGCCTCCTGACAACTTAGCCACAACACCACTCTGACTGTATTTTTTTATTTTTTTATTTTCCTAAATCACTCACAATAACAATGGACTGATCACCACTACCTGCATACTACCTGCACTTTATACGTTGAATTTCACCTGTACTGTTTCATACTGTAAATACTTGTTTATACCCTCTCACTGCTATTTATTCCACTTTGTACATTGTAGATACATATTTATACCTGCTAAAGCACTCTGGATGGATGCAAACTGCATTTTGTTGCTGTGTACCTGTGACATGTGCAATGACAATAAAGTTGAATTCTATTCTATTCTATTCTATTATGGAAAAATTAGAAATCGTCAAAAAAAGGCAGACCAACCCAGAAGCTAGCCAGCATGTCTGCAGAAAAAAGGATATGTCCGCCACGTTCAGCCATCCTGGTGGGAATAATAAAGTTTTGTGAGAATGATGAGCAACAAACAGGCCAGTATGAGAACTCCCACGCCGGCACTGAGCGCACCACGGCTGCTCTGAACACAATGAACTGCAGCCGCTCATTACGTAACTCATTACGTACATACATTCATGGAGGAATTTCTGACAATTTCCTTTTCCAGACAAAAACAGGTTTCAAGACCATGAAAAACTAGTGTCTATCATCGACCCCCAGAGGATTTTTGGAGCCCCAGGAAAAACTTTTTACATTCATCCCTGGGCCAGGAAACACCCTAAACAGATCACCAGCTTGTCACAGAGCCCATGGAGCTGGATCGACCTCTACTCTAGCCTGCCGCCCGTTGGACTGCTTAGTGAGCTGGTCCAGAATGCAGCAGCTCAGGTTCTGGTTGGTGTGGGTAAGAAGGACCACATCACCGCTATCCAGGTTACCCTTCACTGGCTGCCTGTGAATTTTAGAGTTCCTTTTAAGAATCTTTTATCTGTTTTTAAGTCTTTAAACAACGGTGCAGCATTCTCTGAGCTTCTCTATCCTTACACCCCGACCTGGTTCCTCAGGCCAGCTGATCATCTTCGTCTTGAGGTACCGAGGTCAAAGATGAAGTTCAGAGGGGAACCAGCATTTTCTATCTGTCCACTGAAGCTGTTGAACAAATTATCACATTCGGCACACATCTTCACTGTCCATCACGGTCCACCCTGGACAGGTCGGCAGTCTGTCGCAAGGCCACAATCACACACCCATCCACTCTCACGTGTAGGGGCAATTTAGAGTCACCAATTAACCTATGAAGCATGTTTTTGACAGTGGGAGGAAGCCGGAGTCCCCGGTGAAAACCCACGCATGCATGGGGAGAACATGCAAACTCCACACAGAAAGGTCCCAAATCCCCCAGCCGGGATTTGAACCAGGGCCTTCTCGCTGTGAGGCAAGAGCGCTAACCACTGCGCCACCCTGGTGAAGAACATACTAACGGAATTTCATTCCCACAGGTGTTTAATCGTTTGCAATTTAAACATACAGCAAGTCATCATGACTTTACTGTGGATTGTGTAAAAATACTTTCACATGTTAATTTAATGGCTAATATAAAACTAAGGCTGGATTAAATTCTAAATGTCTCATAAAAATGTGAGTGAAGCCAAAAGTGGCTCTTTTATTGCCATTGACAGTATATAAGAACTGGAGACAGCAAGAGTTGAGGTCCCCCATAGGAAATGCATTACCTTCAGCCCTCACAAAAGCTAAATGTATAGTGTGGAAACACTTTGAATTTACAAAGTCATGTGACCATACAGTGTCTTATAATGTTCTAATAATAATTATTCTGATGTGGAAAAACAACAGTGGGCTGAACTTTATCAAACGAAAATGTGAATGGATTTGACATTCATTCTTGTTTTTTTGTACACTTATTTCATTTATTATCTTAGAGAAATAAAATAATCTGGAAACTTCAGCTGCACTGCTAGCTCTGGTCTCTGCTTTTTGTCCTGCATCAATTTTAGGTCAGTGAACCGTTCAAAATGAACAAAGATTGAATAAATCGTATCAGCAACCACAAATATGAAATGAATTGAATTGTTGTTACAGTGAATTGTTACAGCCCTAACATTAGCTCATTATTTTCTCCATGTCTCTCACAAACAGTTGGCCCACCCAGAAGCTAATGGAAACATGATCCCCTTTCCACCTGGGCCCTTGGACCAGAACGTGGTGGAGAGCCAGGCAGTGAACCCAGACTACATCAACTCCAGTTACACGCGAGGCCATCTGAACCCCAGCCTGCACCACCACACTCACGAGGGCCGCTGCTCGACATTCACCCTCACCAACGTGGTTCCTCAGAAATGCGGGTCCAATGATGGCCCATGGGAGAATCTGGAGCAGACGGTCAGCCAGACTTTAGCAGCTTACTGTCTTGGACAGGCCTACGTTGTGACTGGTGTCATCCCGTACCGCAGCGATGGGCACTGGCTCAGAAATCATCGGGTGGCTGTTCCAGAATACATGTGGTCTGCATACTGCTGCCCAAAATACAATGACAGTCTTCCCAACCATCTGAAAACTCACTTTCCCACTTATGCCGCCGTCGGACGCAATGACCCCAACAGCACAGAGGAGATTGTTCCGGTTAACAAGACAGTAAAGAAAACGTTCAGAGGATACGATGTGAGACAGATGCCTCTGGAAACACTTGAAATGTACCTGGAAGACAGGTTCAGCTCTGTCATCCGAGTTTTTTATGAGCGCTGCACCACATCAGACTGATTTGGAAAAGCACTCAGAGAGAATGTGATCCAGTCACCATGAGTAAACTCTTCAACATACTTTTGTAAACAGACTGATTGTGTGTACGTTTGACCTGATGACAAGTGCCGTTTTTGTACGTCCAAGTCGATTGTCAAGTCTTTGGCTGCGATTTCTAGGTCTTGTCTTGAGACAAACACAAAACGTCATAACAGGAAGTTGTTTAGATATTCTCAATGCAATAACATTGTAAAGAGAGCTTTGTTTTAACCTGGCCAGCAAAGTCCTGAGGAAAAAAATATAAGAGTAAACAAATTAACTCTATTCCCAAGTTCTAAATTTAAAGTCTCAAGTCATGAAATCTCTGCATGTAAAATTTATATGCGACTTACGTTTGAGTCGGACATCTCTCACTGAACTGGACAATCAACCATGAGTGTAAAACTAGAGGAATCAGACTCTCCATGAAACAGAATTATGATGCCACATCAGGAAATGTGGATTTGAACCCACTATTTACTTATTTTTCCTTTCCAACTTGAGAAAATACTTCAATAAATGTGAGTGAATTCACAAGTGATGTGAACGGAGCACTAGAGGGTGTCTGTAGACTTCTGGCTTCTGCTAACCTTGAAACATGCCGTTAAATACTTTATCTGCTTTCCAGAAAAGAAATCCAGCTGCTTGTTTTTTTCCATCTTTGCTGAAAGACTTTTTATCTAAATATCCTAAACAACAGCATTTTGGGAGTTACTCTTAACTCAGGAGTACAGGAGAGCTGGTCCGTTTTTATGCTTTGAGATCGCCTGTTTCTCTGGGACGCCACAGGGTGGTGCACATGTGTAACAAATGTGTGTCGGTGGTGCACACCTCTGTGCAGTCCATCAAAATGACAGAAAACTTAAACGTAATCAAAGTATGATATTCAGGCTTTAGATTTTTGTGAACTTACATTAAAAATTATTCTGTGAAAAGTTTATAGGATGTAAAAAAGACCCATTTTCAATCCCAGCATGCCAAAAATGGGAAATATTTTCTACCAGATCTAAAAACAGAGGATTTGAGCTTCTCCAAAGAGGAATGACGTAAAGCTGAATGTTTTCTTTTTACAAGTCATAACTGCTCAGCTCTAAAAAGTAAATACATCATTTTGAAGAAGCTTTTTCAAATGTTTTGTGCTGCTCACCTGAACAAAGTGACAAAGTGTAAAACATGAAGAGATGGGCCCGGAATCCTCCCCTTCTCCCTTCTCCTTAGCCCTCCCCCTTCGTTTATCCCTCTCTGTTTGCTCCAAACAGAGGGTGATGAAAAAATAGTGTCTAGTATTTCGGACATGATTTTCGTTCAGTGACGTCATCAATATCACCGGTCCGCTAGCATTAGCGCAGAGCATCCAGCGCTTGAATATACATAACAACTGCGGACTTATAAATTTAAAAAGGTCACGCTACAATATAAAGTCATTACTTACATTTAAATGTAAACTTCTGTGGTTCAGAGCGCAACCACGTGATGAGAAGAGCTTCTTAGCGCGACGCGGTTTACTCTTGCGATAGTGGACTTTGGACAACTCTGTTAGGAGGGTGAACAAAAATAATAATCCGGACACGACTTTGACTTCGACTACCACTTCAAATCAAGGGGGAGGGCTAAGGGGAAGGGAGAAGGGGAGTATTCGGATCGGGCCTTGGATGCTGCTTTACTCAGAACAAGTGACTGGAGAGATAGTTTTCCTTCAATCCTGCTGAACTCCTGTTACTTTATGAAGGTGCAGAAGTGAAAACTCTAAGCTGATGTTTTGCTCAGACTGGATTTATTGCATGAACAGATGTAAGAACAGCAATGCACTAAAGCTGCACAGGAGCAACAATGGTTGAAAAACAGGAACCAACGCCTCAGAAAGACATCTGTGCCATGGGAGTGAAGAGCTTGTCCCACACTTCCACTTTCATGATGGCTTTGCCCATGGGTGACATGGTGGCTTTGATGTCCAGGCTGTTGCCACTGAAGGTGAGGTCACAGCCTTTGGCTTCTTCTCGCCTGAAGCCCTGCTGCTCCTTGTTGTAATACATCTCCTCATACAGACCCTTGTTGCACTCCTTGCCTTGCTGGTAGATTCCCACCCCCAGCCAGTTCTTGTACACGTTGTAGTCGTATGGCACAGAGAACATTAGAGCCATGGTCTCTTTGGCTTGGTTGCTGTGGCGCTCGAACAGCTCGTAGGTCAGGACTCCCACCGTGCCGGTGGCTTTGGAGCTGGTCTTGCCAAAGATGCACACCTCAGTCTTCTGTGGACGCACAGTAGGCTGGGGGGGGCTGTGACAGCTGCCGCTCTCCAGGAAGACCCTTTAATGCCAAAAACAGAATCAGACAAACCGACTCTCTCCGTGTCTTCAGAGCACCAGAACAAACAGCAGGACCTTCATCGTGCTCGGTTTGCTCTTACTTGGGGTTGATGAGGCAGTAGTTGCGTGTCAGGTTGGTGATCTCTATGGTGACGTTTCTTCTGCTCTTCAGGTTGGCAGCCACAGATTCCGCTGACTCGCTCATGGTGTCGCCTGTAAATGTGGAGCAGATCAGAGCAGGAACGGATGGCCTGCTGTCACATTTGTGTGGAGAAAGCAGAAACAGGGCAGCTTACCTGTCTGGATCTCAGCTGTGTCACAGACTGAAGCCACGCAGACGTTACACCTGATAGACCACTCCAGGCCCCTCCCTCCGCTGCTGCAGCCACCCCACCCGCCCCGCCCCCTGCCTGAGCGAGTCTTGGAGCGGACGCCTGATGGAACAGGGTGCAGTCACACTACCGTTCTTTGAGTTGTTTATTTTTGCTAAAACCAGATTCAGTTTGTCGAGCTGGAATGGCTTGTTTGTCAGACCTCAGACAGTCTTTGAGAACTACACCATTCAGTTTTGGACGGTGCTCTGATTTTCAGTTTGAGCTGGAGAACAGAAAGTTTCAGCAAGAACAAAAACATTTTATACCAGTAAATTGAATAGAATCTATTTTAGTCTCAGTTCATTTTTATTGATTGTTGAAAAAAAAGGAAACACATCAGACAGCAGATTTTATTTTATATTTGTTTATTCTTAGTGATGAGAACGGCATTCATTCATGTCTTCATCGGCAGATGGAACATCTTTTAATTCTGAAGGCTGGATTCTGTTAGTGTTAGTGACAGCTCATCGGCCCATCTTATCATAGAGCTCCAGCTTGATGATGGCCTTGCCCTCATTTGACATGCAGGCCCTCACGTCCACCTCTTTCCCTTGGTACAACACCCCTGACCCACTGGCCTCTTGGCGCACAAAGCTAGTGAAATCTTTGCTGTTATACATGTGATCAAACAACTTGTCATCACAACCTCGTGCCTTGTCAAAGATCCCCACACCCAGCCAGTTCTTGTAGAACGTGTAATCAAACGGCACCGAGAACATGATGGCGATCAGCTCGCTGCAGCTCTGCTCCCTCATGTGGAACATCTCGTAGGTCAACACGCCCACGGCGCCCGTGGCCGTGTTGTCATCTTTAATGAAAGAGCAGACTTCGGTCTTGGTGGTGCGAACGGTGGGCTGTGGAGGGCTGAAGGAGAACCCGCTCTCCATGTGAACCCTGGCAGAAAACAGAAAGAGCTCATTTAGCTCAGAAAATTTCAGGGGATCCCAAAGAAACTCTAAAGACACAACTAAATCCAGCAGATGGTCAGTTGTGTTAAAAAAGTTTTTTTTTTTTCAAATTAATAAATAAAAAGTCCATCACATGGAAACAAATGTGTTTTTTAAGTCATTAAATGCATATTTTCTTACTTAGCAAAATGAAAAATTGTGAGAACATGTTAGTGTAAATGCAAAAAAACTACATTACAGAACAAATACTTATCAACACCAGACTTGATTCATTTTTTGTCCTTACATTTCTTTTTCAAAGCAGAAAATCAAGAAATATTTTATTACAATGAAAGCAGCCGGTCTGCTTGCTTAATGAATCAAAAGCTGCAGAGCATTCCTGTGAGCCAGAAAACTCTGACTCCTGCAGAGTCTTACTTGGGGTTGACGAGGCAAAAGACGGCGCTAACATTGGTGATCTCTATGGTGCAGTTGCGATTGGTGGCAAGGGTGACAGAGTGGGCCTCTGCAGTCTCAGGCATGGTAGAAGCTGCTGGAGGAAAAAGAAAGAAACATCAGCCGTTTTTTTTACAAAATAAAGTGCAAGGAGTCTGTAAGAATGAAGTACAGCTGTGAAGAGTGAGAGTACTTACTCTTCGTAACAAGGCAGGGAGTCTTCTGGGGACAAGTCACAGATTGGCTGGGACACGAGTCTGAAGCCTCACCCTTTCTGTCAGACCTCATGCATGAGCCTCAGGTGGGTGTGCCGGGTATCCTGCACACTTCTACACAAAAAAAGAACTTGGTGCTGAAGAGGAAATCTAATTCCAGCAGGTTCTACCTGCTTATCCTGCAATCCCTGCTAACGTGTTTCTTCATGACAATTTTATCTGAACCAAAAACACCCACAGCGGTTCACCTGGTTATAAAGGAGGTTTTCTCATAGAGTTTTCTTTATTTTGAGCGGACAGGACAATAAGTCATACACAAGGCTCTATTCAAGGTATTAATTGTTGATTGTTGAAGTGCCAGTTTTAACTGGCTTAAAAAAAAACATGTTTTACAATTCCACACAAATTGGTTTGCATGGGTCCAGAATGCATCACATGTGAAAATGCTTGCAAAATGGATTTAAACAACTACAAAAAATAAAAACTCCACAAAAATGTGGCTTAAAAGGGAAGAAAACTCTGTTCAAAACGGAATCAAACAAAGTTCTGAGTGTTGTTCCATTTCTGTGACCTCATGGTGGACCAGACCAGACCTGTCTGGTGTGGCCCCAGCCTGGAGCAGAAAAACAAATGAGAAGAAGTGAACAAAAGCAGCTGTTAAAGAAACTGCATGACTAACTGAAGCAATACAAAATGTCTGAGAAAAAGGAATGCAACAATAGGAAATATAGGAAATGTACAATATGAATTTATATTGAATATTGTTAATATCCGAAGGTGCTTTCACACCGAACACGATTCATGCAACAAATAGGCCCCCTGTGTCCTCTGCACTAATAGTATGTGTGACAGAATGAGAGGCTTTACATATGTGGGCCCCCCCAATATAGGATACAAACATAATCAATATAAATAAAGTTTAGCATAAAATACAGAATTTATACAAATATACACTTTGCATGTCAGAAGATCATTAACCCCTTTCGTTAAAAAAAATGTGTTCCTGACGCCGCAGCTGCATGGTGGGAGGAGCTACCAGCTCTGGCGTGGGTATTTCACTTAGAATGAATGGGAGGCACATGCAGTCTTGAGGAATAAGGTTTGTTTATTTTGACGATTTCTACAATAATTATTACTAAAATATTTTCCTGGTACAGGGGGCTGTAGATGGCAGCACACATGGAGTTGTAGACTATATTTTCATCAATTAAAAACAAATGTAAAGAGCCAAAAATAAGGTTGATTTAGGGTTGGGTACCTTGTTAACCTCCAACACTCCCCAAAGGTTTTCATCATGGAAGCTGCCATTGTTCTATTTTTTTTTTTTGTTTTTTTTTTTCTTTTTAATGGAAGCTGTCATTGTTATGCCGGGTTCACACTGGACGTGAAAGTGGCTTCCATTCGGCGGCCATGGTGTCGTGCACACCAGGCGCGGAGCGGAGCGGAGGGCCTGCGCGGTGCAGCAGATCCATTCGGCGTCTGCTCTATTTTGCCTGCGAGCGTTCCGCGTCAATTCTGGCAGGGAGTTCTATCAAAATACATGAGATAATCCCCTTTATTTTCAAAATAGTACCAATTTTTCACAATAAAACGCCGCGATTGACAAATGTGATCATGTTTTTGTGTCTAAACAGACTGTAGAGATGAAAAATTACATACAATCGCAGCACCCACACACATAGTCACGCGTGCACTAACCCACACACACACAAAACAGACAGACATCCACACACACAGCAAAACGTCATGGGCTCCGGAGCAGGGAGCGGGGCGGCTGGGTTTGGGGAGAAAAAAAGGAGAAGCAGAGAGCAGTTCCTCTTAGCAGAAACACGGGCTGATACTTTTAGTTTATGAATTAACCCCGGGAAACACAACAAACAGACACACGCGCTACTTCCCTTTGTCAAGTTTATAAGCCAGACATACTATTGAACTTCATCAATCCAGCCTCCTCCTTTCTGGGCTTGGGTAACAGCATTTACAAGCTGAGTTGATTAGATTCTTGCACAAAGGAAAAATCTGTTCATTTGACAGCAGTGTGTTACCTGTAACACTAGAAGGCGTAGTTCTTGTACTATTTACAGCTTAGTTTTTAGAGATATCAAAAATGTAAATATACCACGACATGAATGATTTCCTAAGCTTTAATTTGAGCCATGTTTTGTGGAAATTGGTTAAGAAATGAGGGAGCTAGCCGGATTTTTGTGGTTGATTTCCGCATGTCTTACTTCCATCAGAACATTCCAGTATATTTTGATCAATTAAAAACAAGTTTATTTGAATGAGTCAAAAACCAAAAGGCAGTACTTTGAAAGTCCCATTTGTAGATGTAAAGAGCCAAAAAGAGTTGATTTAGGGTTTGGGTACCTTGTAAACCTCCAACACTCCCCAAAGGTTTTGACCATGGAGCCTGTCAGGGTTAAAAGGAACTCTGACAACAGAATTCTTTTCCACCTTCTAGATGGCCTAGTGGTTAGAGCTCCCGTCTAACAATCAAGAGGTTGCCGGTTCAAACCACACTGTGGGCTGATGTGTTTTTTTTTAAATCCCCCAAAAATTCAATTCAGGTAATTAAACATTTTTTATAATAAACAGGGGAAATAAATGACAAAATAGCAATATGGGGGTGTTTGTTTTGATTTCGGTAATTTTAAAGGGTAATCAAATAGTGCAGTTGGAGGCTTATTCCATTCTCAGCTCATATTTGAAAAATTACCAAAAGGGGGCGGAGCTTGTGGAGCCAGTCAAAACAACGAGGATTTACATGAATTTGATGCGAATTCCATTCAATGTGAACGGACAATTATTTAAATGATGCTAGCGCGAGGTGTGTGTGCGGGGAGTGGGGGTTTGGTTGTGATCCGCGGTACACACATGTGCCGAACCGTGGCTTCTGATCCGTACGGATTATCTGTGATCCGTTAGACCCCAAATCAATACTGATGTATAAGATATTCTTTATATTGTCATGTTTATGTTTTGAAGCATATATTGCAGTATTTGTCTTTAAACAAGGTGCCATGATGCTCAAAAACTTGAATTAAAAGTCTTTTTTCACTCCCTAAATTCTCCCAGTCTTTTGTGAGGGAGTGGGCTAAGCCCGAAATGTTCCCAGGTCCAGGAAACGCCCCTGGAATTGGTCAAAAATAAACCAATCATACTCGTACTTAAATTGATCCTATAGGTGCATTACACTTCAGAGTTCTTGTGTTTTGTTTGTTTTATCTCTCTTTACTGTAAAGATCTTTGTGTGGATTTGTCTACTTTGTGCCATTCGTCATGTCGTAATCATGTCTGCAAAATCTACTCTTCAGTTTAATGTTTGCATGTATTTGTTTTACCTACCTTAGGGCTACAGATGTAAATTAGCTCCTGTGCTAATGTTGGCATATTTATGTTGTAGCCTCGCTAAGACAGTGATTAATGTGCATTGTCCTAAACTAAATAAATGAATAAAAATAAAATTAGGAAAAACGCCTGTCAACCTGGATTTTAACATTTGGCGCCCTCTTGTGGTTAAATAAAAGCTGCTTAGAAAATGCAAAGTTTTCTTTAGATCTTTTACTCTCCTGTTGATGACTTAATATTTGCATTAACTTAACTCTGCATTCACTTAAACAATAAAATGTTTCTTATATTAATTGAAATAACTGTTGAGGCTTTGCTGTTGAGTCTCTTAATGTTTTGCTTCCACAGACAGACCTGAAATGGACCTAAAATGGACTTAGTGCTGACCTGCTGCAGAGAATGTTGTTACTAAATGATGCCACATTTCTGCTCTGAAAAGTGTAACGGAGAGAAGTGAAAAAAATAACATGAATTGACCATTTCAATGTAAAATCTGACCAACTTAGATGTTTTGCTTAAATCCTTTTTAACCACAAAGGGAAATTCTTTAGAAACTGTAATACGGGTTTGATTTGACAGAGTAGTCTCTAACAATATAGTTTTTTTTTAAGGCTTCGGATCAAATATTAAAAGCATTCATTCCAGTAAATCACCAGAAAAGGTTTTTTTTTTTTTTTTAAAAGACTAAAAACAATTTATACTGAAACATTTGGTGAGTTTTGATGATTTCTGCATGCTTCCCTCTCTTTATCTTCAGTGTTTTTTTTCTGGTGAAGCTTCTTCACAAATTCACTAAATTCACTTTTAAAAGCTTTCAAATCATTATTGTTTATGATAGGGCAAGAATAAGTGTTTAAGGAAAAAAACATAAATTGATTTAATCTTTATTTTGGTTTTATTTCATTTGACTACATCCATTCAAACTGTGTATCCAATGTGTTCAGCATCATTCCAACATTTGTATGATACTTTCCCACAGTCATAGGTAAGCATTTCTAAACATCTGGAAACTCCAAGACCTGCAAAAGGAACTTCTTCTAATGCAGGGGTGTCAAACTCAATCACACTAGGGGCCAAAATGCAAAACACATCTTATGGTGCATGCCGGGACAGGATAAACATTTAGTGAACACTCAAAAACTACAATTTTAAAACTTTGAAACAGTAATTTTTAACATAATTATGAATAATAAAAAGGAAGGGAATATTATTCCAGAATAAATCAACTTAAACCTTAAATAACTTTAAATATTTTACTCTCCATAAAAATATATTTTGTCAAAATTATACAAGTTAGAAATAAACGCAGGATAACATCGGGTCATTAAACTTGGCTTTGAAACGTGCTGTAGAGTATTCAATGCCTTTATTTCTTGTTAAATCCGGTTTAAATCTGACCTGACAGGTCAGCTCGAGTTCATTTCGTGTCTCAAATGTTTTAAATCTGTTCTAAACTTTAAAACTAGGCATTTGTTCACATTTTTTAAACTTATTTTTTCTTGATGTTTTGTCTCCTGTAGATTGAATAATTTCATTGGGCCAAACAGTCATGGAAACCTAAGAAAGTCTCATTGCAGAAATCAAACTGTTAATCCCAGTTTGGCTGGTTGATGAGGTGAAACCACTCTCTCCGTTGGGCTGAACTAGGAAGACTGGTCAGAAAAAGCTCAAACGTTCCAGGTGAAATCAAACAAACCTGCTTCCAGTTTTACATGTGATCAACTCATCACCTAAATCAGTTTTTGATTTATTCATGGAAAAAGCATTGCTGAAGAGCAGCTGGTTGTTGTCTGAGCTCAGAGTTATTTCTGAGGAAACTGGGTTCCTGCAGTGATGGAGGACAGACCCGTCTTCCCTTCTATCCATGTGTTGTAATGGCTGACTCTGGTGTAAACTCCCGGTCGGAACTCTTGTGCGCAGCCGTCGCCCCAGCTGACAACTCCAAACAGAAAGAACCTGTCTGCGGCCTCACACACCAGCGGGCCTCCGGAGTCACCCTGTGAGGAAGACGAGCAGCGTTAAAGCCGGCGTGGCAGCTGAAGGATGCCCAGGTGTTTGCAGATACCTTGCAGGCATCCTGGCTCCAGTTGGGACTACTGGCACAAATCATGTTATCTGTGACCATGTTTCCGTAATAGTCCTCACGCCGACACACGTCTTCAGCCAGTAAATTCACCTGCGCCTCTCTGAGGTACTCTCTGAGGTACTAGACCCTGAAGAGACGAGAAGCAGTCCAAACGCAGAGGTTAGGTTTGGACCTGTCAGCACAGCTGCAGCTCCACTCAGAGCTCACCGTGTTTCTCTTTTCCAAAACCTGAAACCTGACAGGTGTAGCCGGGGTGCAGGGTCTGCTCAGGGGGGGGCAGGCAGACCGGCTTCACCGAAGCGCTCTCCTCAGCACATCTCCCATGCTTGGACCTCAGCTTCAGCAGAGCTGCAGCAAGCAGGAGATCACAGAAGTCCATCACAAACTGGTGATAGAAAGGTCCTCCTTCTTTCAGTAACATGATAAACCATGCAATGACTCCTGATGAAAAAAACATTAAAGAGCGTTTGATTGGAGACCCTGATCTGTGTCTGCAGAGAACTGAGCTGCATCAAACCTTTCGAGCTTCAGCTGCAACAAGACCATGTAAAACCGCTACAGTTCTGTGTGTCGCTGAAAAAACATAAAGTTACATAACATATGTACTAACGTGGAGCCGACCCTGAGTTTGTCGATTCATTTTGAATTGATTTTGAAATTGTACTTTTAGTTTTTGGAGCCTTGCATGGTCATAAACAAGGAACAACATAATGGAAATGGAACATTTTTACATTAATGTAGTGATGTAAGTAATCATCTGGAAATGTAACAATTACTGAGAAGAATAAAGTGCTAAATATAGAGACTTAGACCCTGGAAGTGATGCACAAGCACCCTATACCCCCCTCCCCCCTCCCAGCATTAGCAGTTTATGATGCGTTTTCTTTTGTGCTAATTGGGTTTTTTTGCTGTTATTTTGCAGAGGGCAGAAGCATGTTTTCGTTTTGTTTTTTTGCCACCCATGTGTTCTCTCCTTTCTCAAGTAAAGTAATCCCCGTTAAAGTGGTGTGAGCAAAGTTGGCCGATGTTGAAGAATTCCATCTGTTTGCCTGTATACATGTCTATTCATCTTTTTATTTAGTTTTTTAAGTAGTTCTTTCAAATCTTTAGATGTCAGCTTTTCATTTTCATGCCCAATTGGTCGTCCTTTTATTTCCTTTCATTTTGAATTAACAAAGATTAGATTGTGATCAGGTGATTGCTTTTTTTCTGGGTCATGAAAAACCCTTTAACACCATGGGTGACGCGTAAACACAAAATCTTCAACATACTGTCACTTTTCAACCGTTGAAATGATAATTCCAGGTTTAAAAGCTCCAGTAAATCACAGAACATAAACACTGGAGCTCTGGTGTCAAAGGCTTAAGGAGGATGTCTCCAGAAATGTGTGCTCAAATACTTGTCTGACTACACTTGTGTCAGTAGTTTCAGGTCCCACTTTGTGTTCTGTAGAAAAATAGATTGAAACCTATATCGTTGTTGTAGTTTCCGTCACTGTTGTCGAATCCTTCATGTATGAAGATCTTGTCCACTCTGAAGGTTTGCTCCGTGTCCAGGTTGCTCTCATTCAGGGCATTTTTCCCCAGAGTGACAGAGAAATGTCTGGATCTGCTCCGAGAGCTGAAAGACAAATTCCCAAGAGAGGTTCAGTCATGTCTGAGCACCTGCAGGTGATCAAACATACGTAGTGCAGACATACAAACTGCAGACATGCTGTGTCTGCAGTTTGTCCTTCTTACCCATCGGGGAAGCAGTGGGCGGCTGTGAGGACCCAGCAGGCTGAGATCAGGCTGCCCCCGCAGCGGAAGACCTTTTGCTTGGATTTGCTACGCCAGAAAACAGCAGCCATCCATGGGTGGGATTCCACAGAGGTAATGGTTCCCCCAACAATCTTCATCTGCCTCCTTGTGGTGCGCCGGCCACATGTCGACTCTTCAGCTGTGAAAGGAAACTGCAAATGGAATCAGAATATCTGGAAATGTGGAGGTCAATGTTTCCCACTCACTGGTTAAAGGCTGTGTTGGTTCTGGAGAAGGTCCTGATGGAACTGCAAATGAAAGAACTTTTGTTTTTATTTTGGACTTGATCTTCATTTCATTGATTCATTGTATCCCACAAGAACTACAGAACTTTAAAATCTATTCATAAACAACTCAAGCAACCTTTTAAAGTCCCCCATGACAATTAAAAAAAAACGTTCCCAGTAGTGTTTTAATTATGATTATGAAAAAAAAAATCCCTTAAAAATGTCAAAGCCATTTTTCATGTTGATCTGAAGTCTCTGTTTCCAGAATCTCCTCTGAGGGGGCGTGGCTTTTGGAGCTGAACTGAGCAGTTCCACCCCTAATCCCCCCCCTGTCAGATTATGATAGCTCTGTGTCTCACTAGCATAAATCTTCCCCGCTGCTACATAAAAACATCCATCAATCTGGGTAATGTCCAGCCGTATGGTTCTGATCCGGATGTCAGCTGGACGAGGAAGTGAAGATCTTCATGGACAGAACTTCCTCCAAAATCCTGATTCTTTCTCCTTCCAGTTCACCAAAGACTCTTTTAGCTAATTCTCCAATGTTTATTGACTGTGATCAATACATTCAATCATTGGTTTCTCAGAGTTCTTGATAAAATAATCAAAGCTAACATCAAAATGCTCTTTCATTGATTTACAATCCTTTCCAACTGCGGTCAAATGAGCCGCCGTTCACATTTCCGTGGTCACATCAAGAAGCTCCGTGGAGTCTGGTGGAGATTTTCCAGCGTTCTCAGTCCTGCTACCGTAAGTATTGGATGAAACTCACACCAAAAATCCAGTGATGCTGATTTGACCACAGAAATGTGAACGGCGGCTCATTTGACTGCAGTCAATGTGAAGATACCATCTTCTCTTCTCCAGAACCTGAACTAGACACTAGGAACAGATGAGGGTTTAGTGCATGTGCAGCAGAGCTGTTGATGGAAAGAAGATCATTCATTCAGACAGAGTCTGTCCAAGACAGTTTGATTGATTTAAAAGGAGAAATACTCAGAAATGTAAAAACTAAATGATTTCTTATTACATTTGTTCTCTTTCAGAAGAAAAATGACACAAATACATGTTAAAAACTTGTGATTTTTATGGAAGGGGACTTTAAATTGTGAAGTTCAGAAAGCACCAGAATAAAATCTGACTGAACATGTTATGAAACACTTACTGGGTTGAAAGCCACAGCGTGGAACATCACAGTATTCCCACTGCAGCCGATGGTTCTTCCAAACATAACACCACGGTCGCCTCCTGAAGAGAAGATTTCTGCAGAAAAAACACCACATCTGTCACATCATCGCAGTGCATACAGAAGCTTGTTCCAGCAAGCTTTATTTCATGTTTGAGCATGTCCAAACAGACTCCCTTTAAAACAATTGTGTTTCTAACGTGGGGAATCTGGGTGGGATTTGTGAGCATTTTCCTGTTTTTTGACATCGTTTTGTGTTTGTGTTCTTTGGTTAACTGTAACTTTTCAACCGTTAACACAATCAGTCCAGTAGAGGAGAAAAGCAGCTTGACGAGACGCTTTTCTCCTCTAGAATCCACTGGACTGATTGTGTTAACGGTTGAAAAGTTAGAGTATGTTAAAGATTGTGTGTTTAAGCGTCACTGGCAACGCCTCAGGTGTTTGTATTTAAATCAATTCAGAGGAACTGATAATCTTTGTTAAACATAGACTGGCTCCCTTCTGGATTCTGAGGTACTTTCTGAATCGTGACCCTTTTAAAGGGAAGTTACTTCCATGTTAGTCCAGCCTAACAATTTCTCTTTAAATGTAAGCTTTTCTATAGTTTGAAGGCCATGTCATGCAGATGAAGACGCAGCAGGACTCAGGCTGACCTGCAGTAGTTGTGCCTCCCTGAGTGAAGATCAGAGGATAAGAAGCGCCTCCTGGTTTCTGGGTCCCACTCTGCACAAGCCCGTCCGCTGGCTGTTTCTGACAATTTCCCTTTATAGTACAATCCAATGCCCTCATAGCAGTCGTCTTTGTCCTCTACAGAAAAACCAGAAGGTGAATTTCTGATTCAAAGTGTGAGTTCAATGAATCAAGTGTGATCTGGGGGTATAAACCTGTTTCACAGTGGATCCCATCAAATCCCTCAGGACAATCACAAAACAAATGTTCTCCCGTGATCAGAGAAGTGATCGACGAGCCTCCATTTAGACAGAGCCCACCTACAAAATCAAAGGAAAAACTTCAGAGCTGTCCACAGCTTAAAGGTCTGATGTGAAACTCACCAAACTCGTCAGAGAACAGCTTCGACAATCTGCCCCAGATGTTGGGCTTCCACAGGCTCTGAAATATGTAAAACAATGAAGAGAAAAATGATCCTTAAGGACACAAAAAACATGAAAAAAACAAACTCTTACTGTCTCCACTCCTGACAGGACTACAAGTATGCACATGAAAGCACCAGGGCTTCTTATCGCTGTCATGTTTCTTCTCAGCTTGAAATCCAGGCACTCTCTGCGTGAGCGGGCTTGTGCAGAACAGTGTGGTTCCTCCTCAGGGTTCTGTGAGTTGGGAGGAGGCTCCGTCCTGACTGGTGGGGGAACATCTGGCTGGCAGGCCCACTGGATTTGGATGAAAACATTTCTTCAGAACAAAAAGATGAGTGTTTTTTCTTTACCAACAACTCCTTCATGTCCTGAAACTGAAGGCCAGTCTATACGGAGTCAGTAAAGCAAATCCTGGAGTACAGCGGACCACAAAACCACAACAAATGTGGATATGTAGTCCAGTAGTGGTTCTGTCACAGAGGTACTACCACACTGTCTCTGCAGTTGTGTGTGTTTGTTCTGTCAGAAAGGATTGTAATGGTGTTAATCTGGGGACTTTGGCACATGTTTGTGTTTCCTGGTAGGAGATGCTGATCGTGCAAAGAAGTCGTGGTGGCAGAGAGGCTTTGCAGACGAGAAGAAAATATGCTGTGGTGTTAGGAACTAATCCAGAGGACCAGAAAGCATCCGGATACGAATGGACCACCTCATACTGGACCTTCTGCAGCTTCAACAACCTCAGAACAACACAGGAAAATGTGACAACTTTTACAGGTGCTTGCCCCAAATCCATTCCTCACGTAGTGAGCAGTCGTGAGCCCATTGTTGTGTTGTTAGCGTCTGTGTTGTACGCTCGTATTGTCATTTCAGTTCATGTATTTTCCATGTCCACCTCGCTTATCCTGGTGGGTAATCTATGTCAAAGGTTTTGGGTTTTATCTCCTAGCGCCGCTTGATATCGGCGCTTTTAACAAAAGCAGCAGCCTCCACGTGCTTTTAATCTGGTAGGACTCACCGCTGGTAAAATGAAAGCGAAAGCTTCGGTCCGCTCATCTCCTTAAACATGATTTAAAGCAGCTGTCCAGCATAAAACAAGTTTAAAAAAGACATTGCTGTAACAACAGTGTGGGTCTTTATACTATATGTTCCTACTATGATTTAAAAGTTTATAGCATTTGAGGTAAAATAAGATTGTTGTCCTTGCTGGTAGAATAAAATAACAGCCTAAAGGCAGCATTTAAAACAGCAGCATGAAATGCTGACATCCACAGATCTAACTAAACTGAAATATTTCAAAACACATTTATGAACCAGTTTCAGCTTGAACACAAAGATTGACACACTGACACGTTTCTCTGTAGAGTTCTGATGCATCACATGATCTGCTGCTCTGACCTTCACTGTCCTCTGAGGACACCACAGTTCTTCAATGAAGCAGATGAAGCTCTGATCCATGGATGAAGACACAGCAGCTGATGAACAGACACGTCACAGGACAGTTTTTATCTGTCAATAAATAAAAACCTTTATTTATCTAGGCAGATTAAGAACATCATTCTGATTTACAACTTTGGCATGATGAAAGGCAAGACCTTTGAGAAAAGAAAAAGAGGAGTTACATGAACAATAAAGTTAAATAGAATCAGGAAAAAAACTAAATCTAAAAGTATAAAACCCTAAAATCCTTACACTATGTAACAGCAGCAATTATCTTAAAAATTATTATAGTTATCTTTAAAATGTTTTATAAATTAACAGCAGCCAATTCATTTTTCAACCAGGGAATAATGACGTCCAATTTACAGATAAGTAAAGAGTTCAGTGGTGAGTTTTAAAATCAGAATAGCTTTATAGTCATTGTACAGAAAACAACTAAAATGAGCAGCAGCTCCGAATACAAGAACAATACATCTATAAGAGGTAACAAGCAATGAAATCTGTAAAACCCTGAGGAATAAGGAGTGCATGTGTGTCCACATTTAGGGCTGAGACAGACTGTGGGTAAAGCTGTCTCTTGCCTGTTTGTTTTTGTTCTGGAAAAGAGTTTTATGGAAGTTCTTCTGATTGTGTTTCTACCCAATGCTCTGACTGAGCTGAAGGAAAGCTCCAAGTAGACATAACGCTGAACCAGGTCAGGACTCACTGCCAACAATGTGTCCACATCCACCACAAACCCCATGACTGACAGGAGCCTTCAAAAGAAAATGTTTTATCAATGTGATGATCAAAATGCCTCAAAGCATCAAGTACTTTTTAGTTACAAAAAAATTATTTAGAAAATGTGTTATTTCAAAATATATTATAATTCTCAGAAACATGCAGTGATTAAAGACATTTACTCTCAATTACTAGATTAACCTTTGGGTTAAATTACCATTACACAGACTTAAAAACGCTCTGATAACCAAAATATTGTTAAAAAGTAATTCCACATGACCTGCTCTCAAAAGAATCCCGGTTGTTGCATCCGAAGGCAAAACAAACAGCCGGCACAGTTGCGATTCTCCATTGACTAAAGCTGGTTTTGCATGTAGATGTAGCTTAGGAAGACGCCTCCAATATGGCGGCGCCGCTGGTTCACTCTAGAGCCCGGAATGAGGCATCTATCAATCTAGAATGTCTATGCAGCTGGCTGACAATGTGAAGTTAGTCGCAAAAACATGTACCAAAGTTAAGAGAGTACGTCTCAAATATGGATTTCTCACTCAGTTGTGTTCTAGTATTTATTAAAATACATTTTTGACGGCTACTACAGTAGCTATAATTCTTATTATTATTCTTATTAATAATTATATTTCTTCGGCTTTCTAAAGGTATATCGGAAGTTCTATGTTTTAATGCAGTTTTGTAAAAATTAAAAAAAAAAAGAAATTAAAACCAAAATAATTATTATTTTTATTGAGCCAAAAATCTTCACAAGGTGAAGCATACCTGTAACACATCTGTAACCTAAAAGGTAGGTCAAAAGGCTGGCAAGGAGGCTGTGGAAAGAAGAAAAGAGGGTCCGACCCCCTGTGATGAAGCAGTTGGGTTGTAAAGGGTCACAGCAGTGAGAACCTGAAGAAAGCTTTTAGAAGATGAGCCTGATGAGCATTTGATGAGGCTTAGAGCCATCAAAGGAGGGGCCTCTGTTCACACTCAAGATGGCGCCGAACTCAATCTGAAGCTGGAAGTAGAAATCGTAACTTTAGTTTAGCCGGTTACGTAGATGGAAATTTCCTAAACTTTAAGAAACCTTTTTAAAAGGATATTTTAAAACCTGAAGAGTAGTTCCTTTTATGAACACTAGGGGACTCAATCCGCAGATCTTCATAAAGAACACACAGAAGAAGCTTTTTCTCTCATTTAAAGGTCGTGCTCTTCACATGAATCATGATCCTGTGGGCTCAAGCAGAGAGAGAGTCCTTCCTTTTCTTCAGATCAGACTGCTTTTTATTTTTTAGAAATATAAGAAACATCAATCAAGCTAATCATGAACACGTCACTTCCAAGCAGCCTTTTAGAGCTGATTTTGTGTGAACAAAGCTGGTTGTTACTTCTAATAAATTTCATAACTTCCTTCTTGGCGTGGATTTTTGAATTTTTGTCTTCAGTTTTTATTTTTCCACCTGAATCCTTTGTTCAAATTAAAGTATGAAATTATTCAAGCTGAAGCTTTTTCTTTCACCGTATAATAGCTAGAATTGTAGATGCTTAATAAATGGTTTCCCCCAAACACTTTTCTTTAAACAACCTCCCTTGATGATTGTCTCTGTCTATGCAACTTCATTCCATTTTTAGCCGTTTATTCTAAAATTGATTTTTTTTTCAAGCATACAAACAAAAAAAATCTACAAAGTGAAATATGAATAACTAATAATTCTCACAATTCATAATAATAATACAGCACATGCATTTTAGTTAAAGATGGATACCCTTGTCCTGGTGTATTTTCCCTTAAGTCAAATTGTGTTTCTCTAGGTGTAGATTTTTTTTAAGTTTCTTTATTGCATCTTTAAAATTTCATGAGTTTAAGCACATTTCTAATTACATTTCTTATTTACCTTCTGTACATTTAAAGGCCAAAAACAGTAGATGTAATTTTTTGAAAAAAGCTTTTCAGCTTAACTGACAATTTGATCTTCATAAAAACTTAGAAAATAAAAGTAGTGCAGCCAATCAATTCAGTTTATATTAAAAATATTTCTTACATCTTTAAAAAAATCCACAATAACTTTGGATGGTTCAAGCTTGAATTATGAAAAAAACTCCTTGTATTGGATTTTGTTTATTTAATTTCATTATTTTGTATGTATTTATTTATTCATGTATTCAGGAAAAGCCTTTAAACTGAATTTAAAGAAGGGGTTTGTTTTTGTAGCATGATATTATTGTTGCATTA